>NW_027590143.1:0-341666 GCF_964213995.1 Mustelus asterias
GTCCTCAACAGAGAGACTCCTTCTTTAAAGAAGGTCTTGAAAGGGTGACCAATTTGTGTTTTCTGTTTCTCACAGGAGCCGTGATCAACAGTGTGGCCAGAGAGACTCCATGTGCCCAGTCGCATATTCGGACAAACAGCTACCGGACATCCGCGTCCAAGAAACAGACCGGATCCTGGTTGAGAAAGTAAGTTGGATTTGAATGTGTCTTTAGTGGTTGGCTGACAACGCCCCTGGTTTGTCCACGGTGGTCAAGTACCTTGGTGAACCACAGCAGCCTGTGTGATAAAGGGTTAATCGTCATCCTTACTTCCAGGCCTGGGTATAAGATCAGTATATGGCCTCCCCTAACCGGCTCCCTTTACTGATACCCTGCTCACTTTCTGTTTTCAGCGCTGCTGGGACATCGCCTTGGGCCCATTGAAACAGCTGCCCATGAATCTGTTCATCATGTAAATGACTGGCAACACAATCTCCATCCTCCCTATCATGATGTGTGCATGATGGCCTGGAGACCCATACAGGCCTTGATGTCCATGTCTGCAAGTGAGTATTGTATTGAATCGACAGCTCAGAAACAGCTCTGAACCGGCATCACTTGAGTGCAGCTTAGAATATAATTCTGGGAGTTGGGTAATTAAGGGAGTTAGGGAAGGAAGGGAAAGGGGTGCCCTTTTGCTTTCTAACTTTCTCAGCCTTTGGGAAGTGATCTTACTCTTCTACAGGAGAAGAAGCTAGATTTTTGGTGAGTAACTGCTCAGTAACTAAAATTTATTCTGTTCCTAAGGATCAAAATAGTATAGCAACAGGTGGTAAGGTTAATAAAATACTTAAAAACAAAAATAAATTATCATTGGATAAAAGAAACAGTTTATTAGTACACATTCAAGCTGCAGCATTTGGGAGTTCCTGGGTGTCACTTTGATCCAGGGCAAACAGGCATAGAGGTTTACAGCATGGAAACAGACCCTTCGGCCCAACTTGTCCATGCCACCCTTTTTTTAAAACCCCTGAGCTAGTCCCAATTGTCTGCATTTCGCCTATATCCCTCTATACCCATTTTACCCATGTAACTGTCTAAATGCTTTTTAAAATACAAAATTGTACCCCCTCTACTACTACCTCTGGCAGATTCTTCCAGACACTCATCACCCTCTGTGCGAAACAATTGCCCCTCTGGACACTTTTCTAACTCTCCCCTCTTACCTTAAACCTATGCCCTCTAGTTTTAGATTCCCCTACCTTTGGGAAAAGATATTGACTATCGAGCTGACCTATGCCCCTCATTATTTTATAGGCCTCTAGAACATCATCCTCAGCCTCCTCAGCTCCAGAGAAAAAAGTTCCAGTCTATCCAGCCTCTCCTTATTACTCAAACCATCAAGTCCGGTAGCATCCTAGTAAATCTCTTCTGCACTCTTTCTAGTTTAATAATATCCTTTCTATAATAGGGTGACCAGAACTGTACACAGTATTCCAAGTGTGGCCTTACCAATGTCTTGGACAACTTCAACAAGATGTCCCAACTCCTGTATTCAATGTTCTGACCAATGAAACCAAGCATGCCGAATGTCTTCTTCACCACTCTGTCCACCTGTGACTCCACTTTCAAGGAGCTATGAACATGTACCCTTCAATCTCTTTGTTCTGTAACTCTCCCCAACGCCTCCCATTAACTGAGTAAGTCATACATAGAACATAGAACAGTACAGCACAGAACAGGCCCTTCGGCCCACGATGTTGTGCCGAGCTTCATCCGAAACCAAGATCAAGCTATCCCACTCCCTATCATCCTGGTGTGCTCCATGTGCCTATCCAATAACCGCTTAAATGTTCCTCAAGTGTCTGACTCCACTATCACTGCAGGCAGTCCATTCCACATCCCAGCCACTCTCTGAGTAAAGAACCTACCTCGGACATCCTTCCTATATCTCCCACCATGAACCCTATAGTTATGCCCCCTTGTAATAGCTCCAGCCACCCGAGGAAATAGTCTTTGAACGTTCACTCTATCTATCCCCTTCATAATTTTATAAACCTCTATTAAGTCTCCCCTCAGCCTCCTCCGCTCCAGAGAGAACAGCCCTAGCTCCCTTACCCTTTCCTCATAAGACCTACCCTCCAAACCAGGCAGCATCCTGGTAAATCTCCTTTGCACTCTTTCCAGCGCTTCCACGTCCTCCTTAGAGTGAGGTGACCAGAACTGCACACAATATTCCAAATGTGGTCTCACCAAGGTCCTGTACAGTTGCAGCATAACCCCACGGCTCTTAAACTCCAACCCCCTGTTAATAAAAGCTAACACACTATAGGCCTTCTTCACAGCTCTATCCACTTGAGTGGCAACCTTCAGAGATCTGTGGATATGGACCCCAAGATCTCTCTGTTCCTCCACAGTCTTCAGAACCCTACCTTTGACGTTGTAATCCACATTTAAATTTGTCGTACCAAAATGAATCACCTCACATTTATCAGGGTTAAACTCCATTTGCCATTTTTCAGCCCAGCTTTGCATCCTATCTATGTCTCTTTGCAGTGTACAACAGCCCTCCACCTCATCCACTACTCCACCAATCTTGGTGTCATCAGCAAATTTACTGATCCACCCTTCAGCCCCTCCTCTAGTCATTCATAAAAATCACAAATAGCAGAGGACCAAGCACTGATCCGTGTGGCACTCCGCTAGCAACCTGCCTCCAATCCGAAAATTTTCCATCCACCACCACCCTCTGTCTTCGATCAGATAGCCAGTTACCTATCCAATCGGCCAACTTTCCCTCTATCCCACACCTCCTCACTTTCATCATAAGCCGACTGTGGGGGACCTTATCAAACGCCTGACTAAAATCCATGTATATGACATCAACTGCCCGACCTTCATCAACACACTTAGTTACCTCCTCAAAAAATTCTATCAAATTTGTGAGGCATGACATGCCCTTCACGAATCCGTGCTGACTATCCCGGATTAATCCGCATCTTTCTAAATGGTCGTAAATCCCATCCCTCAGGACCTTTTCCATCAACTTACCAACCACCGAAGTAAGACTAACCGGCCAATAATTACCAGGGTCATTTCTATTCCCTTTCTTAAACAGAGGAACAACACCCGCCACTCTCCAGTCCTCTGGCACCATCCCCGTGGACAGTGAGGACCCAAAGATCAAAGCCAAAGGCTCTGCAATCTCATCCCTTGCCTCCCAAAGAATCCTAGGATATATTTCATCAGGCCCAGGGGACTTATCGACCTTCAGTTTATTCAAAACTGCCAGTACATCCTCCCTCCGAACATCTACTTCCTCCAGCTGATTAGCCTGTAACACCTTCTCTTCCTCAAAAACATGGCCCCTCTCCTTGTTGAACACTTAAGAAAAGTATTCATTCATCACCTCTCCTATCTCCACTGACTCCATACACAAGTTCCCACTGCCGTCCTTGACCAGCCCCAGCCTCACCCTGGTCATTCTTTTATTCCTCACATAAGAGTAAAAAGCCTTGGGGTTTTCCTTGATCCGACCCGCCAAGGACTTCTCATGTCCCCTCTAGCTCTCCTAAGCCCCTTTTTCAGCTCATTCCTTGCTAACTTGTAACCCTCAATCGAGCCATCTGAACCTTGTTTCCTCATCCCTACATAAGCTTCCCTCTTCCTTTTTGCAAGACATTCCACCTCTTTTGTGAACCATGGTTCCCTCACTCGGCCATTTCCTCCCTGCCTGACAGGAACATACCTATCAAGGACACACAGTATTTGTTCCTTGAAGAAGTTCCACTTTTCATTAGTTCCTTTCCCTGACAGTTTCTGTTCCCATCTTATGCCCCCTAATTCGTGCCTAATCGCATCATAATTACCTCTCCCCCAATTGTAATCCTTGCCCTGCCGCATGGCCCTATCCTTCTCCATTGCAAGAACAAAAGACACCGAATTGTGGTCACTATCTCCAAAGTGCTCTCCCACAACCAAATCTAACACTTGGCCCGGTTCATTTCCCAGTACCAAATCCAATGTGGCCCCACCTCTTGTCGGCCTATCCACATATTGTGTCAGGAAACCCTCCTGCACACACTGCACAAAAACTGCCCCATCCGAACTATTCAACCTACAAAGGTACCAATCAATATTTGGAAAGTTAAAGTCCCCCATGACAACTACCCTGTGACCCCCGCACCTATCCATAATCTGCTTCGCAATTTCTTCCTCCACCTGGTTTCAGCAGCAGATGATCTGAGGCCAGGACAAAGTGGGGCGATGTCACTGAGGTGGAAATAGGTAGTGTAGGTGGTGATGTGGCAAATAGAGTTAAATACAGATCAGTGTGAGGTGTTGCATCATGGGAAGTCAAATCAAGGTAGAACTTTCATGGTGAATGGGAGGACCTCAGAGAGTATCATGGAACAGAGGGACCTTGGAGTTCAGGTGCACGGTTCTCTTAAGATGGCGTCACGTGTAGATAGGGCAGTGAAGAAGGCTTTTGACATGCTGGCCTTTATCAGTCAGGGCATTGAGTATAGAAGTTGGGAAGTTATGTTGCAGTTGTACAGGACTTTGGTGAGGCTGCACCTGGAATATTGTGTTCAGTTTTGGTCACCTTGATTTGGAAAGATGTTACTAAACTGGAGAGAGTGCAGAAGAGATTTACAAGGATGTTGCCAGGACTCAAGTTGTAGGGAGAGATTGGATGAGTTAGGACTTTTTTCTTTGGAGCGTAGGAGACTGAGGGGTGATCTTATAGATGTGTGTAAGATCATGAGAGGCATGGATAGGTTGAATGCACTCAGTCTTTTTCCCAGGGTTGGGGAATTAAGAATTAGAGGGCATAAGCTTAAGTAAAGAGGAGAAAGAATGAATGGGAACCTGAGGAGCAGCTTTTTTACACAGAGGTGGTACGTATGTGGAATGAGCGGCCGGAGGAAGTGGTTGAGGCAGGGACATTGTCAACATTTAAAAGGCATTTGGACAGATACATGGATAGGAAAGGTTTAGAGGGTTATGGGCCAAATGGAGTTAGCTCACATGGGCATTTTTGGTGGGCATGGACCAGTTTGGGCCGAAGGGCCTGTCTCCGTGCTGTAGATTCTATGAGGATATGTTTGGAAGCTCAGTTTGAAGTGAAACATGTCACTGAGGTTGTGAATACTCCGGTTCAGCCTCAGACAGTCGCAATGGGGACAGATGGAGTCAGTGGTTAGGAAGTGGGATTTGTTGCAGGGCTGAAGATGACAGCCTTCATCTTCCAATATTTAACAAAGGCAATTACTGCTCATCCAGTCCTGTCAGACAAGGGAGGATGGTGTATGAAATTGGAGGGAATTTGGAGATGATGGTGTTCACATACACCTCTTACCCTGATCCTTCTCGGTGGGCAGGTTAACGGTTTTAAGGTTCAAATCTCTGGTTGAGTTGTCGATACATAAAGTCCCTCCTTTGCCCCCACCTCTCTCTCCATCCATTGAGGCCAGAGCCTTGTGTAGACCCAGACTGGATGGCAGATTCCCTTCCCTGAAAGGCATTAGTGAACCAGTTGGGTTTTTGTGACAATCCAGCAGTTTCCATGGTAACTTTTTCCTGGTGCCGGCCCCACAAATGACCAGATTCATTCAGCTCAATTTGACAACGTGCCTTTGTGTTTTTGTGGGATCTCTCTCACTCCCTCTTTTCTGTTTTGAATCAATTTCACAGCGTTTTAGAAGGGGAGGATTTGCAGTCAGGAAACTCAAACCAAACATCAAATCAGGATCTGACTGAGTCGCCCAATTTATCGTAACCTGAATATAACTGAACCTTGAGCATGGAAGGAAAAAGCACCGTTCACAGTGGGGTGAAACTGTACACGTGTTCTGTGTGTGGACAAGGATTTAGACAATCATCTGGCCTGTCAAGACACAAGTGCAGTCACACTGAGGAGAAACCGTGGAAATGTGGGGAAGGATTCAGAGACCTGTCTGAGCTGGAAATTCACCAATACAGTAACACTGGGGAGAGGCTGTTCACCTGCTCTGAGTGTGGGAGAGGATTCACTCAGTCATCCACCCTGCTGACACACCAGCGAGTTCACACTGGAGAGAGGCCATTTATCTGCTCCGAGTGTGGAAAGGGATTCACTCAATCATCTAACCTGCTGACACACCAGCGCACTCACACTCGGGAGAAACCATTCACCTGCTCTGAATGTGGGATGCGATTCACTCAGTCATTCAACCTGCTGAGACACCAGCGGGTTCACAAGGGAGAGAGGCCATTCACCTGCTCCGAGTGTGGGAAGGGATTCACTCAGTCATCTACACTGCAGACACACCAGCGAGTTCACACAGAGGAAAGACCATTTAAATGCCCAGAATGTGACAAGTGCTATAAAAGTTTAAAGGAAGTGATGTTCCATCAGCGTGTTCACACTGAGGAGAGACCATTTAAATGCCCAGACTGCGAGAAGTGCTATAGAGGTTCCAGGGAACTAATGTTCCATCAACGTGTTCACACTGATGAGAGACCGTTCAGGTGCTCTCACTGTGGGACTGGGTTCAGGTGGTCATCTCAACTCACTGAACACCAGCGAATTCACACTGGGGAGAGGCCGTTCACCTGCACTGACTGTGGGAAGGGATTCACTCGGACATCACACCTCATGGCACATCAGCAAGTTCACACCGATGAGAGACCGTTCAAATGTCCAGATTGTTGGAAGTGCTGTAAAAGTTCCAGCAATCTAGTGTCCCATCAACGTGTTCACAGTGAGGAGAGACCTTTTAAATGTCCAGACTGCGGGAAATGCTATAAAAGCTGCAGCGATCTGATGTCTCATCAACGTGGTCACACTGATGAGAGACCATTCAAGTGCACTCACTGCGGGACTGGGTTCAGGCGACCATCCCAACTCACTGTCCACCAGCGAATTCACACTGGGGAGAGGCCGTTCACCTGCTCCAAATGTGGAAAGGGATTCACTCAGAAATACAACCTGTTGAGCCATCAGCGAGTTGACAAGTGACTGCTGGAGTTTGATTCTGCTGTTTATCACAAATCACAAACATGTTGATTGTGGTCATTCGCCTCTGATGTAAATAAATTTGAGCCCGCAAATAAATACTAATGTCCTGGATGAAAGTCAAATAAATCTGCTTTTATGGTAAACAAACAATCTGTTGAAACTTTTTATTATCTCTGACTCAAGTCCATTCCTTTCAAATGGCTCTCCCTCTCCCCTGTCTCCTCCATCCTGACCCCCAACAAAAAGTGTGATGAAGTCATGGAGCTTCTTTGTTACTAGGATTGAGCCAACCCAATCAGCTGCCCCTGCTGCTTCCCTCTCTTCCACCCTCCCACTGAGCCAAACTAATGTATCTAAAGCCTCTCCCTGTCTGAGCCCCGAACCCACATCTTTCAACAGTTTCTTTCCTGTTTTGCCCTGACTCTATTTCCACTAAATTGCTGACCATCCAACTTCCCCATATTGGCTGATATTGTTAATGATTCTCTCCCTCTCTTCTGGTTTTGTTCCTCTCACTTTTAAATACACAAATATCACCCTTTCTGAAAAAAAACCCTTTTGATCCCACTTTGCTTGCAAATTATGGCCCCATCTCCAGCCTCCCTTTCCTCTCCAAAGTCTTTGAACTTGGTGTCTCCCAAGGAGACTTTTGGTCTCCTACTTGGGCAGCAAGGTGGCATGGTGGTTCGCACTGCTGCCTCACAGATCCAGACACCTGAGTTCAATTTCAACCTGTGTGGAGTTTGCACATTCTTTCTGTGTCTGTGTGGATTTCCTCCGTGTGCTCCGGTTTCTTCCACACTCCAAAGATGTGCTCGGTGGAATGGCCATGCTAAATGTATGGGTTATGGGTATAGGGTGGGGAGAGGGACAGCAGATTTCCTTCCCCAGAGGACGTTAGTGAGCAATCAGCAATTGGCCGTGCTAAAATTGCCCCTTAGTGTCCTGGGATGTGTAGATTAGAGGGATTCGTGGGTAAAATATGTAGGGATATGGGGGTAGGGCCTGGGTGGGATTGTGGTCGGTGCAGACTAGATGGGCCGAATGGCCTCTTTCTGTACTGTAGGGTTTCTATGATTCTATGGTTTCATGGTCAGAGCATTGCCCTGGGGTCTCTGGATTACTGTGCTAGTGACAATATCACTCTGCCACTGCCTCCTCAATGTACACACATAGGAAAAGGCCATTCACCTGCTCCGTGTGGGAAAGAATTTATGCATCCAATTTGAAGGGCTGTGATCACAATAACCTCAGACCTCCGGACTATTTTGTTTGTGGTGGATATTTAGTAAGGATACTACCTACAACTGTTGTGGAGAATCAAAGACACAGCTCCAGTCTGATACGGACCTTGTTCATTTAACCAAGACCTGATCACATAAACCCCAGTGTAATCTAACAGGTCTTTCACAGGTCTATTGGACATGACCTCTCACCTGACAAGTACATGGGATTCTTTCATATTGAAACATCGCAGACAAGTGATAACTATGAAGATTCAGAATATGAATGCCTTTTTGTAATTCCAACATTCATCCACTCTTGACCATAAGACATAGGAGCAGAATTAGGCCACTCGGCCCATCGAGTCTGATCTGCCATTCAATCATGGCTGATATTTTCCTCATCCCCAGTCTCCTGCCTTTTCCCCATAACCCCTGATCCCCTTATTAATCAAGAACCTATCTATCTCTGTGGAAGCCACTCAATGAC
Organism: Mustelus asterias; assembly: GCF_964213995.1. NCBI lineage: Eukaryota > Metazoa > Chordata > Chondrichthyes > Carcharhiniformes > Triakidae > Mustelus > Mustelus asterias. Next base: position 8,697 of record NW_027590143.1, read on the forward strand.
CTGGCCTCCACAGCCTTCTGTGGCGAAGAGTTCCAACAGATTCACCACTCTCTGGCTGAAGAAATTCCTCCTAATCTCTGTTTTAAAGGATCGTCCCTTTAGTCTGAGGTTGTGCCCTGGAGTATTCCGGTTAACACACTGGAATACTCCCTTGGCCCTTTAGGATAATGTCACTGCAGTATATGGGATCTGCAGAAACATTCAATTAAATTCTACCAGCCACCTGGTATACTTAACTGTGGAAACCCTTTTCCATTAAGGTCTCAGATTACTACAGCAGATATGCATTGTTCTGACTCGACCAGCCGGGCTGTGGAATTAATTGGATAGATCTTCCAGAGAGCCAGCAGAGACATAATGGGCCAAATGGTTTCTATTTATGCTGTATCATTCTCTAAAAGAGTGAATATTCAGTACCAGTGACAGAGAGAAGAACCAGTGACTGTGCAATTGAACCCAGCCAGAATCAGCACCATAAAGGGAGGAGTGAGGGGGAAACGGTATAAAAGTTTTGAAACCATTGCATGGTCCTGCAGCAGAACTTTGAAAAATAGAGCACAGCATATCACCAATTCTCAATATTTCAGTCATTTACCTTTATGCTGCAACTGTACAGGATCTTGGTGAGACCACATTTGGAATATTGTGTGCAGTTCTGGTCACCTCACCATAAGAAGGATGTGGAAGCGCTGGAAAGAGTGCAGAGGAGATTTACCAGGATGCTGCCTGGTTTGGAGGGTAGGTCTTATGAGGAAAGGTTGAGGGAGCTAGGGCTGTTCTCTCTGGAGCGGAGGAGGCTGAGGGGAGACTTAATAGAGGTTTATAAAATGATGAAGGGGATAGATAGAGTGAATGTTCAAAGACTATTTCCTCGGGTGGATGGAGCTATTACAAGGGGGCATAACTACAGGGTTCATGGTGGGAGATATAGGAAGGATATCAGAGGTAGGTTCTTTACGCAGAGAGTGGTTGGGGTGTGGAATGGACTGCCTGCAGTGATAGTGGAGTCAGACACTTTAGGAACATTTAAGCGGTTATTGGATAGGCACATGGAGCACACCAGGATGATAGGGAGTGGGATAGCTTGATCTTGGTTTCAGATAAAGCTCGGCACAACATCGTGGGCCGAAGGGCCTGTTCTGTGCTGTACTGTTCTATGTTCTAAATGCTAACAATGTTATTTTGAACTAACTGTGAAGTTTCAATGGCGGTTATTGCCCAGCATTCGCTGCGGGTGTGAAAGTGCCCTATTCACTCCACAGGAGCCCAGTACGCAGGCGCAGCGCTGTATCTGGGGCATGCGCAGTGTCACTTTGCTCGGAGCCCGCGAGTCCGGGAGACGCTTGTTTCAAGGGGTGAGAATCGGTGCGGCGGAGGGAGGAATGGAACCGGGTGTCGGGGGTGGGGAGGGAACAGAGGCTTCATAAACATCTGCTGTAGGCCGCAAGGTCTGAATAAGAGCCTTCCGGTCCCGGGTTTGCAGCTCCGTGGATTTTATCCGGGATCAGACCCGGTGCCGTGGCCGCCATCTTTGTTTAGCGGGGAGCAGAGCGCATGCGCAGCCGGTGGGCGGAGCTTCAGGATTTGGGTGACCAGGTGAGACAATGTTTGAGTCATTGACTGACAGGCCGGGTTAATGGATGCTGCCTTTCACCTTCTCAATTTGGAGCGGCGGCTCGCCGTCTTTTATACACTTTGATCATACAGACATTAGCGGTTACTTCGTCATTAGCTTTGGGTGGTTACCTGTACTTAGCCAATTGGGCTCCCCTAGCAACAATTGACCTCCAATCACATTCCTTCAAAAACAACCGTGAACAAAAACCCACAACTTATTGTTTCAGTTCCCCTTTATCTTAAGCTCAGCCGACCATCTGGTTTTTTTTGTCTGTTCCGTATTTTTTATACAATAACAGGATGTAGCTCAAAGGTTAGTTCGTTATTTAGTCAGCAACAGAATGATCTTTGTTAACCACAGGATAAGTGCTGGGCACAGCCAGTCCCGTACGCATTAACTTTCAAAGGTCGCAGTCTTAGTTTCACTCCAACACTCATCTCATTTATCTAAAATCCAATGAGCATAGATGCACCCTGCCGAACCTTTCCTCAAAAAACAGACCCCTTCATGCCCAAAATCAGCGAGTGAACCTTGTCTGAATTGCTTCCAATGTAAGTATATTCCATCTTAAGTAATCTTATGCTAGAAAACAGGAGGGGAGAATGTTATGGATTTATATTCAGGTCTGACAAATGACTGTTGGGGGTGACACAGTGGTTAGCACTTCTGTCTCAAAGCGCCAGAGACCCGGTTCAATTCCAGCCTCGGGTGATTGTCTGTATGGAGTTTGCACATTCTCCCTCTGTCTGTGTGGGTTTCCTCTGGTTGCTCTGGTTTCCTCCCACACTCCAAAGAGTGGGTTGATCGACCGTGCTAAAGTGTCCCTTTGTGTCCCAAGATGAGGGGGAAGGAAAGGATTAGTGATGTACGTACATCAGGTTACAGGGATAGGGCCTGAGTAAAGGTGCTCTGTTAGAAACTTGGTGCAGACTCGATGGGCTAAAAGGCCTCCTTCTGCACTGCAGAGATTCTGTGATTTTGGAATTTCCTTTTACAGATGGTTAGAAGAGGATTTTGACAGCAATCTCAAACCCCCCAAAAAATGTGTATTTCTTAATTTCAAGCCACAATTGACACATGACTCTTGTAATCTCCTTTTGCAGGGAGTTAGAGTGGGCCAAGCCTGAGGCAGCTGTCGTATGTATATTTATAGAGAGAGAATAGACTAACATTTTGAGTCTGGATGACCCTTTGTCAGAACAAGGGTCATCCAGACTTTAAATGTTGGCTCTACTCTCTCTCCACAGATGCTGTCAGACCTGCTGACATTTTCCAGCATTTTCTGTTTTTGTTTTTTCCAGCATCCGCAATATTTTGCCTTTATATGTATTTATATATCCAAATGTGCTATGTTAACAAAATGGACAGTTACTAACCGAAATATAAAGCATCATGTGATTTAGCTGACTTGACCATATTCCTATAGTTATTCAGTCATTAAAGACACAGTCATGGAGCATTAAACTTGCCTCGCAGGGCCCCTTGTGTCAACACACAGGCAGCTGCTTTGTGAGACTGCGAGCAGCACAGACAAGTCAGAGATAAGAGTGTCCTGAGAAGAGCGATTCATTGTGAAAGCTCAGGGACGGTTGATAAGATGTAGGAATTCTATGATTCTAATGAACATTCTTTCCTCTCTCGTTCCCCAAAAGCTGTAAATCTCCATCCCACTCACTCTCCCTCCATTCTCACTCTGCTGTATCTAATATTCACCCTCCCAATTCTCCTGAAGGTGCTGATTGAGGCTGATTGACAGATCCATGCTCACTGCTTCCTGTCGTGGACACACAAATCATAAGAAACAGGAGCTGCAGTTGGCCATTCAGCCCATCGAACTGCCTCAACCATTCATTGAGAATTGGCTGATCTACCGCAGCATCATTTCCCATGCTATCCCCCAGATAGAGAGAGAATAGAGCCAATGTTTCGAGTCTGGAGAGAGGAAAGAATGTTCCATAGAAACTAGAATTGTGTGTTCTGAATTTCTATCCTGTACTGACACTGATGACCTCTGTAAACTTGTTTTACAGGATACTGAAAGAGGAATCACAGGCCGAAATCTCAAACGTTGTGTCTCGATCTGACAGAGTCATATTCCATGGGAGCTGAATATCATCGGCCTTTGAATCGAGGAGAAATGGTTGTCCGGTCTGATGACTTGAAAAGATTTCAAACATCAGTGTGACTGCAAAAGAGCCAACACGCTGCCACACTCGGGTGAGTGTGTTCCAGTGCACTGAGCTTGAACCAGTTACACAGCCTGAATAAATATCACACCATTCACAGCGGGGGGAGACTGTTCTGTGTGTGGATGAGTCTTCAACTGAAGAGAGAGGAAAAGACACCTGCACCATGGAGAAACCATGGAAATGTGGGGACTGTGGGAAGGGATGCAGAGCCCCATCTCAGCTGGAAGTTCATCGGCGCAGCCACACTGGGGAGAGACCATTCACCTGCTCTCAGTGTGAGAAGGGATTCACTGATTTATCCACCCTGCGGACACACCAGCGAGTTCACACTGGGGAGAGACCATTCACCTGCTCTCAGTGTGAGAAGGGGTTCAGTCAATTAGCTAACCTGCAGAAACACCAGCGAGTTCACACTGGGGAGAGACCATTCACCTGCTCTCAGTGTGGGAAGGGATTCACTCAGTTATGCAGCCTGCAGACGCACCAGCGACTTCACACTGGGGAGAGGCCATTCACCTGCTCTCAGTGTGAGAAGGGGTTCAGTCAATTAGCTCACCTGCAGAAACACCAGCGAATTCACACTGGGGAGAGACCATTCACCTGCTCTCAGTGTGAGAAGGGGTTCAGTCAATTAGCTAACCTGCAGAAACACCAGCGAGTTCACACTGGGGAGAGACCATTCACCTGCTCTCAGTGTGGGAAGGGATTCACTCAGTTATCCAGCCTGCAGACGCACCAGCGACTTCACACTGGGGAGAGGCCATTCACCTGCTCTCAGTGTGGGAAGGGGTTCAGAGCTTCATCCCACCTGCTGAGACACCAAAACGCTCACGAGTGATTCCAGAGGTTGGATTCTGCTGTTATTGTTTCTGCTCTCAATTACATCCAGGACTGCATTTTGTTCATTCTCACAGTTGGTCAATGGGGAGGGTCGGAGGGTTTCTTTCTGCTGGACTGGCCGGTCTCATGACTTTGCCTCCAGTGGGCTGATGCTCTTTGAGTCTTGTTGTGAATATCTGGTATCAGATTTCGCAAGGATCACAGAGTGACAGGGTGTGAGGAAGTTAAGAGATATTTAGTCAGCATTTCTGTTTGAAACCTCCCAATGCCCATCCAATTTCCTTTGTAATTGTTTATTGTCTCCACTTCCTCCTCCCTCGTAGGCAGCGAGTACCAGGTCATTACCATTCACTGCATCAAAATATTCTTCCTCACATCCCCCCCTTCCTCTCTGACCCAAAACCATAAATCTGTGACCCCCCTCATCCTTGTCCCATCAGCTAATGGGAACAGCTTTTCTTTGTCCACCTTATCTAAACCTGTCAGAATCTTGTCCACCTCTATCAAATCTCCCCTCAACCTCCTTTGCTCCAAGAGGAACAACCCCAGCCTGACATTGACAATAAAGAACAAACTAACAGAATATGTTAATACCTGAAATCAAATGGGAATGTTTAATTTCTGTTTTAAAGAAATAATATATTGTCCTGTACAATAAAGGGATTTGAATAACTCAGCTTGGGTGCAGTTGAATGAAATGTATCAATCTCGTATCCACCCACAGTCTAGAGGAAATGTGGAATGTGTAGCTGGAAATCCCTCCCTAACAGCACTGTGGGTGTACTTACACCTTAGGCATTGTAGCAGTTCAGGAAGGCAGTGTTGGCGCTAATCGTGGCCGAGGCAGCTACATACAGCCACATATTCTGTTATAACTGAAGGACTGCAGATTGAATGTGAGGCATTATGGGACTGGACTATCTTGACCACGTTCCTGTGACTTCTCAGTTTCTGCAATCATGAACCATTAAAGCTGCTTAGCAGGGCCCCAACAGAGGACCTGCTGAGAATATTTACTCAGAATGAGTTAGAATTAAACTTATTCCAGGACCGGCTGGTGTTCAGCGGCTGAGATACCCGAATCTGTAAAAAGGGGGTCTGATCAATCAACAAACAGTGGTAGGTAGTTAGTTAAGAAGCGTTCTCATGCATTATTTGAATTATTTTATCATGAATTTGTGATCAGAACTGTGAGGGACTTGTAACCCAATAGTTGTTGAATTGACGGTAAACTCCAAGTAGCACTGGACTGAAAAGGGGGTCTGACCAAGAAGTGAAGTGATCTCAGGCATTGTTTAAATTACATCATCATTGGCCAACTTCCCCTTTGTGACATCACAGTGGAGCCATCCTTGAATTAGCCAATAGGAATCACTCTGCTCCGCGGTGACCTCTCCGGGTTCCAGTGAGCAGGCCCGGGCGCGTGGACCCGGGAGCCCCGCCCCCACCCATTGTTCCCCCTCCGCCTGCACCACATCGAGCCAAGGTTTCCAGGCAACCGGCTGACAGCTCCGGCCAGAGCGAGAAGCCGCTCAGTGATCTCCCCCTCCCCCCGGCCAAGGACGGCGGCTGTCCAAGGGAGAGGCGCATGTCCAGGGGAGAGTCCATCCCCTGCCCTTCTGAGGTGTTCACTAATAGGAAGAGTTGGAGGACCGAAAGGACTCTGGTTCTCCAGCTCATCAGAGCGCCGGCTTTGCGTGAATGAAGATTGCGCTTCAGACAGACTGAAACTTCCTCCTGTCTCCAACATCTGAGAGTAAAACACTTTCTTTTCTCCCCCTTTCCATTTCTTTTCTCATTCTGGGGGAAATTGGGGACTTGCAGCAACTGAAGGAAGGAAGTGAATCCAGGGAGGCTGCAGACTCTGGAAAGGTTGGCCCAGGTCTCTCTCTCTCTTAAAGACATTGACATCCTTTGCTCCCTCAGCTTGACACATTTATTTGTCTGGCTAAAAGGATGGTCTCTTTCCTAATGTTCACAATTGAAGGGCTGGTTTCCCCAGGAGATGGCTGACATTTAAGGGGACAGTAAATTAATATAGGACAGACATATGTCCAGTGTTGTTATATCAGCCAGGTTTATTCCTGGTCCTGCAATAAATGCATTTATCATTCCAATCTTGTCATATTGTACTGTAGCTACGTTATATATTTCCAGTTATAGAGTCATTACAGCACAGAAGGAGTCCATTGGACAACTCGAGTCCATACCGACTCTCACAGTAACTTCATAGATTTTTTGCACTTTTTTCATGATTTTCAAGTGACTTAATTGCAGTGTTAATGTAAGCCTCCTTGTGACACTAATTAATAAACAATCAAAACTAAACTATAAACCGCCTTGGCGAACACTTACCCGAAGATCAGAGGCTGAATGCCCTTGATCTTCGGGTAAGTGTTCTCCAAGGCGGCCTTCAAGACTCACGACAGCGCAGAATCGCTGAGCAGAAACTGATAGCCAAGTTCCGCACACACGAGGACGGTCTCAACCAGGATCTTGGGTTCATGTCACACTATCTGTAACCCCCACAACTTGCTGGGCTTGCAAAATCTCACTAACTGTCCTGGCTTGAGACAATTCAGTAAGAAGTTTAACAACACCAGGTTAAAGTCCAACAGGTTTATTTGGTCGCAAAAGCCACACAAGCTTTCGGAGCTCCAAGCCCCTTCTTCAGGTGAGTGGGAATTCTGTTCACAAACAGGGCAGATAAAGACACAGACTCAATTTACATGAATAATGGTTGGAATGCGAATACTTACAGCTAATCAAGTCTTTAGATAGAAACAACGTGAGACAATTGAGACAACATTGAGACAATTCACACCTCTTTAACCTGTGCTTAACCCTCTCTCCACTCACATTGTACCTGGAAAGACTTGATTACCTGTTAAGACTCGCATTCCAACCATTATCTTATAATGGAGTTTGTGTCTATATGTGCCCTGTTTGCGAACCAAATCCTGCACACAGCTGATGAAGGAGCAGTGCTCCGAAAGCTCCTGCTACTAATAAAGCTGTTGGACTTTAACCTGGTGTTGTGAAACTTCTTACTGTGTCTACCCCAGTCCAACGCCGACATCTCCACACCCAGGACAGGAAGCAGTGAGCACGGATCTGTCAATCAGCCTGAATCAGCACCTTTTGAAGAATTGGTAGGGTGAATATTAGATACAGCAGAGTGAGAATGGAGGGAGAGTGTGTGGGATGGAGATTTACAGCTTTTGGGGAATGAGAGAGGAAAGAATGTTCCATAGAAACTAGAATTGTCTGTTCTGAATTTCTATCCTGTACTAACACTGATGAATCTTATAAACTCCTTTTGCAGGATAGATTTGCAGAAGGTGAGGATTTACAGGCAGAAATCTCAAATCAAACAACACATCAAGACCTGACAGATTTATTCATTTGATCAGGACCTGAATATCATTGGCCTTTGAATCTAAAAGGAGAAATCTTTTTCTGTTCTGTCTGCTTCAGAATTTTTTTTAACATAAATGTAACTGAAAAATCACTGAGACACAGATACACCCGAGTGAGTGTGTTCCAGTGTACTGTGTGGGAAGAGATTCAACCAGTTACACAGCCTGAAAATACACCGCAGCATTCACAGCGGGGAGAGACTGTACCCGTGTTCTGTGTGAGATTTAACTGATTGTTGAACCTGGAGAGTCACAAGAACACCCGCACCAGGGGGAAACCGTGGAAATGTGGGGACTGTGGGAGGCGATTCAGGGTCCCATCACAGCTGGAATCTCATCGATGCAGTCACACTGGGGAGCGGCCATTCACCTGCTCTGTGTGCGGGAAGGGATTCACTCAGTTATCCAGCCTGCAGAAACACAATCTCACTCACACCAATGAGGGAACGTTTAAATGCTCTGACTGTAGCATTGGCTTCAAAACCTCTGGAGAACCAGTGTCCCACCAGGTGTCACACTGAGGAGAGACCGTTCAGATGCTCTCACTGCAGAAAGAGGTTTAAAAGCTCATCCAATCTGCAGAGACACCAGCGAGTTCACACTGGGGAGTGACCATTCACCTGTTCTGACTGTGGGAAGGGATTCACTCAGTTATCCCACCTGCTGAGTCATAATCTCACTCACACCAATGAGAGATCCTTTAAATGCTCTGACTGTGGGAGCAGATTCAAAAGCTCTGGAGAACTGGTGTCCCACCAGCGAGTTCACACTGGGGAGAGACCATTTACCTGCTCTTTGTGTGGGAAGGGATTCACTCAGTCATCCAGCCTGCTCAGACATAAAGTCACTCACACCAATCTGAGGCCTTTCAAATGCTCTGACTGTGGAAGTGGCTTCAAAAGCTCTCAGAGCTGATGTCCCACCAGCGCATTCACACTGAGGAGAGGCCGTTCAGCTGCTCTCACTGCTCAAAGAGATTTAGAATATCTTCAGCACTGCCGAAACACCAGCGAGTTCACACTGGGGAGCTGCTCTCAGTGTGGGAAGGGATTCACTAAGTCATCCAACCCACGGGTACTTCAGTGAGTTCACACCGGGCAGAGGCTGGTCACCTGCTCTGACTGGGAAGGGATTCACTCAGTCAGCAAACTTGGTGAAACACCAGTGAGTTCACAAGTGATTACAGTTCTGGGATTATTCTTGTGAATCTTTCTTGCTCCTTCTCCAGTGCCTCTGTTTCCTTTTTCTAAATGGAGATCACAAATAGAACGTAGAACAGTACAGCACAGGAACAGACCCTTCAGCCCACGATGTTGCGTTAAACATGATGCCAAATTAAACTAATCCCTTCTGCCTGCCCTTGGTCCATATTCCTCTATTCCTTACAAATTCATGTGCTTATCTAAAAGCCCCTATTGTATCTGCCTCCACCACCACCCCTGGCAGTACAGGGAATCCCTGTAACTCTTTCCTCCCCAGCTGTTGCTAAACCTCAGACTCTGCCTATCATTCTGCTAATTAACCCAGAACCCCTTCCACACCATTTGTTAGTGGGTTTCTCCGACAAGGTGGCAATTATACTCCGGAAACCAATGTCACAGTATAAAGGTAAAACTTCATTAAAAACCAGTGATCAATGGGAGAAATTATATTGATGGTCTCAGATACAGAATACCCAGACCGTTCTAATGTAATCATAAGATCATAAGATATAGGAGCAGAATTAGGCCATTTGGCCCGTCGAATCTGCTCTGCCATTAAATCATGGCTGATCTGATTCTTGTCCCCATTCTCCTGTCTTCTCCCCGTAACCCTTGATCCAGCTATTAATCAAGAACCTGCCTATCTCTGTCTTAAAGACACTCAATGACCTGGTTTCCTTCCAAAGATTCACCACTCTGGCTGAAGAAATTCCTCCTCATCTGTTTTAAAGGATCATCCCTTCACTCTGAGGTTGTGCCCTCGAGTTCTACACTCTCCCACTAGTGGAAACATCCTCTCCACGTCCACTCTCTCCAGGTCTCTCAGTATTCTGTAAGTTTCAATTAGATCCCGCCCCCCCCCCTCCCCCCCTCATCCTTCCAAACTCCAATGAGTACAGACCCAGAGTCCTCAACCGTTCCTCATACGACAAGCTCTTCATTCCAGGGATCATTCTTGTGAACCTCCTCTGGACCCCTTCCAAGGCCAGCACATCCTTCCTTAGATAAGGGGCCCAAAACTGCTCACAATACTCCAAATGGAGTCTGACCAGAGCCTTAGACAGCCTCAGAAGTACATCCCTGCTCTTGTATTCTCGCCCTCTCGACATGAATGCTAACATTGCATTTGCCTTCCAAACTGTCAACTGAACCTACATGTTAACCTTAAGAGAGTCCTGAACCAGAACTTACAAGTCCCTTTGTGCTTCTGATTTCCTAAGCATTTCCCCAGACCACAATCCCATCAGGCCCTATCCCCATAACACCACTTATTTACCCTGCTCGTTCCGCTGACATGAAGGGACAATTTACTATGGCCAATCAACCTAACCTGCCAATCTTGGACTGAGGGAAGAAACTGGAGCACCCGGCCGAAACCCACACAGACATGGGGAAAATGTGCAAACTCCACACAGACAGTCACCCAAGGCCAGAATTGAACCCGAGTCCTTGGCGCTGTGAGGCAGCAGTGCTAACCACTGTGCCACCGTGCCACCCTTTATTCTTCAGTGCAGTTCCACCGTGTACTGTCGGATGTCAGTTCCTTCACAATTTACAAACCACCTCTGCAATCTCACATCGGTGTTCCAACTCCTTCTTTAACCCTCTGTTGGAGTCTCACGCTCATAAGCCATCTTCACACATGTCCCTTCCTGTTAAACGTTGCCTCTCATTTTATTTTTAACCAGACAGTGTACTTTTGTCATGCTTGTTGGCATCTCTTTTCCCTCTCCAACAAATCATTGTTTTACATTTGTGGAAGGTTTATCAGGTCTTTTGGGATTGTGCTGTGTTTTTTACCAATCAGTTTCATCATCCTGGATTCCACTTTCTTACAAAAGAAGCACCATTAAATAATTCTGTCAGAATCTTCAGAAGAAAGTCAAAAGTCAGAGTCAAAGGGGTTCTTCATCTCAATGTCTTTGCTTATTTCCCCCTGTACAGTCCCAATGTGTCAGATGGTGGCCAGATTATCAAATTCAGTTCTCTCAAATAGTTCATAGACAAAGAAACAAATATCTCCAAGAGAAAACTGTCACCTCATTCATCTCATCTAGATTTCCCTTTCACTCAAATCTTCATAAACACCCAAATGTATGGATTGCTTTAAACTACACTTTCAGGAGTTCTGGAGAATCTTTGGAGTCAAATAAATCATTAAGTATTCTCATAATATCTTTTAACAGAAACCGAACATTTCTGTTTGATTCCAGGCATTATCAATTTTGTTCTTTCCCTTAAACACCAGGTAATTTCCATTTTAAATGCTTGAAATAGCAACTCATGTCAGATATTTATCAATTCCAATATCAAAAGCAGGCTTGTTGGCTTTCTGAAAGGTAAAGTCTTTTATTCTCTGCTTTAATTCTCAAAACTGTTGACTTCACTCAGAGCTGGAAAACATCATCACCTATTTAAAAAACACAAACAATCCATCTGGCTCTGGCCAAGATCCCAGTGAGTTAATATGTCCAATCACAGGTTACATTAAAAAACAAAGGCTGTGTGGAGAATTATAAAAATCAACTGTCTGCTGAAAGGGTTAACTTCTCTGTGGAACCGAGAGAGGGGGGGAGTGGGCAGGGGAAACTTGGCAATTGTGTCAATTTATATAATTTTAAAAACTTCTCTTGTGTTATTTTCTTCAATTTTGTTCAAATTTCATCTCTTTTGTCTGTCTTTTTTGTAAATGCCAATTTCCAATATTTGCTACTTAATCAAAGTTGAAAGAAATACTTTGTGAAATGTGTTGTTAACCGAATCTCAAAAATTTTAACTCAGATGTTTTGGAAAGTTGGAACTGGTTTGCTGCCAAACTGCAGCCTTATCTTTGTGTTTTGGGAGCAAATTGGCCTTCACAATTCTAACCTTGAACAACTTAATTTCAAACCCAAATACATTCCTTTCACATTTTAGTGCAGTCTGAGTTTATTTCAAACAGAAACACACGGCAGTTCAAATTATATTAATTGCTATTCCCTTTCCAAACTAAGTCTTCGAATCTATGATACTTGCAAAAAACACGCTTTAAGAATTCCTTCAACTGGGCAAACCAACTTTGAGTAAGCGTTGTGGATCATGATGGTGCAGAAGTCATGGCTAACCTCACACACCTGCATTCCCTTATCACACAGGAGAGGCAGAGGAGAGGTGGGAACGCTTTCAATGGCCCTGGTTTTGGAGAAAACAACTACATCTTCTCACTGGTGACTGATTTGTGTCTCAGGTTGTTTGATTTTAGCTAAACACAGGGAGTGGTCTGCTTCAGGGAGGTGTCACTTTGTGGCTGAATTCACTTCCTCAAAGTTCCCATGGCATCTTCTAACTCTTCACTTGATCTGATATTTTCTGACTGTAAATCAATATCTTGTTCCAGAGTTTGGCCAAACTCTGAGATTTTTCTGAGCTCCACTCACCCTATCATCTGCCCCCTGTTCCCAATGTAACTGATTGTCCAGGTCAGACGTGCTCTCCTGCCAGCAATCAGCTCCATTCTGCAGCTTATCCACCAGTTCCCTCAACTCTTTATATTTTGTACTCAGCTGTGAGGCAACAGGTTTCCAATGTAACTGTAAATTAATTTATTCTTGACTATTTCCAATTCACTATTTCCTTTCTGAATCTCTTTAGAAAACCTATCAAGGACCCGCTCGTAATCTCCGTCACATTCTTCTCCACCTCCCAAGGTATCTTTTGCTCCTGATGCCCTTGACTCCGTTGTCAAACTGTCAGTCACATTGTAGCAGATGCCAAAGCCATTGTTGTATTTGCTTTTTTGAGGCAGCAGTGCTAACCACTGTGTCACTGGGTGGAATGCTGGCCCAGTGGAGAGAAATACAGAAACTAGAAGCAGGAGTAGGCCATTCGGCCCTTTGAGCCTGTTCCACCATTCATCTTGATCATGGCTGATCATCAAATTCAATTTCCTGATTCCCCCCTTCCTTCCAGATCCCTTGATCCCTGTAGCCCCAAGAGCTATATCTCATATCTTCTTGATATCAGACAATGTTTTGGTGTAAAATATAGGGTGACATGGTGGCACAGTGGTTAGCCAGGGACCCATTTAATTCCAGCCTTGGGTGAGTGTCTGTGTGGAGTTCGCATGTTCTCCCTGTGTCTGCGTGGGCTTCCTCCGGGTGCTCCAGTTTCCACCCACAGACCAAAGATGCCCAGGTTCGGTGGATTTGCAATGTTGAATTCCCTCTTCGTCTCCCAAGCTGTGTGGGTTAGATAGGTTAGCCATGGTAAATGTGTGAGATTACAGGGATAGGGCAGGGGAGAGGGCCTGGGTAAGGTGCTCTGTTAGAGAGATGGTGCAGACTCGATGGTCCGAATGGTCCCTTCTGCACTGGAGGGATTCTATGATTCAATGAACACAGGAATGGTCAGAATTATTTCACATGTCCCAAATTTTAAATAACCATTACAATTAAAACTCTCTCATACTCACATGTGTGAGTTTGAATCTGGATTAAAATTCCCACAAGTTTAGCAAAGTTTCCTGGAATCATGTCTCTGGCCAGTAAATGTGGCTCCAGGTTCACAACTTTTATGAAAAAAAGCTTTATTAATTACACGTCCTTTATTTAAATCTGTTTGATTTAAATCACAGACAGAAAACCTGAAAGCTTGAAGCATTCAACAAATATCATCCACACACAAACAGAGAAACATAGCATGTGCTTTACAACAATAAACAAAATTAATTCCTTAAGCGTTCTTGTGGTTCTGTTTCTAAACTTCCAGAAATGCCTTTAATTAAAGACTCAAGATAAGGTTAATTCCCCAGAAATATAAATCTTAACAAATGTAGCCCAAAACAATAATAAAACACATCTACAAACATCCACATAAAACAAATGAAACACACAGATTCTCACAGCTCGTAAATTTCAAGCAATGAATCCTCAGCATTCTCTCTCGCAGCTATAGCTTCTTAAAGCGACAGAGCACCACAAACGTTTCGCAATATACATTAATGATTTGGAAGATGGAACTGAAGGCATTGTTGCTAAGTTTGCAGATGATACAAAGATATGTAGAGGGGCAGGCAGTATTGAGGAAGCAGAGGGGCTGCAGAAGGACTTTGATGGGCTAGGAGAGTGGGCAAAGAAGTGGCAGATGGAATACAATGTGAAAAGTGTGAGATTATGTACCTGGGGAGGAGGAATGGAGACATCGACTATTTCCTAAATGGGGAAATGTTTCAGAAATCAGAAGCACAAAGGGACTTGGGAGTCATTGTTCAAGATTCTCTTAAAGTTAACGTGCAGGTTTAGTTGGCAGTTCGAAAGGCAGATGCAATGTTAGCATTCATGTCAAGAGGGCTAGAATACAAGAGCAGCGATGTACTTCTGAGACTGTATAAGGCTCTGGTCAGACCCCATTTGGAGTATTGTGAGCAGTTTTGAGCCCCACATCTAAGGAACGATATGCTGGTCTTGGAAAGGGTCTGGAGGAGCTTCACAAGAATGATCTCTGGAATGAAGAGCTTGTCGTCGTATGAAGAATGGTTGAGGACTCTGGGTCTGTATTTATTGGAGTTTAGAAGGATGAAGGGAGATCTTATTGAAACTTAGTGGGAAAAAACTAGAGGGCACAACCTCAGCCTAAAGGGATGATCCTTTAAAACAGAGATGAGGAGGAATTTCTTCAGCCAGAGAGTGGTGAATCTGTGGAACTCTTTGCCACAGAAGGCTGTGAAGGTCAGTTCATTGAGTGTCTGTAAGACAGAGATAGATAGGTTCTTGATTAATAAGGGGATCAGGGGTTATGGGGAAAAGGCAGGAGAATGGGGATGAGAAAAATATCAGCCATGATCGAATAGCAGAGAAGACTCGATGGGTCTGGTGGCCCATTTCTGCTCCGATGTCTTATGGTCTAAGCTCACAACTCCTTGATTAAAATAAGACACAAGATCCTTCATTCCCCTTCATTATAACTTAAACTTTTTTTAGCCAACTTCCAAGGCCTGATTTTATCGGAAACATCAAGTCTTTGTTGATTTAAAATCCCAAACATGTTGCCAGCTGCAAAATCTTTGTTTTAGCTAATTTTAGCTCATTCTGAGTAAATATTCTCACCAGGTCCTCTGTTGGGCAGCTTTAATGGTCCGTGATTGCAGAAACTGAGCAGTCACAGGAATGTGGTTAAGATAGTCCAGTCCCACAATGCCTCACATTCAATCTGCAGTCCTTCAATTATAACAGAATATGTGGCTGTATGTAGCTGCCTCGGCCGTGGTCAACCCCAACACTGCCTTCCTGAACTGCTACAATGCCTGAGGTGTTAGTACACCCACAGTGCTGTTAGGGAGGGATTTCCAGCTACACATTCCAGACTTTCACTAGATTGGAGGTGAATATCAGATTGAGGTATTCCATTCAACCACACCCAAGGTGAGTTATTCCAATTCTGTTATTGTCCAGGACAATATATTCACAATATCTTTAAAACAGAAATTAAACATTCCCATTTGATTTCAGGCATTAACATATTCTGTTAGTTTGTTCTTTATTGTCGATGTCAGGCTGGGGTTGTTTCCCTTGGAGCAAAGGAGGTTGAGGGGAGATTTGATAGAGGTGGACAAGATTCTGACAGGTTTAGATAAGGTGGACAAAGAAAAGCTGTTCCCATTAGTTGATGGGACAAGGATGAGGGGGACGCAGATTTAAGGTTTTGGATCAGAGATGCGTGGGGGTGGGATGTGAGGAAGAATATTTTGATGCAGCGAATGGTAATGAGCTGGAACTCGCTGCCTACGAAGGTGGAGGAAGTGGAGACAATAAACAATTACAAAGGAAATTGGATGGGCATTTGAGGGGATTTCAAACAAAAATAGTGACTCTTAACTTCCTAACACCCTGTCACTCTGTGATCCGTGTGAAATTTGGTAACACGACTCAAAGAGCATCAGCCCACTGGAGGCAAAGTCATGAGACCGGCCAGTCCAGCAGAAAGAAACCCTCCGACCCTCCCCATTGACCAACTGTGAGAATGAACAAAATGCAGTCCTGGATGTAATTGAGAGCAGAAACAATAACAGCAGAATCCAACCCCTGGAATCACTCGTGAACTTGTTGGTGTCTCAGCAGGGCGGATGAAAGACTGAATCTCTTCTCACACACAGAGCAGCTGAACGGTCTCTCCCCAGTGTGAACTCGCTGGTGTATCTGGAGGTGGGAGGACCGAGTGAATCCCTTCCCACACTGAGAGCAGGTGAACGGCCTCTCCCCAGTGTGAACTCGCTGGTGTGTCAGCAGGCTGGACGAATCACAGAATCCCTTCCCACACTGAGAGCAGGTGAATGGTCTCTCCCCAGTGTGAACTCGCTGGTGTATCCGCAGGCTGGATAATCGAGTAAATCCCTTCCCACATTGAGGGCAGGTGAATGGCTTCTCCCCAGTGTGAACTCGCTGGTGTGTCAGCAGGCTGGATGACTGAGTGAATCCCTTCCCACACTGAGAGCAGGTGAATGGCCTCTCCCCAGTGTGAATTCGCTGGTGTATCTGCAGCTGGGATGACTGAGTAAATCCCTTCCCACATTGAGAGCAGGTGAATGGCCTCTCCCCAGTGTGAACTCGCTGGTGTGTCTGCAGGTGGGATGACCGACTGAATCCCTCCCCACATTGAGAGCAGGTGAATGGTCTCTCCCCAGTGTGAACCCGCTGGTGTGTCTGCAGGTGGGATGACTGAGTGAATCCATTCCCACACTGAGAGCAGGTGAATGGCCTCTCCCCAGTGTGAACTCGGTGGTGTATCCGCAGGTGGGATGACTGAGTGAATCCCTTCCCACACTGAGAGCAGGTGAATGGCCTCTCTCCAGTGTGAACTCGCTGGTGTGCCCGCAGGTTGAATGACTGAGTGAAACCCTTCCCACACTGAGGGCAGGTGAATGGCCTCTCCCCAGTGTGAACTCGCCGGTGTGACTGCAGGCTGGATGAACAAGTGAATCCCTTCCCACACTGAGGGCAGGTGAACGGCCTCTCCCCAGTGTGAACTCGCTGGTGTGTCCGCAGGCTGGATAAATGACTGAATCCCTCCCCGCACTGAGAACACGTGAACGGTCTCTCCCCAGTGTGAACTCGCTGGTGTGACTGCAGGCTGAATGACTGAGTGAATCCCTCCCCACACTGAGAGCAGGTGAATGGTCTCTCCCCAGTGTGGTTGCGCCGATGAGCTTCCAGCTCTGATGGGGCTCTGTATCTCTTCCCACAGTCCCCACATTTCCACGGTTTCTCCATGGTGCAGGTGTCCTTACCTCTCTCTTGGGTGGACAATCAGTTGAAGTCTCGTCCACACTCACAACACGGGTACAGTCTCTCCCTGCTGTGAATGGTGTGATATTTATTCAGGCTGTGTAACTGGTTAAAGCTCTTTAGTCCGTGCACTGGAACACACTCACTCGAGTATGGCAGTGTGTTGGTACTTTTCCAGTCACACTGACATTTCAAATCTTTTCAAATCAACAGACTGGACAATCATTTCTCCTTCCAGATTCAAAGTCCGATGATATTCAGCTCCCAAGGAATATGACTCTGTCAGATCTCGACGTGACGTTTGAGATTTCGGTCTGTGATTCCTCTTTCAATATCCTGTAAAACGAGTTTACAAAAGTCATCAGTGTCAGTGCAGGATAGAAATTCAGAACAGACAATTCTAGTTTCTATGGAACATTCTTTCCTATTTCAGTCCCAAAAAGCTGTAAGTCTCCATTCCACACACTCTCCCTCCATTCTCACTCTGCTGTATCTAATATTCACCCTCCCAATTCTCCTGAAGGTGCTGATTGAGGCTGATTGACAGATCCATGCTCACTGCTTCCTGTCCTGGACACAGAGACCATAACAAATAGGAGCTGCAGTCGGCCATTTGGTCCATCGAGCCTTTTAAACTATTCAATGAGATAATTCGTTTATCTACCTCAGCATCATTCTCCCCACACTAAACCCATATCCCTTGATATCTTCAATATCTAGAAACCAATCAATCTCTCTCTTGAAAATAGTTGATGACTGAGGCTTCACTGTCCTCAGGGGTTGAGAATTCCAAAGCTTTACCACATCCTTGAGTGAAGAAATCCCCCCACGTATTAGCTTTTGCTCCATCTTCTTGTCTGTTCCCCATAACCCTTGACACCCTTGTCAGTCAAAAATCTGTCTAACTGGAATATATTCAATGATCCTCAGCCTCCACTGGTCCCTGTGGAAGAGAAATCCGAAAGACTAACAATCCTCTGAGGGAAGAGATGTCTGGAAATATATAACGTAGCTACAGTTCCATATTACAAGATATTCAGATCCCAAGGAATATGACTCTGTTTGGATGTGACGGTTGAGATTTTTGCCTTTGATTCCTCATTCAATATCCTATGAAATGAGTTTGCAAAAGTCATCACAGTCAGTATAGGATAGAAATTCAGAGCAGACAATTCTAGTTTCTATGGAACATTCTTTCCTATTTCATTCCCAAAAAGTTGTAACTCTCCATCCATATCTATGGATTCTATTTAAAAATGAAAGTGGATGGGCACTTGAAGGAAATAAACTTTCAGGAGAGTGAGGATATCGAGTGGGAATGGGACTGGAATGTTATACAGAGAGTCAGCATGGACTCGAGTTACCGAATCGATTCCTTCTGTGCTGTAATGACTTTATGACTGGAAATGTATAACATTGCTACAGGATTATATTACAATGCAAGAACTAATAATAAAAGTATTTTATGACAGAAACATAAATAATATATCTAATCTGGGTACCATATAATAACACTAGACAGATCTCTGTCCTATATTAACATACTGTCCCCTTAAATGTCAGCCATCTCCTGGGGAAAGCTGCCCTTTAATTATGAACATTAGGAAAAAGACCATCCTTTTCGACAGACAAATAAATGTGTCAAGCTGAGGGAGCAAAGGATGTTCACCAGGCTGATTCAGGGAATGGCGGGACTGATGTATGAGGAGAGATTGACCAGGTTAGGATTGTTTTCATTGGAGTTCAGATGAATGAGGGGGTATCTCATAGAGACTTATAAAATTCTAAGAAGTCGAGACAGGATAGATGCAGGGAGGATGTTCCCGATGGAGTCCAGAACCAAGGGTCACAGTCTGAGGATTCAGGGCAGACCATTTAGGACGGAGGTGAGGAGACATTTCTTCACCCAAAGAGTAGTCACCCTGTGGAATTCATTACCACAGGAAGTAGTTGGTGCCAAAACATTGAATGTATTCAAGAGGCGGCTGGATAAAGCACTTGGGGTGAATGGGATCACAGGTTATGGGAAAAAGCAGGATTAGGCTACTCAGTTGGATGATCAGCCATGATCATAATGAATGGCGGAGCAGGCTCGAAGGGCCAAATGGCCTCCTCCTGCTCCTATCATCTCTGTTTCTATATCAATGTCTTTAAGAGAGAGAGAGAGGGAGACCTGGGCCAACCTTTCCTGAGTCTGCACCCTCCCTGGATTCACTTCCTTTCCCTTCAGTTGCTGCAAGTCCCCAATTTCCCCCAGAATGAGAAAAGAAATGGAAAGGGGGAGAAAAGAAAGTGTGTTACTCACAGATGTTGGCCTCTTTTAGGTCAAAACAAATAAACAAACTCAGATTAAGTCAGGACAAAGTAAAAGGGGCAGCTCCCCAAAAGGAGGGAGAACAGTCCGAACAGAAATCAAAGTACAAAGGAAACTTAAAAACATCAAATTAAAATGTGATTATTAGGGTCAATAATGCACCCCAACCCCTGCGGTGCCCAGCGGGCGCGGAAGGCGTCAACCGCGCCCGTGGACACTGCATGCTCCCTCTCCAGGGACACCCGGCCGTGAACGTAGCCGCGGTAGAGGGGAAGACAGTCAGGATGGACGGCCCCCTCGATCGCCCGCTGCCTGGACCGGTAAATGGCGTGTTTCGCCAGGCCCAGGAGCAGGTTCACGAGGAGGTCGCCATCCCGACCCCAACAAAAAGAAAGTGCAACCTAAGACACAAAACATAGACATGGTCCACGGACTTCACAAGGCCACAGAAGGGGCAAGCTTCATAGCCCGTGAACCAGGGAATCCTACGGTTGTGCGGAACTGCTGCATGCATCACCCTTCACCCCAGGTCCCCGATGTAATTGGGGCAATCCCTCCGTAGAGGGACCTCTACGGAAACAAGGCCCGCCAAGGTGTATCCGGGCGACAGGCAAGGAGGCGGTAGTGGAAGGTGTGCAGCAGCAGCCCGCACAGGAAACGCCTCCGCGCGGTAGAAAAAGGCACGGAGGACATTTCCACGAGGCGGCTCAGGCTGTGGGGCACCTGACCCGAGGAGGAGGGTTGAAGTTCTGGGCCAATGTGGAATTCTGTCCGAACAGGGGAACGCTCGGGCGGGATCCCACCGCACGCCTGCGCCGCCTCGAGTTTGCGTGCACTTTCGGGGCCGAGCACGACCGTCCTAAGGTCTAGGATGGCTTTGGCCGCGTGCCGGATGGTCGTCCCCACGCGCTCAGCCAGCACGCGGGGGCCCATCCAGCCCGCTCCTCCGCCATCGAGCACGTCCCCGATTCTGGTCACCCCGGCGTCCACAGCCCTCCTCTCCGCCAGCCACCTGAAGTCATACGGCTGGAGGAGCGGATTCCTGAGCAGCGGCTCTCGCACGAGAGCTGCTACTCCTGACGGGGGAGAGCTGTGTCGCGAGGCGACCGTGTTCCAGACGGTGAGGAGGTCCTGGTAAAAGATGGGCAACTCCTGCAGGGCGGTCGAAGCACGCCCCAGTTCGATATGCAGGAGCTGCACGTCATAATTGAGGCCGTGCCAGTGGCAGAAGAAATATGGCACACCACTGTGGAGGGGGCTCAACGTAAAGGTACCTCGGCAGAGCCTGGAGGCGGAAGGTCGCTATCTGAGTGCGGAGGCACACCAGACCTTGTCCGCCCTCCTCAAGCGGGAGATACAGGACCGCAGCAGGGACCCAGTGCAGTCGATTGCCCCAGAAGAACCGCAGGAGGGTTCTCTGGATATTGGCGACAAAGCCAAGGGGAGGGGTCAAAGGGACCAGCCGGTACCACAGCATGGAGGCGAGCAGCTGGTTTATGACGAGAACCCGCACCCATGAATGGTCACAAACACTCACCTCTGAAACAATTTAACTGATTTTAATATTAAAATCTCCTGCTGGAGCCTGCAGCTGGAAAGATATCAGAAGCATTGGCATCAGAGAAAAATCTCCCAGTTGAGGAAATCCCCGGGGAGCGGGGGTGATGTCACTGTGCAATTGTAAGTATGTGATGAGATCACAGACAGGCACACAGAATACCTGGGTCTGTGCAAACCAGTGATCACCACACATTATGGAGGATGTGAGGCTCCTTGACAGGGTGCAGAGGAGATTTATCAAAATGGTTTCAGGGATGAGGAATTATAGTTACAATGTTAGGCTGGATAACTTGAGGTTGTTCTCCTTGGAGCAAAGTAGATTGATTGAGGTGTACAAGGGTACATGGAGGTGTCAAAGTTTACATGCTCTGTTTACACGTGTACAAGCTCTGACTATGGGTCATCCAGTCTCGAAACGTTGGTTCTATTCTCTCTCCACAGATGCTGTCAGATCTGCTGAGATTTTCCAGCATTTATTGTTTTTATTTTCCTTTCTTTTTCCTTCTCTACCACCGCTCTGCCTCATCAATAAGACATTGGGACTCAGGGTTGATGCAGTTTGATGAACAGGTTGTCTCCATTCTGAGCACTGGGGAACAAGCCCCTCCCACTGATTGACAACATTGCCCTCTACAAACATGGCGGCCGCACGTGCGCACTGCTGCCTATTGCCCCCAATAAAGATGGCGAACGTTAACCCTGGACGAACACGAGGAGCTGCAGCCTTGCTCGGTACAAACTGGGTCCGGGAAGTTCTCTTCCGCGGTTTGCGGCTTACACAACATGCTTATGCAGCGTTTCCACCCACCTGGACGATCCATTTCTCTCTCCGTACCTCCAATCACCTCTAACAGATTTCCGAGCCCACAGCAAAAGCCGTTTCCCATCGCCATTACTCACACTGCGCATGCTCGAGTCAAAGTTGGCCCCGCCCCTCGTTCGCTCCGATTGGTTGGAGGACCGACCGCTCCATGTCGGTCCTCCAGCACTGTCCCCTCTTCCCATTGGTCCGCGCTACCGTCAATCAGCCGGGCATTGTGACGGTGATTTGCTGCTTGTCCAATAATAACAGTAAGAAGTTTAACAACACCAGGTTAAAGTCCAACAGGTTTATTTGGTAGCAAACGTCACACAAGCTTTCGGAGCCTCAAGCTCCTTCTTCAGGTGAGTGGGAATTCTGTTCACAAACAGGACATATAAAGACACAGACTCAATTTACATGAATAATGGTTGGAATGCGAATCCTTGCAGCTAATCAAGTCTTAAAGGTACAAACAATGTGAGTGGAGAGCTTCCACTCTAAACACGTTAAAGAAGCCATCCCCTACGGACAAGCCCTCCGTATACACAGGATCTGCTCGGATGAGGAGGATCGCAACAGACACCTCCAGACGCTGAAAGATGCCCTCATAAGAACAGGATATAGCGCTCAACTCATCGATCGACAGTTCCGACGCGCCACAGCGAAAAACCGCACCGACCTCCTCAGAAGACAAACACAGGACATGGTGGACAGAGTACCCTTCGTCATCCAGTACTTCATCGGAGCGGAGAAGCTACGGCATCTCCTCTGGAGCCTTCAACATGTCATTGATGAAGACGAACATCTCGCCAAGGCCATCCCCACACCCCCACTTCTTGCCTTCAAACAACCGCACAACCTCAAACAGACCATTGTCCGCAGCAAACTACCCAGCCTTCAGGAGAACAGTGACCACGACACCACACAACCCTGCCACAGCAACCTCTGCAACACGTGCCGGATCATCGACACAGATGCCATCATCTCACATGAGAACACCATCCACCAGGTACACGGTACATACTCTTGCAACTCGGCCAAAGTTGTCTACCTGATACGCTGCAGGAAAGGATGTCCCGAGGCATGGTACATTGGGGAAACCATGCAGACGCTGTGACAACGGACGAATGAATACCACTCGACAATCACCAGGCAAGACTGTTCTCTTCCAGTTGGGGAGCACTTGCGCGGTCACGGGCATTCGGCCTCTGATATTCGGGTAAGCGTTCTCCAAGGTGGCCTTCACGACACACGACGGCGCAGAGTCGCTGAGCAGAAACTGATAGCCAAGTTCTGCACACATGAGGACGGCCTCAACCGGAATATTGGGTTCATGTCACACTATCTGTAATCCCCACAGCTTGCCTGGACTTGCAGAGTATCACTGGCTGTCCTGTCTGGACAGTGAGGCGGCACGGTAGCACAGTGGTTAGCACTGCTGCTTTACAGCTCCAGGGACCTGGGTTCGATTCCCGGCTTGGGTCACTGTCTGTGTGGAGTTTGCACGTTCTCCTCGTGTCTGCGTGAGTTTCCTCCGGGTGCTCCGGTTTCCTCCCACAGTCCAAAGATGTGTGGGTGAGGTTGATTGGCCGTGCTAAAATTGCCCTTAGTGTCCTGAGATGCATAGGTTAGAGGGATTAGTGGGTAAATATGTAGGGGTAGGGCATGGGTGGGATTGTGGTCGGTGCAGACTCGATGGGCCGAATGGCCACTTTCTGTGCTGTAGGGTTTCTATGATTCTATGAATCCACATCTCTTTAGCCTGTCTTGATGCTGTCTCCACTCACATTGTTTGTACCTTTAAGACTTGATTAGCTGTAAGTATTTGCATTCCAACCATTATTCTGTTCATTGAGTTTGTGTCTTTATATGCCCTGTTTGTGAACAGAATTCCCACTCACCTGAAGAAGGAGCTTAAGGCTCCGAAAGCTTGTGGCTTTTGCTACCAAATAAACCTGTTGGACTTTAACCTGGTGTTGTTAAACTTCTTACTGTGTTTACCCCAGTCCAACGCCGGCATCTCCACATTAGTAATAACAGTGACAGAGTCTCAGTGTAACAATGACACACACAGGCTCCAATTCATTCAGAGTGGAGATGGGGCACAGAGACAACACAGCAAAGCACTGACTTACTCTGAGTGTAACAAATACAATGTTTGTTAAAATATTTAGAGTCACGTTGCAGTATGTTAGTGAACACAGCATTAGATCCAATGTAATGGTAATACAGTCAGTATCTCACGCACCATAACCAAAGTTTAGGTTTCATTTGATAGTGTGAGTGAGTCATGGTCCATTGATATAATGTATTTAGATTCCGGTGTGTGTTACTCTGTCACTGTCAGTATCAGACAAGAACCTGTCTGTTATTCCAATCCTGCTGTATTTTACAACTGCAGTTTCAGTGTCTCTGAGGTCATTTTAACTGCAGGTAATCTGACATTAAGGGAGACAAGAGGCCCAACAAACATTTGATTATAATAGGAGGACAAAGTGTAAGGGAACAATGATATTTTAAGGTGTCTGTGTTATGGTGAGTGTCACTGGGAGGTGAGTGATAAAATACAAGTGGAAACATCATGACAGAGACACATGTGACTGACTCGGCCTGACTGAGAGCTGTTATACTCGAGGCGAGAATAATGAGGACATGGGAAACTCCAGGGATTTCTGATATCTGAGGTGTATCTGTTAGAGGAACTGAAAATAATCAGTTCCTCCTCATGGTTATCTCCAGTTCTCAAGTTACACAGACACACAGGAAAGAGATCTGACAGCTCATCAAACACAATATTTTAATCTTCTGTTTGAGACACATTATAATCGAAAAGATCAAATATTAAAACCCGAGGAGAGATACATTCAGAATGTCACAAAGATGAGTGAACTGTCTAATTAATCCCATTCACCATAACTTTGCCAATTTATCCTCTGCAAGTATTTATCCAATTCCCTTTGAAAGTTACTACTAAACCTGCTTCTAGCACCTGTCAGTTTGTGCATTCCAGATCATATCCAGTTATTGTGTAAAACATTCTCCTTATCACCCCCTCCAGTTCTGTTGTCAATTATATTAAATCTCTGTGTCCTCTGCTTACAGACCCTCCTGCACCTGGGAAATCGATTCTCTCCATCGACAGACCCTCCTGCTCCTGGGAGATAATTTCTCTCCATTGACACTATCATAAATCATTTGTCATTTTAAACACCTCTATTAAATCTCCCCATCACATTCCCTGATCTAAGATGGATAACGCATGTTTTTCCTGCCCTGAAGAATTATATGGACTCAAAATGTTAACTCTCTGAACAGATGCCGCCGGACCTGCCGGGTTTTTCTGCTTTTCTCCCTGTTTTTCCCTCTATAATCAATCAGAAACTCTTCATGATTTTGAACATCTTGATCAAATAGGAACACACAAAGCCTGAGAGAGGTACAGAGGGAGAGACAGAAAGACTGAGAGAGATTTTAAAAAGCAGAAAGATGAGGTGGTCAAAGATAAAAGCTGAGAAACAGAGGAAACAAGCAATACAGAGAGAATGATATACAATATAAGGGAGCAGGCTATCAGTTCCTGGCTATGGGGAGCAGAGGGAACTCAGTGACTGATCCACAAACACAGCCGGTTATATCCGGGGAATGGAAACTCTGAACAGAAATAACTGGCTCATTTGTAAATGTCACTACAAAGTGACCTGTGTGACTCTGCCCTGACTCTGTGGACAGATAAAGGCCGCATTGACAGATGTTATAAACCATAGAACTGTTAATAAACCATAGAAACCCTACAGTGCAGAAAGAGGCCATTCGGCCCATCAAGTCTGCACCGACCACAATCCCGCCCAGGCCCTTCCCCCATATCCCCACCGGTTTGAGTTTTCCGACTGCCATTCTTTCACTTCCAATATCCTGTAAAAACAGTTTAGAAAAGTCATCACTGTCAGAACACGATACAAACTCTGAACAGACAATTCTAGTTTCTCTGGAACATTTCTTCCTTTCTTGTTCCCCCAAATCAGTAAATCCCCTTCCCACACACTCTCCCTCCTCCTTGGGCTGAAATCCAAACCCATCTCACCATTTCTTTCCTCCACTCCCAGTTTTCTCCCTCCCTCTCCTCTGTCTGGGTTCAGTTCTCCAGCTGCTGTCTGCAGACTGACAATAAAACCAATGGGTCTTATTGGGGGTGTTGGGGCCTCCAGCGGGTGTTTGTGAATCCTCCCCGCCCACCTCCCAGGGTTTCCTTCCTTCCCAGAGATCAGAGTCCTCATTGATTTGAGGCCAAAGTGTAACCTCTTATTTATTGTCCCCCTCCCCCATCCTCTGATGTGAACCATCCTCCAGTGGCTGAGCCAGGATGGGGCCGTTAACCTGGGCCTGTTCCCGGGAGGGAGGGAGGGAGGGAGAAGCCCCGCAGCTGCAAACCAGGGAGCTGACAATGATTCTGAAGGGTTTGCGGATCCACAAAGTGTTTCCAAATCCTCCCAGCCACCGCCTAACGCTGACTCCGCTTCTCCGGGACAAACAAGCGCCAAGGACAGCAATGACACTGCGCATGCTCCACATCACAATGCCCGGGGGCTGATTGACGGCAGCTCCGGACCAATAGGAAGAGGGGGCGGGGCTGGAGGACCGAGCGGGAGCGGCTGGTCCTCCAACCAATCGGAGTGAACGGGGGGCGGGACCTGAAGTATGCGCAGTGCGGGTAATGGCGACGGACGGACTGTTTTAACTTGGAAGGGAGATCAGTACGAGGTAGAGGGCGGCGTGCGGGGAATGATAAATGTGGCGGGTGGGTGGAGAGGCTTTGTAAACATGTTGTTCAAACCCAAACCCCGGAAATGAACTTCCCGGTCCCCCCCTTTGTACCAAATGGAGCGGCAGCTTGTCGTGTTAGACCCGGGCTGACTGCCGCCATTGAGGCTGCATGTGGGAGGCCGGCAGGGATTGTGATCGGAGAGTGAAGCCCTGACGTCACAATGGAATGGGTGAGGGTGTGACGTCACAATGGAATGGGTGAGGGTGTGACGTCACAATGGACTGGGTGAGGGTGTGACGTCACAATGGGATGGGTGAGGGTGTGACATCACAATGGAATGGGTGAGGGTTCCAGATGAGCTGAGACTGGGCTGGAGTCGGGCGATGACACTGACATGTGGCCCGGTGGCACAGTGGGTAGTGCAGCTGCCTAACAGCGCCAGGGACCCGGGTTCAATTCCAGCCTCGGGTCGCTGTCTGTGCAGAGTTTCTACATTCTCCCCGTGTCTGTGTGGGTTTCCTCCGGGTGTTCCGGTTTCCTTCCACAGTCCAAAGATGTGCCGGTTAGACGGATTGGCCATGATAAATTTTCACTTGGTATCAGGGGGATTAACAGGGAAATATGTGGATAGGGCCTGGATGGGATTGTTGTCGGTGCAGGCTCGATGGGCTGAATGGCCTCCTCCTACACTGTATTTTGTTATTCATTATTATTAATAAATTACTATTCTGATTTCCAGCTGTTTCTGAGTTTTAACTGTATCCTCGATTGTGAACACCGAGGCAAAATACTTGTTCAATTCATCTCCCAGCTCCTTATTTTTCATTATCAATTCCTGGACTCACTTTCTATTAGACAGTTAAGAAATGAGGTGGAGCAAGTGACTGAAGTGTCAGTCAGGGAGCACTATTGGGAGCACCAATAGTTTCAAAATAGTTCTTGAAAAAGATCGGACAGGTTCACAGGTCAAGGCCCTAAACTGGAGCAGGGCCACTTTTGTGGGCATTAGGCAGGATCTAGCAGATGTCGATTAGGTGAGTTTGTTTGAAGGGAAAGGAATGACTGGCAAATGGGAGGTTTTAAAAGTGTGATATCAAGAGTCCAGGGGCAGTATATTCCTGTTAAGATGCAGGGAAAGAATGGTAAATTTAGGGATCTCTGGCAGACAAGGGACATTGAGGCTCTGGTCAGGTAAAAGAAGGAAGCATACATTGGGTTTAGGCAATCGGGGACAAATGAATCACTCTGACTATAAAAAGTTAAGAAAATACTGAAGAGGGAAATCAGGAGGACAAAAAGAGGGTCCGATATGGATCTGGCAGGTAAGATTAAAGAAAATTCCAAGAGGTTCTATCACGATATTAAGAGTAAAAGGGTGGCTAGAGAGAGAATAGATCCCCTTAAAAATCAGTATGGCCATCTGTGTGTGGAGCCACAGGAGATGGGTGAGATTTTTAATGAATACTTCTCCCCTGTGTTTACTGCGGAGAAATAAGGGAAACAAGTAGTGATGTGTTGGGCACACGCACGTTACTTGGGAGGAGGTATCTGCAGCCTTATAAAAGCAAATTACTGCGGATGCTGGAATCTGAAACCAAGAGAGAAAATGCTGGAAAATCTCAGCAGGTCTGGCAGCATCTGTAAGGAGAGAAAAGAGCTGATGTTTCTTGTCTCGACGACCCTTTGTCAAAGCTCTGAAACATCAGTTCTTTTCTCTCCATACAGATGCTGCCAGACCTGCTGAGAATGGGGAGAGAGTGTGTGGTATGGAGATTTACAGCTTTTCGGGAATGAGAGAGGAAAGAATGTTCCATAGAAATTGTCTGTTCTGAATTTCTATCCTGGACTGACACTGATGACTTTTGGAAACTCATTTTACAGGATATTGAAAGAGGAATCACAGGCCGAAATCTCAAACGTCACGTCTCGATCAGACAGAGTCATATTCCTTGGGACCTCAATATCATCGGACTTTGAATCCAGAAGGAGAAGTGATTGTCCAGTCTGTCAATTTGAAAAGATTTGAAATGTCAGTGTGAGTGAAAAAGCATCAACACACTGCCACACTCGAGTGAGAGTGTTCCAATGCACTGACTAAAGAGCTTTAACCAGTTACACAGTCTGAATAAATATCACACCATTCACAGCGGGGAGAGACTGTAATCTTGTTCTGTGTGTGGACGAAGTTTCAACTAATTGTCCACCCAAGAGAGAGGTAAGGACACCTGCACCATGGAGAAACCATGGAAATGTGTGGACTGTAGGAAGAGATACAGATACCCGGTTGTGAACGTGCCCTACTCATTCTACAGGAGCCTATTGCGCAGGCGCAGTGCTGTATCTGGAGCATGCGCAGTGTCACTTTGCTCGGAGTCCTGTGAATGGGGGAGACGCTTTTTTCAGCGGGTGAGTTGGTGGGGCTGCAGGAGAAATGTAGCCGGGAGTCGGGGTAGGGAGGGAGCTCTGGCTTCACAAACACCCGCTGTCGGCCGCACGGCCCAAATAGACCCTGCAGGTCTATTCTCTCAGAGGATTTCTCTTCCACAGGGACCAGTGGAAGCTGAGGATCATTGAATATATTCCAGTTCGACAGATCTTTGACTGACAAGGGTGTCAAGGATTATGGGGAACAGACAAGAAGATGGAGCAAAAGCTAAGATGTGGGGGGATTTCTTCACTCAAGGATGTGGTAAAGCTTTGGAATTCTCAACCCCTGAGGACAGTGAAACCTCAGTCATCAACTACTTTCAAGAGAGAGATTGATTGGTTTCTAGATATTGAAGATATCAAGGGATATGGGTTTAGTGTGGGGAGAATGATGCTGAGGTAGATGAACGAATTATCTCATTGAATAGTTTAAAAGACTCGATGGGCCAAATGGCCGACTGCAGCTCCTATTTGTTATGGTCCCTGTGTCCAGGACAGGAAGCAGTGAGCATGGATCTGTCAATCAGCCTCAATCAGCACCTTCAGGAGAATTGGGAGGGTGAATATTAGATACAACAGAGTGAGAATGGAGGGAGAGTGTGTGGGATGGAGATTTACAGCTTTTGGGGACTGAAATAGGAAAGAATGTTCCATAGAAACTAGAACCATAGAACCATAGAAAATTACAGCTCAGAAACAGGCCTTTTAGCCCTTCTTGTCTGTGCCGAACCATTTTATGCCTAGTCCCACTGATCTGCACTTGGACCATATCCCTCCACACCCCTCTCATCCATGAACCCGTCCAAGTTTTTCTTAAATGTTAAAAGCATTTAACTATTTTATTTGGCAGCTCATTCCACACTCCCACCACTCTCTGCGTGAAGAAGCCCCCCCTAATATTCCCTTTAAACTTTTCTCCTTTCACCCTTAACCCATGCCCTCTGGTTTTTTTCTCCCCGAGCCTCAGCGGAAAAAGCCTGCTTGCATTCACTCTATCTATACCCATCAAAATCTTATACACCTCTATCAAATCTCCCCTCAATCTTCTACGCTCCAGGGAATAAAGTCGCAACCTATTCAATCTCTCTCTGTAACTCAGCTTCTCAAGTCCCAGCAACATCCTTGTGAACCTTCTCTGCACTCTTTCAACCTTATTAACATCCTTCCTGTAACTAGGTGAGCAAAACTGTACACAATACTCCAGATTCGGCCTCACCAATGCCTTATATAACCTTACCATAACGCTCCAACTTTTATACTCGATACTCCGATTTATGAAGGCCAATGTACCAAAGACACTCTTTACGACCCTATCCACCTGTGACATCACTTTTAGGGAATTCTGTACCTGTATTCCCAGATCCCTCTGTTCAACTGCACTCTTCAGAGTCCTACCATTTACCCTGTACGTTCTTCTTTGGTTTGTCCTTCCAAAGTGCAATATCTCACACTTGTCTGCATTAAATTCCATTTGCCATTTTTCAGCCCATTTTTCAAGTTGGTCCAAATCCCTCTGCAAGCTTTGAAAACCTTCCTCACTGTCCACTACACCTCCAATCTTTGTATCATCAGCAAACTTGCTGATCCAATTTACCACATTATCATCCAGATCATTGATATAGATGACAAACAACAATGGACCCAACACCGATCCCTGCGGCACACCACTAGTCACAGGCCTCCACTCAGAGAAGCAATCCTAGAACTGTCTGTTCTGAATTTCTATCCTGTACTGACACTGATGACTTTTGTAAACCCATTTTACAGGATATTGAAAGAGGAATCACAGGCCGAAATCTCAAACGTCACGTCTAGATCTGACAGAGTCATATTCCTTGGGAGCTGAATATCATCGGACTTTGAATCCAGAAGCAGAAATGATTTGAAAAGATTTCAAACATCAGTATGACTGGAAAAGTACCAACACTCTGCCACACTCGAGTGAGAGTCTACCAGTGCACGGACTAAAGAGTTTCAACCAGTTCCACAGCCTGAATAAATATCACATCATTCACAGCAGGGAGAGACTGTACTTGTGTTGTGAGCGTGGACGAGGCTTCAACTGATTGTCCACCCAAGAAAGAGGCAAGGACACCTGCACCATGGTGAAACCATGGAAATGTGGGGACTGTGGGAAGAGATACAGTTACCCATCAGAGCTGGAAGCTCATCGGCGCAGCCACACTGGGGAGAGGCCATTCACCTGCTCGCAGTGTGAGAAGGGATTCATTCAGTCATCCAGCCTGCAGAGACACCAGCAAATTCACACTGGAGAGAGACTGTTCATCTGCTCTCAGTGTGGAAAGGGATTCACTCGGTCATCCCACCTGCAGACACACCAGCGAGTTCACACTGGAGAGAGACCGTTCACCTGCTCTCAGTGTGGGAAGGGATTCACTCAGTTATCCAGCCTGCAGACACACCAGCGAGTTCACACTGGGGAGAAGCCATTCACCTGCTCTCAGTGTGGGGAGGGATTCACTTGTTCATCTAACCTGCAGGTGCACCAGCGAGTTCACACTGGGGAGAGGCCGTTCACCTGCTCTCAGTGTGAGAAGGGATTCATTTGTTTATCCCGCCTGCGGAGGCACCAGCGAGTTCACACTGGGGAGAAACCATTCACCTGCTCTCAGTGTGGGAAGGGATTCACTGACTCATCCAGCCTGCGGATACACCAGCGAGTTCACACTGGGGAGAGGCCATTCACCTGCTCTCAGTGTGGGAAGGGATTCAGAGTTTCATCCCAGCTGCTGAGACACCAACAATTTCACGAGTGATTCCAGAGGTTGGATTCTGCTGTTATTGTTTCTGCTCTCAATTACATCCAGGACTGCATTTTGTTCATTCTCACAGTTGGTCAATGGGGAGGGTCGGGGGGTTTCTTTCTGCTGGACTGGCCGGTCTCACGACTTTGCCTCCAGTGGGCTGATTCTCTTTGAGTCTTGTTGCGAATACCTGGTTTCAGATTTCACAAGGATCACAGAGTGACAGGATGTTAGGAGGTTATAGAGGTTTAGAACATGGAAACAGGCCCTTCGGCCCAACTTGTCCATGCTGCTCAGGTTTTACCACTAAGCTAGTCCCAAAAGGGGTGGCACAGTTGTTAGCACTGTTCCTTCACAGCTCCAGGGACCTGGGTTCAATTCCCGGCTTGGGTCACTGTCTGTGTGGAGTTTGCACATTCTCCTCGTGTCTGCGTGGGTTTCCTCCGGGTGCTCCGGTTTCCTCCCACAGTCCAAAGATGTGCGGGTTCGGTTGATTGGCCATGCTAAAAATTGCCCTTAGTGTCCTGAGATGCGTAGGTTAGAAGGATTAGTGGGTAAATATGTAGGGATATGGGGGTAGGGCCTGGGTGGGATTGTGGTCGGTGCAGACTCGATGGGCCGAATGGCCTCTTTCTGTACTGTAGGGTTTCTATGTTTCTAGGTTAATTGCCCGTATTTTGCCCATATCCCTCTGTACCCATCTTACCCATGTAACTGTCTAAATGTTTTTGAAAAGACAGTATTGTACCCGCCTCTACTACTGCCTCTGGCAACTCGTTCCAGAAACTCACCACCATCTGAGTGAAAAACTGCCCCTCTGGACCCTTTTGTATCTCTCCCCTCTCACTTTAAACCTAAAACTAAGAACAAGGAATGTATCGATAAAATGATTAGAGAACAGAGCCAACGTTTTGAGTCTGGATGACACTTCATATGAGCTGTTATGAAGGGTCATCCAGTATCAAAACATTAGCTATATTCTCTCTCCACAGATGCCGTCAGACCCGCTGAGATTTTCCAGCATTTTCTGTTTTTGTTTCAGATTCCAGCATCCGCAGTATTTTACTCTTCTGATAAAATGATTAGTTCTGATTGGAATCCCCACGACCCTCCCGCAAGACAGGGGGAGTGATGGCAAAGGGAGAAAAAGGATAAGGATGATAAAGTCTGGGTTCTGATTCTCGGTGCCCATGTAGTTTTAACAAAACGAGTGAACCAGTTTATAAAGAACAGAAGTTACCCATCGCTAACAAAAACTGATCAAATTAAAATAATTAGGTTGAGGAAGAGAACAAAAGAATTAATAGATGAAGTTTAAAATCAACTTTGTTTTGCTGTTAGGGAAGTTTTTTAAAATTATGTAAAGTGATGTAACTGTGTACCAAGTGTTTTCTGTTCACTCCCCGCTTTAGGTCCTGTAGAAAAGTTAACCCTTTCAGCAGACAGTTGATTTTGTCATAGAGTCATAGAGGTTTACAGCATGGAAACAGGCCCTTTGGCCCAACTTGTCCATGCCGCCCCTTTTTTAACCCCTAAGTTAGTCCCAATTGCCCGCGTTTGGCCCATATCCCTCTATACCCATCTTACCCATGTAATGGTCCAAACACTTTTTAAGATTGAACCCACCTCTACTATTATTGCTAGCACAAGGGGACATAGCTTTAAATTGAGGGGTGAGAGTTCTTTACTAGAGAGTAGTAAGGGCGTGGAATGCCCTGCCTGCAGCAGTCGTGGACTCGTCAACATTAAGAGCATTCAAATGGTTATTGGATAAACATATGGATGATATTGGAATAGTGTAGATTAGAGGGGCTTTAGATTGGTTCCACTGGTCGGCACAACATCGAGGGCCAAAGGGCCTGTACTGCGCTGTAATGTTTTATGTTCTATTACCTCTGGCAGCTTTTTCCAGACACTCATCACCCTCTGTTAGAAAGAAATGCCCCTCTGGACCCTTTTGTATCTCTCCCCTCTCTTAAACCTATGCTCTCTAGTTTTAGACTCCCCTACCTTTGGGAAAAGATGTTGACTATGTAGCTGATCTATGCTTCTCATTATTTTATAAACCTCTATAAGGTCATCCCTAAGCCTCCTACACTCCAGGGAAAAATGTCTCAGTCTATCCAGCCTCTCCTTATAACTCAAACCATCAAGTCCTGGTAGCATCCTTGTAAATCATTTCTGCACTCTTTCTAGTTTAATAATATCCTTTCTATAATAGGGTGACCAGAACTGTACACAGTATTCCACATGTGGTCTTCCCAATGTCTTGTACAACTTCAACAAGACATTCCAACTCCTGTATTCAATGTTCTGACCGATGAAACCAAGCATGCCGAATGCCTTCTTCACCACTCTGTCCACCTGTGACTCCACTTTCAAGGAGTTATGAACCTGTACCCCTCGATCTCTTTGTTCTTTAACTCTCCCCAACGCCCAACCATTAACCTGCCCAGGTTCGATCGACCAAAATGCATCACCTCGCATTTATCTAAATTAAACTCCATCTGCCATTCGTCAGCCCATTGGCCCAATTGATCAAGATCCTGTTGCAATCCTAGATAACCTTCTTCACTGTCCACTATGCCACCAATCTTGGTGCCATCTGAAAAGTTACGATCCATGCCTCCTACATTGTCATCCAAATCATTCTTATAAATGTCAAATAACAGTGGACCCAGCAGCGATCCCTGAGGCACCCCGCTGGTCACAGGCCTCCAGTTTGAAAAAAACCTTCGACAACCACCCTCTGTCTTCTGTCATCAAGACAATTTTGTATCCATTTGGCTACCTCACCTGGATCCCATGAGATTTAACCTTATGCAACAACCTACCATGTGGTACCTTGTCAAAGGTCTTGCTAAAGTCCATGTAGACAACATCAACTGCACTGCCCTCATCTACCTTCTTGGTTACCCCTTCAAAAAACTCAACCAAATTTGTGAGACATGATTTTCCACTCACAAAGCCATGCTGACCGTCCCTCATCAGTCCTTGTGTCTCTAAATGCCTGTAGATCCTGTCTCTCAAAGTACCTTCTGACAACTTACCCACTACAGATGTGAGGCTCACCGGCCTGTAGTTCCCAGGCTTTTCCCTGCAGCCCTTTTTAAACAAAGGCACAACATTTGCCACCATCCAATCTTCAGGCACCTCACCTGTGACTATCGATGATTCAAATATCTCTGCTAGGGGACTCGCAATTTCCCCCCCTAGCCTCCCACAGTGTCCTGGGATACACTTCATCAGGTCCCAGGGATTTATCTACCTTGATGTGCTTTAAGACTTCCAGCACCTCCTTCTCTGTGATAAGTACATTCCTCAAGACATCACTATTTTTTTCCCCAAGTTCCTTAACATCCATCCCTTTCTGACCAGTGAATACTGATGAGAAATATTCATTTAGGATCTCACCCATCTCTTGTGGATCCGCACATAGATGACCTTGTTGATCCTTAAGAGGTCCTACTCTCTCCCTAGTTACTCTTTTGCCCTTTATGTATTTGTAGAACCTCTTTGGATTCTCCTTTGCCTTATCTGCCAAAACAATCTCGTGTCTTCTTTTTGCCCTCCTGATTTCTCTCTTAACTCTACTCCTACACCCCCTAAACTCTTCAAGGGATACACTTGATCCCAGCTGCCTATGCATGTCATGTGCCTCCTTCTTCTTCTTGACCAGAGCCTCAATATCCCAAGTCATTCAAGGTTCCCTACTTCTCCCAGCCTTGCCCTTCACTCTAAGAGGAATGTGCTTACCCTGAACCCTGGTTAAAACACTTTTGAAAGCCTCCCACTTACCAGACGTCCCTTTGCCTTCCCACAGTTAACTGTCGAAAGTTCCTGCCTGATACCATCAACATTGGCCTTGCCTTAATTTAGAATTTTTACTTTTGGGCCAGACCAATCATTTTCCATAGCTATCTTAAAACTAATGGAATTATGGTCACTGGTCCCAAAGTGATCCCTCACTAACACTTCTATCACCTGCCCTTCCTTATTTCCCAAGAGGAGATCAAGTTTTGCCCCTCTCTAGTTGGGCCATCCACATACTGAATGAGAAATTCCTACTGAATACACTCAACAAATTTCTCTCCATCCAACCCTCTCATACTATGGCTGTCCCAGTCAATGTTGGAAAGTTAAAATCTCCGACTATTACCACCCTATTTTTCTTGGAGCTATCTGTAATCTCCTTACATATTTGCTCCTCAATTTCCCGCTGGCTATTTGGGGGCCTATAGTACAACCCTATCAAAGTGATTTCCCCCTTCTTATATCGACTCAGTGGGCGAACCCTCGGATATATCCCCTCTCAGTACTGCCGTGATGTTTTCCTGAATCAAAAGTGCAACTCCCCCTCTTTTCTTTTCTCCTGTTCTGTCTTTCCTCTGGCATCTTGTTTTTAAATTGTTTTTAAATCGCCCGGAAACTCGTGTCTATTTTAGTTTCTAATTGTGGATTTATTGGAGCCAATTAAATGTGGAAATTTTAAGCGTAGCCTGGAAGAATTTGGAATAACTGAGAATTTTATTGTGTTGTCACCTCAACCCAAGATAAAGAACAAAGAGTTTGCAAATGGTAACGTTTGGGATTTTAAATCAACAAAGACTAGATGTTGCCTGTAAAGTCAGGCTTTGGAAGTTGGCTTAAAAAAGGTTAAGTTATAATGAAGGATCTTGTATCTTATTTTAATCAAGGAGTTGTGAGCTTGTAGTGCTCTGTCACTTTAAGAAGCTATAGCTGCGAGAGAGAATGCTGAGGATTCATTGTTTGAAATTTACGAGCTGTGAGAATCTGTGTGTTTTGTTTGTTTTATGTGGATGTTTGTCGATGTGTTTTATCATTGTTTTGGGCTACATTTGTTAAGGTTTATCTTTCTGGGGAATTAACCTTACCATGAGTCTTTAATTAAAGGCATTTTTGGAAGTTTAAAAACAGAATTACAAGAATGCTTAAGTAATTAATTTTGGTTATTGTTGTTGTAAAGCACATGCTAAGTTTCTCTGTTTGTGTGTGGATGATATTTGTGGATTGAACGCTTCAGGCTTTGAGTTTTTCTGTCTGTGATTTAAATCAAACATTTAAAAAAGGAAGTGTAATTCATAAAATGTTTTTTTTCAAAAGTTATGAACTTGGAGCCATATTTACTGGACAGAGACATCTTTCCAGGATATTTCTCTAAACATGCAGGAATTTTAATCCGGATAAAACTCACATGTGAGAATGAGAGTTTTAATTTATAATGGTTATTTAAAATTTGGTACATATGAAACGACTCTGACCAATCCTGTGTTGGATTGATCTTGGGTTAAACTTCCTGTCAGGTCCAAAGATTTATTCCTGACACAATTAACACAATGAAAAGGAAAATTCTGGAATTGGATACCGAAGAACAGAGTTTAAAAAGAGAGATTATTAAATAGAAATGATTCCCAGACCGTGTGGTCATTAGATTAAAACAAAGGAAGAGTGCTGACATCCATTTGAGAACTTTTAATCCACCCCTTTTCAAACTGAGTCTATGTACAAAGAAAACCCCAAGGATGGTAGATAAGGGGGTCTGGAAAACATCATGATGGGGGCACCTATCTGTCCATGAGATGATCACAAAGCCCCATGATGCCCAGATACTAATTTGATTGCACCTATATGTAATGTATGTAATCTATCACCATTCTGATTGGATTATGTCCAGCCGGGATGGGCTGAGTAACTGGATAAGAATTGATGATATTCTTTGTTGGGTGGAGTTACACATGGTCAGCCCCTGTGGCTTCTCCCCGCTGGCCCAGCTCAATAAACTGTTTGTCGATTGAATCAGGTTTGAGTGTTGAATGATTCTTCTGAGTTCATTCCCCCCAACACACTGGGTACATTACCACTTCATCCTCGGGAGTGGCCTGAAAGGCCGTGGTCCAGACTACATGTGGCCCTTGGGGGGCCTTTCATGAATCACATGTTTTTGCTTGTTGTAGATGCACATTCAAAATGCTTGGAAGCACAGATCATGAGTAATATTACAGGGCAATTAGGACTAGCTTAGTGGTAAAAACTGGGCGGCATGGACAAGTTGGGCCGAAGGGCCTGTTTCCATGCTGTAAACCTCTATGACTCTAACTACCTTTTTTGTGGCCTGAAGTTCCCACAATTGGAAAGCAGCCAGATTAGTTAAATAGACAGCCTTAATTGTGAGACAATTAAATAATAAATGATTCATTGATACATATGTTATAAAGGCTGGAAATATAAATTTGAACACAAGTTTATAACTTTTAGAATTATAAACACATTAAGAATGGTTAAAATGCTGTGGGAATTATCAGATGTTCCCTTCCCATGCTGACAGAATAAAAAAAGATGAAAGGACTTGTTAACCTTGACTGGAGGGAATGAATCGGCTCCTGTTCAAGATGTCTCAACATCGAATGACTGATGTGAACCAATTATCGGTCGACCCAATTATCAGGCTACCCCAAGCTAAGAGATATCGTTTGAGAGAAAGATATGTCTTAAAATTAAGACAATGTGTGCAATTAGCTAAAAACCAAATCAATTTCATTATTGACAAGTTATGGCTAATTCCTAACAATTTGATGAGGATGGCTTTCTACATTTTTAAAGTATAAAAAAGGGATTCGAGAAACCAATTTGGTAAAAGTTTTTTAAAGTTAACTTTTTTTATAGTTTGTTTATTAGTGTCACGCATAGGCTTACATTAACATTGCAATGAAGTTACTCTGAAAATCCCCCAGTCGCCACACTCTGGCACCTGTTTGGGTAAACTGAGGGAGAATTTAGCATGGCCAATGTACCCAACCAGCACGTCTTTCGGACTGTGGGAGGAAACCGGAGCACCCGGAGGAAACCTGCACAGACACGGGGAGAATGGGCGAACTCCGCACAGCCAGTGACCCAAGCCGGGACTCGAACCCTCTGCTGTGAGGCAGCAGTGCCTCACAATGTGCCCTGCAGAGAGACGTTGGGAGCTGTTAGTTTTACCAGTTATCCACGTTTCCAGAGCCATCACTTCATGTCCTGGTTTGAGAAGGATGGAGAAGTTAAAGTTCAGCTTTCCTCCTTTTGCTGTAGATCCATACTTTGCTTTTTTATCTTTCTGACTTGTTACATTTTTAATGGTTCATAAACTTTCTGAATTCACCGTTTAAAATATCCTTTCTTGCCATGTGGTTAAGTCACTGGAACCTGGTGTGATTTACGATGAGGGAAGTTATTGTAAACAAGAGAACCCCCATAAATCTTAGTTCAAATAAATCAAAGTTCTTATAAATGGAATGTTATCCTTTATTCTGAGAGAAATTGAACATAGAAGTAAAGATGTTATGCTCCAGTTGTGCAGGGCGTTGCTGAGATTGCACCTTGAACACAGGGTACAATTTTGTCTCCTATTAAACAAAGGACATAAATGCATTGGAAGCAGTTCAGAGGAGGTTCACAAGATTGATTCCCAATCCAGTAGTGTGAAACATTAACACTGTTTCTCTCTCCACAGATGCTGCAAGACGTGTTGTGTTTTTCCAGCTCTTTCTGTATTTATTTTAGATCTACCTGTAGTGGTAGGAAAAACACTATTTACTATCCAGGATAAAATAAATGTCCTTTCAGTGGAAATGTGCTCTCCCAGGCTCAAAGAGCATCAGAGAACGAGAAGCAAAGTCATGAGACCGGCCAGTCCAACAGGAGGAAACCCTCCGACCCTCCCACTTCACCAACTGTCAGAATGAACATGGTTCAGTCCTGGATGTGATTAACAGCAGCAAGAACAGCAGAATCCAACCCCTGTCATCATTTGTGAACTCACTGGTGTTCCCGCAGGCTGGATGACTGAGTGAATCCTTTCCCACACACACAGCAGGTGAACGGTCTCTCCCCAGTGTGAACTCGCTGGTGTTCCCGCAGGCTGGATGACTGAGTGAATCCCTTCCCACACACACAGCAGGTGAACGGTCTCTCCCCAGTGTGAACTCCCTGGTGTTCCCGTAGGTGGGATGACGTTCTAAATCTCTTTGTGCAGTGAGAGCAGCTGAACGGTCTCTCCTCAGTGTGAATGCACTGGTGGATCATCACATCCCGAGAACTTTTGAAACCACTTTCACAATCCGAGCATTTAAAGGGTGTCTCATTGATGTGAGTGAGATTGTGGTTCTGCAGGCTGGATGAATGAGTGAATTCCTTCCCACACACAGAGCAGGGGAACGGTCTCTCCCTGGTGTGAACTCACGGTGTGATCACACGGGTTGGATTCTGCTGTTATTGTTCCTGCTCTCAGTTACATCCAGGATTGCATTTTGTTCATTCTCACAGTTGGTCAATGGGGAGGGTTTCTTTCTGCTGGACTGGCTGGTCTCACAAAGTTTGCCTCCAGTGGGCTGATGCTCTTTGAGACTTGTTGTGAATACCTGGTTTCAGATTTCACAAGGATCACAGAGTGAGAGGGAGTGAGGAAGGTAAGAGATCTTTAGTCAGCATTTCTGTCTAAAACCCCTCAAATACCCATCCAATTTCCTTTGTAATTGTTTATTGTCTCCACTTCCTCCACCCTCGTAGGCAGCGAGTTCCAGGTCATTACCATTCACAGCATCAAAATATTCTTCCTCCCATCCCCTCCTGCATCTCTGACCCAAAACCATAAATCTCTGACCCCTCATCCTTGGCCCATCAGCTAATGGGAACAGCTTTTCTTTGTCCACCTTATCTAAACCTGTCAGAATCTTGTCCACCTCTATCAAATCTCCCCTCAACCTCCTTTGCTCCAAGGGGAACAACCCCAGACTGACATTGACAATAAAGAACAAACTAACAGAATATGTTAATACCTGAAATCAAATGGGAATGTTTAATTTATGTTTTAAAGATATTGTGAATATATTGTCCTGGACAATAAAGGAATTGGAATAACTCACCTTGGGAGTGGTTGAATGGAATATATCAATCTGGTATCCACCTACAGTCTAGTGAAAGGCTGGAATGTGTAGCTGGGATGAATAAGTTGATCACTTTCTCTGGGAGATATTTACATATTTGTCCACATTAAAAAATCCACATTTGAAAGCCCAGCCACTACATGAAATAGTAGGGGGAGATAAGAAAGACAGACACTCACTTTGATCTTTTCATCAGCACATCTGAGAGTTAAGAATGTGTGACATGATTTTGGGATACCGGAGTGAGTGTACAGATGTGATTTGTTACATGTGAAAAATAACAAGCCTAAATTCATGGTGAGATGGAGTGAAGAGCGGGTCCCAAACACACACAGCTACTTGAGACACAGCAGGAGATGAAATGGTTCATGTGGCCAGGGGATTGTGACAACATTGTGACATCATCAAGGCACTGACACACACTCCAGAGAAACTGAGTTCAAAACAATCAGGGTCCAATTAAACACACTGCACAGGGACACAAAGTGAGTGAAATTACAGTAAAATGGATAATCTATTCATCGAGAAGGAAAGGAGCTGGTGCAGAATGTAGTGTTACAGTCAGAGCGAGGGTGCAGAGAAAGATCAACTGAATGCGAGGTAGGTCCATTCAAAAGTCTGATGGCAGCAGGGAGGAAGCTGCTCTTGAGTCAGTTGGTACATGTCCTGATTTTTGTGTCTTTTTCCTGACAGAAGAAGGTGGAAGAGAGAATGTCTGGGGTGGGTGGGGTCCTTAATTATGCTGGCTGCTTTGTGGGGGCAGCGGGAAGTGTAGACATAGTCAATGGATGGGAGGCCAGTTTG
Organism: Mustelus asterias; assembly: GCF_964213995.1. NCBI lineage: Eukaryota > Metazoa > Chordata > Chondrichthyes > Carcharhiniformes > Triakidae > Mustelus > Mustelus asterias. The sequence goes on from NW_027590143.1 coordinate 50,599, forward strand.
CGTGATGGATTGGGTTTTGTTCATGACTTTGGAGTTTATTGCGGTCTTGGGCAGAGCAGGAGCCATACCAAGCTGTGATACAACCAGAGAGAATGCTTTCTATGGTGAATCTGTAGAAGTTGGTGAGAGTCATAGCTGATGTGCCAAATTTCCTTAGTGTTCTGAGAGAGGCGTTGGTGGGCTTAACTATAGTGTCGGCATGGCGGGACCAGGACAGGTTGTTGGTGATTGGGACACCGAAAAACATGAAGCTCTCGACCATTTCTGTATCGTCCCTATTGAAGTAGACAGTGGCATGTTCTCCTTTACGCTTCCTGAAACCGATGTCAGTCTCCTTCATTTAGTTGGTATTGAGGGAGAGATTATTGCCGCCGCACCAGTTCACCAGATTCTCTATCTCATTCCTGTCTCCGTCTCATCAGTTCCTGAGAGCTTTTGAAGCCGCACCCACATTCGGAGAATTTAAAGGATCTCTGCAGAGTGTGAGTGATGTTCTGTCTGTGCAGTCTGGATAACCGAGTAAATCCTTTCACACTCACACAGCAGGTGAATGGTCTCTCCCCGGTGTGAACGCACTGGTGTATCCGCAGTGTGGATGACCTTTTAAATCTCTTTGTGCAGTGAGAGCAGCTGAACGGTCTCTCCTCAGTGTGAACTCGCTGGTGAATCAACAGTTCATGAGAGCTTTCAAAACCAGTCCCACAGTCAGTGCATTGAAAGGGTCTCTCCTGGGTGTGAGTGCTTTTGCGCTTCAGCAGGCTGGACAACTGAGTGAATCCTTTCCCACACACACAGCAGGGGAATGGTTTCTCCCCAGTGTGAACTCGCTGGTGTTTCCGCAGATTGGATGAACTTTTAAATCTCTTTGTGCAGTGAGAGCAGCTGAAGGGTCTCTCCTCAGTGTGAATGCGCTGGTGGATCATCAGATCCGCAGCACTTTTGAAGCCACGCCCACAGTCAGAGCATTTAAAAGGTCTCTCATTGCTGTGAGTGACTTTGTGTGTTGTCAGACCAGATGACTGAGTGAATCCCTTCCCACACACAGAGCAAGTGAATGGCCTCTTCCCAGTGTGAACTCGCTGGTGTACCCGCAGGTTGGATGAGATTTTGAACCTCTTTGAGCAGTGAGAGCAGCTGAACGGTCTCTCCTCGGTGTGAATGCGCTGGTGGATATTCAGATCCGCAGCACTTTTGAAGCCGCTCCCACAGTCAGAGCATTTAAAGGATCTCTCATTGCTGTGAGTGACTTTGTGATTCTGTAAGTGGGATGACTGAGTGAATCCCTTCCCACACACACAGCAGGTGAATGGTCTCTCCCCAGTGTGAACTCGCTGGTGTGTCTGCAGGTGGGATGACCGATTGAATCCCTTCCCACACACAGAGCAGGTGAACAGTCCCTCTGCAGTGTGAAAACGTTTGTGGGACATCAGTTCACCAGAGCTTTTGAAGCCTCGCCCACAGTCAGAGCATTTAAAGGATCTCTCCTGGGAGTGAGTGACTTTGTGTTTCAGCAGGCTGGATAACTGACTGAATCCCTTCCCACACACACAGCAGGTGAATGGTCTCTCCCCGGTGTGAACTCGCTGGTGTTGCCGCAGGTTGGATGATGTTCTGAATGTCTTTGTGCAGTGAGAGCAGCTGAACGGTCTCTCCTCAGTGTGAATGCGCTCGTGGTCTCTCAGATCTGCAGCACGTTTGAAGTCGCTTCCACAGTCAGAGCATTTAAAGGGTCTCTCATTGCTGTGAGTGACTTTGTGTCTGAGCAGGTGGGATAACTGAATGTATCCCTTCCCACACACAGAGCAGGTGAATGGCCTCTCCCCGGTGTGACTGCGTCGATGGATTTCCAGGTCACAGGGGGCTCTGTATCTCTTCCCACAGTCCCCACATTTCCACCGTTTCTCCATGGTGCGGGTGTCCTTGTCACTCTCCAGGTTAAACAGTCAGTTAAATCTCACACAGAACACGGGTAGTCTCGCCGCGCTGTGAATGTCACCGGTTAAAGCTCTTTCCACACTCAGTGCACTGGAACACTCTCACTCAGGTGTGTGTGTGTCAGTGCTTTTCCAGTCACACTGATGTTTAAAGTCTTCTAAAGCAGGCAGAGCAGAGAAACATTTCTCCTTCGAGATTCAAAGGTCGATGATATTGAGGTCCCGATGAATTGAGTGACTCTGTCAGATGTTAACGTGACGTTTGTTTCAAAATTTCATTCTGTAAATCCTCACCTTCTGATAACCTGTAAATGAGTTTGAAAAAGTCATCAGTGTCAGTACAGGATAGAAATTCAGAACAGACAATTCAAGTTCCTATGGAACATTCTTTCCTCTCTCATTCCCCAAAAGCTGTAAATCTCCATCCCACACACTCTCCCTCCATTCTCACTCTGCTGTATCTAATATTCACCCTCCCAATTCTCCTGAAGGTGCTGATTGAGGCTGATTGACAGATTCATGCTCACTGCTTCCTTCCTGGACACAGTAAGAAGTCTCACAACACCAGGTTAAAGTCCAACAGGTTTATTTGGTAGCAAAAGCCACTAGCTTTCGGAGTGCTGCCCCTTCATCAGGTGACTGGGTGTTCAGTTCACAAACAGGGCATATAAAGACACAAACTCAATTTACAAAATAATGTTTGGAATGTGAGTCTTTACAGGTAATCAAGTCTTAAAGGTACAGACAAAGTGAGCAGAGAGAGGGTTAAGCACAGGTTGAAGAGATGTGTATTGTCTCCAGCCAGGACAGTTAGTGAGATTTTGCAAGCCCAGGCAAGTCGTGGGGTTACAGACAGTGTGACATGAATCCAAGATCCCGGTTGAGGCCGTCCTCATGTGTGCGGAACTTGGCTATCAGTCTCTGCTTAGCGACTCTGCGCTGTCGTGTGTCGTGAAGGCCTCCATGCAGAATGCCAGCCTAACAGAAATATCACTATATTCCTCAACTAAAAATGTTTTAAATGGATTGTTTCAGTGAGTGAAGATACAGGGGGTTGTGACTGATGATGATATTGAACTTGCTGCCAACGTGGGTGATCATAGAGTTCTACAGCATGGAAAGAGGCCCTTCGGCCCATCATGTTTGTGCCGGCCATCAAGCACCATTCTATTCTCATCCCTTTCCACACTTGGTGCGTAACCTTGTATGCTATGGAATTTCAAGAGCTTATCTAAATTCTTCTTAAATGTTGTGAAGGTTCCCACCTCTACCACCCTTTCAGGCAGTGAGTTCCAGATTCCCACCACCCTCTGGGTGAAAACATTTTCCCTCACATCTCCTGTAAACCTCCTGCCCCTGAGCTTTAATCCAGGCCCCTGGTTATTGACCCCTCGACTGAAGAGAAAAGTTCCTTCCTATCCCCCTATCTTTGCCCCTCAGAATTTTATACACCTCAATGAGGTCCCCTTCATCCTTCTCTGCTCCAAGAAAAACAATGCCAGCTTATCCAGTCTCTCTTGATAACTGAAACACTCCAGCCCAGCCAACACCCTGGGGAGGTTCCTCTGCACCCTCTCCAGTGCAATTACATCCTTCTTATAGTGTGGCGACCAGAACTGCACACAGTACTCCAGCTGTGGCCTCACAAGCATTTTATACAGCTCCATCATAACCTCCCTGCTCTTATATTCAATGCCTCGGTAATAAAGGCAAGTATCCCATGTGCCTTCTGAACCACATTGTGTCCCTGTCCTGCTGTCTTCAGGGATCTATGACATGCACACCAAGGTCCCTCTGAACTTCTGTACTTCCTCGGATCTGACCATTTATTGTGCATTACCTTGTTAGTCTTCCCAAAATGCATTACCTCAAACTTTTCAGGTCTGAATTCATTTTGCCACTGTTCTGCCCATCGAATTAAAGTTTTAAAGTTCATTTATTAGTGTCACAAGTAGGCTAACATGAACACTGCAATGAAGTCACTGTGAAAATCTGTTCGGATACACTGAGGGAGAATTTAGCATGGCCAATGCACCTAACCTAAAGCACGTCTTTTGGATTGTGGGAGGAAACCGGAGAATCCAGAGGAAACCAAGCAGACACGGGAAGAAAGAGAGAGAGTGACACAAACCGGGAATCAAACCCAGGTCTCTGGTTGTGTGATGCAGCAGTGCCACCGTGCCGCCTCGTCGATATCAAACACAGGTCTCTGGTTGTGTGATGCAGCAGTGCTGCCCCGCCGATATCATCCTGTAATCTAAGGCTTTGCTCTTTGATATTTACCACATCACCAATTTTGTCCCATCTGTAAACCTACTGATCATACCTCCTACATTCACATCCAGATCATTAACTTACACTAAAAACAAGGGACCCAGCGCTAATCGTGCGGAACACCACTGGACACAGACAGCTCATCAGAAAAACAGCATTCGACCATCCCCCTCTGACTCCTGCCACTTTTGGATCCAGTTTAGCAAATTACCCTGGATCCCATGGGACCTTCTTCATCAGCCTCCCATGCGGGACCTTGTCAAAAGCCTTACTGAAGTTCATGTAGACTACATCAACTGCACTCCCCTCATCTACACACCTCCTCGAAAAGTTCAACCAAATTTGTAAGACATGATCTTCCTTTGCCAAAATCATGCTGACTATCCTTGATTAATCCTTACTCCCCAAGTGGAAAGTAATCTCTCCCTCAGAATTTTTTGCAATACTTTCCCTATTGCTGAAGTTGGACTCACTGGCCTGTAGTTTGCTGTTTTTTCCCCGACTTCCCTTCTTGACTAATGGTACCATATCAGCTGTCCTCCATTCCCCTGGCACCTCTCCTGTTGTGGAGATGCCGGCATTGGACTGGGGTAAACACAGTAAGGAGTCTAACAACACCAGGTTAAAGTCAGAGATCTCCCACTCACCCGACGAAGGAGGAGCGCTCCGAAAGCTAGTGGCGTTTGCTACCAAATAAACCTGCAGGACTTTAACCTGGTGTTAGACTCCTTACTGTACCTCTCCTGTGGCCAGAGAAGATTTGAAAATTATTGTCAGAGTCGCTGCAATCTCCTCCCTTGCCTCCCACAGCAGCCTAGGATATATCTCATCTGGAGCTGGGGATTTATACAATTTTAGGCCCCGTTGAAACTGTTAATACCTCCCTCTCAATGTTAAGTTGTTGAAGCCTCTCTCTGCTTTCTATATGACTCACCTGATGAAGGTGCAGCGCTCCAAAAGCTCATGATTCCAAATAAACCTGTTGGACTTTACCCTGGTGTTGTGAGACTTCTTACTGTGCTTTCTATACCAACATCACCCTCCCCCATAGTGAATACAGATGCAAAGTATTCATTTAAAACCTCACCAATGTCTCCCAGCTCCTCATACAAATTACCACATTGCTCCCTAATGGACCCTATTCTTTCCCTGGTCACCTCCTACCCTTCACATGATGAAAGAACACCTTTGGATTTCCTCCCAGATGTTGCACAGAGAAGGAGGTTTTGGTCTGAAGCTCATCGGCCAACTTCCGTATTCACACAATGCAGGACATGTGATTGGCTGGAGGACCAGAGTTCTTCCGGTCCTCCCCTCTTCCCATTGGTCAACACGTCAGCATGCCGGTAAGGGGATGGGCTTCACCGCACATGCGCAGCGTCCCCTCTCCCTTGGACATGCGCAATCCCGGGCCGGGGGGGGAAGGGGGACGGGGAGATCACCGAGCGGCTTCTCGCTCTGGCCGGAGCCATCAGCCGGTTGCCTGGAAACCTTGGCTCGAGGAGGTGTAGGGGGAGGGGGAACAATGGGTGGGGGCGGGGCTCCCGTGTCCGCGCGGCGGAGATCCCACCCCCTGACCGTCACGCTAAGGTAATGGCCAATGGGAAGAGTTGGAGGATCGGAACGACGCTGGTCTTCCAGCCAATCAGAGCGCGGGCTTTGTGTTAATAAAGATTGAGCTTCAGACAGACTGAAACTTCCTCCTGTCGGCAACATCTGTGAGTAAAACACTTTCTCTTCTCCCCCTTTCCATTTCTTTTCTCATTCTGGGGGAAATTGGGGACTTGCAGCAACTGAAGGGAAAGGAAGTGAATCCAGGGAGGCTGCAGACTCTAGACAGGTTGGCCCAGGTCTCTCTCTCTCTCTTAAAGACATTGACATCCTTTGCTCCCTCAGCTTGAGACATTTATTTGTCTGGCTAAAAGGATGGTCTCTTTCCTAATGTTCACAATTAAAGGGTTTGTTTCCCAGGAGATGGCTGACATTACGAAGGAGCAGCGCTCCGAAAGCTTGTGTGGCTTTTGCTGCCAAATAAACCTGTTGGACTTTAACCTGGTGTTGTGAGACTTCTTACTGACATTTAAGAGGACAGTAAATTAATATAGGATAGAGACATGTCGAGTGTTGTTATATGATATAGATTAGATATATTATTTATGACTCTGAAATAATATACATTTATTATTATTTATAGTCTTGTACTATAGAAACGTAGCTACGTTATATATTTCCAGTCATCTCCTCAGGCAATTGTTATTCTTGAATTTCCTTTCCACAGGGATCATTGCAGGCTAAGAATCATTAAATATCTTCCAGGATGAGTTAGACTGATTTTTGACTGACAAGACTGTCAAGGCTTATGGGGAACATATGGGGAAATGGAGAGAAAGCTAAGATGACGAGGGATTTCCTCATTCAAGTATGTGGTGAAGCTTTGGAATTCTCTACCCTGGCGGCCTGTGGAGCCTCAGTCATCAAGAATTTTCAGGAGAGAGAGAGAGAGAGAGCGATTGGTTTCTAGATATTGAAGAAATCAAGGGAGATGGGTTTAGTGATGGGAGAATGATGCTGAGGTAGATGAGCCAATGATCTCACGGACTGGTTTAAAAGGCTCGATAGACCAATTGGCCAATCGCAGTTCCAATTTGTTATTATTTCTGTGCTGGACAGGAAGTAGTGAGCATGGATCTGCCAATCAACTTCAATCAGCACCTTCAGGAGAATTGGGAGGGTGAATATTAGATACAGCAGAGTGAGAATGGAGGGAGAGTGTGTGGGATGGAGATTTAGAGCTTTTGGGGAATGAGAGAGGAAAGAATGTTCCATAGAAACTAGAACTGTCTGTTCTGAATTTCTATCCTGTACTGACAGTGATGACGTTTGCAAACTTGTTTTACAGGATATTGAAAGAGGAATCACATGCAGAAATCTCAATCGTCACATCTAGATCTGACAGAGTCATATTCCTTGGGACCTGAATATCATCAGCTTTTGAATCCAGAAGGACAAATGATTGTCTGGTCTGTCGATTTGAAAGGATTTTAAATGTCAGTTTGACTGGAAAAGGACCAACACACTGCCACAATCAAATGAGAGTGTTCAAGTGCATTGACTAAAGAGCTGAATACAGATCGCACCATTAACAGTGGGGAGAGACTGCACTCGTGTTGTGTGTGTGTTAACGAGGCTTCAACTGATTGTCCACCAAAGAGAGAGGCAAGGACACTGCACCATGGAGAAACCATGGAAATGTGGGGACTGTGGGAAGAGATACAGATACCCATCAGAACTGGAAGTTCATTGGCGCAGTCACACTGGAGAGAGGCCATTCACCTGCTCTCAATGTGGCAAGGGATTCAGTGAAATATCCCACCTGCGGACACACCAGCGAGTTCACACTGGGGAGAGGCCGTTCGCCTGCTCTCAGTGTGGGAAGGGATTCAGTCAGTTATCCGAGCAGCGGACACACCAGCGAGTTCACACTGGGGACAGACCATTCACCTGCTCACAGTGTGGGAAGGGATTCACTCATTCATCCAACCTGTGGAAGCACCAGCGAGTTCACACTGGGGAGAGGCCGTTCACCTGCTCTCACTGTGGGAAGGGATTCAGTGATTCATCCAACCTGCGGGCACACCAGGGAGTTCACACTGGGGAGAGGCCGTTCACCTGCTCTCAGTGTGGGAAGGGATTCAGTGAATCTTCCCGCATGAGGAGACACCAGGGAGTTCACACTGGGGAGAGGCCGTTCACCTGCTCTCAGTGTGGCAAGGGATTCAATGAAACATCCCACCTGCGGAGACACCAGCGAGTTCACACTGGGGAGAGGCCGTTCACTTGCTCTCAGTGTGGGAAGGGATTCACTCAATTATCCCACCTGCAGACACACCAGCGAGTTCACACTGGGGAGAAGCCGTTCACCTGCTCTCAGTGTGGGAAGGGATTCAGTCAGTTGTCCAGCCTGCAGACACACCAGCGAGTTCACACTGGGGATAGGCCATTCACCTGCTCCCAGTGTGGGAAGGAATTCACTAATTTATCCAGCCTGCAGATACACCAGCGAGTTCACACTGGGGAGAGACCATTCACCTGCTCTCAGTGTGCGAAGGGATTCAGTCAGTTATCCAACCTGCGGAAACACCAGCGGGTTCACACTGGAGAGAGACCATTCACTTGCTCTCAGTGTGGGAAGGGATTCAGTCAGTTATCCACCCTGCAGACACACCAGCGAGTTCACACTGGGGAGAGACCATTCACCTGCTCTCAGTGTGGGAAGGGATTCACTCATTCATCCAACCTGCGGAAGCACCAGCGAGTTCACACTGGGGAGAGACCATTCACCTGCTCTCAGTGTGCGAAGGGATTCAGAGTTTCATCCCAGCTGCTGAGACACCAACAAGTTCATGAGTGATTCCAGGGTTGGATTCTGCTGTTATTGTTTCTGCTCTCAATTACATCCAGGACTGCATTTTGTTCATTCTCACAGTTGGTCAATGGGGAGGGTCGGAGGGTTTCTTTCTGCTGGACTGGCCGGTCTCACGACTTTGCCTCCAGTGGGCTGATGCTCTTTGAGTCTTGTTGCAAATACATGGTTTCAAATTTCACAAGGATCACAGAGTGACAGGGTGTTAGGAAGTTCAGAGATAATTGGTAAGGATTTCTGTTTGGAACCTCCCCAAATGCCCATCCAATTTCCTTTGTAATTGTTTATTGTCTCCACTTCCTCCACCCTCGTAGGCAGCAAGTTCCAGGTCATTACCATTCACTGCATCAAAATATTCTTCCTTACATCCCCCCCTGTATCTCTGATTCAAAACTTTAAATCTGTGCCCTCTTGTCCTTGTCCCATCAGCTAATGGGAACAGCTTTTCTTTGTCCACTTTATCTAAACCTATCAGAATCTTGTCAGGAATGTGTAGCTGGAAATCCCTCCCTAACAGCACTGTGGGTGTACTTACACCTCAGGCATTGTAGCAGTTCAGGAAGGCAGTGTTGGGGTTGACCATGGCCGAGGCAGCTACATACAGCCACATATTCTGTTATAATTGAAGGACTGCTGATTGAATGTGAGGCATTATGGGACTGGACTATCTTGACCACATTCCTGTGACTGCTCAGTTTCTGCCATCACGGACCATTAAAGCTGCTTAGCAGGGCCCCAACAGAGGACCTGGTGAGAATATTTACTCAGAATGAGTTAGAATTAAACTGGGGAATTAAACTGGGGCGGCACGGTGGTACAGTGGTTAGCACTGCTGGCTCACAGCGCCAGGGACCCGGGTTCGATTCCTGGCTTGGGTCACTGTCTGTGTGGAGTCTGCACATTCTCCCCGTGTCCCAGTTTCCTCCGGGTGCCCCGGTTTCCTCCCAAAGTCCAAAGATGTGCGGGTTAGGTGGATTGGCCATGCTAAATTGCTCCTTAGTCTCAGGGGGACTAGCTAGGGTAAATGCATGGGGGATAGGGCCTGGGCGTGATTGTAGTCGGTGCAGTCTCGATGGGCCAAATGGCCTCATTCTGCACTGTAGGATTCTATGAATCTATGAATAACCAGCTGATATTCCGCGGCTGAGATATCCGAATCTGTAAAAAGGGGGTCTGATCAATCAACAAACGGTGGTAAGTAGATTAAGAAACGTTCTCAGGCATTGCTTAAATTATTTTATCATAGATTTGTGATAAGTACTGTGAGGGACTTGTGACCGATAGTCGGTGAAGTGACGGTACACTCCAAGTAGCACTGGACTGAAAAGTGGACCTCTAAGAGTGGATTCTAATCGTTATAATCTTACCCAAGCATGGCCAGTGAAAAATTCAGAGCTCGAGTAGGGACCGGACAGATTTCTTACCTGTCTTTTGGAAACTAAGAACAAGAAACCTATCGATAAAATGATTTGAGAATAGAGCCAACATTTTTAGTCTGGATGACACTTCATAGGAGCTCTCATGAAGGGTCATCCAGACTTGAAACGTTGGCTCTATTCTCTCCCTACAGATACTGTCAGATCTGCTGGGATTTTCCAGCATTTTCTGTTTTTGTTTTACTTTTATAATAAATGATTTGGTCTGATTGGAATCCCCACGATCCTCCTGCAAGACAGAGAGAAAGTGGTGGCAAAAGGAGAAAAAGGATATGGATGATAGAGTCTGGGTTCTCATTCTCCGAGCCCATGTAGAATTAACAGAATGAGTGAACCAGTTTATAAAGAACAGAAATTACCCATCCCTAACAAAAAACTGATCAAATTAAAATAGGTTGAGGAATATAACAAAAAAATTAATAGATGAAGTTTAAAATCAAGTTTCTTTTGTTGTTAGAGAGGGGAATTTTCACAGTAACTTCATTGCAGTGTTAATGTAAGCTTACTTGAGACTAATTATAAACTTTAAGTTTTTTAAAGTTATTTTGTTAGAAGGGTTCAGGATACCTTGAGATTAAAAACTAATAAAGGCTATTGAAACAGGGTGGACTGACTTAGACTAATGTAGAATAAGGACCACAACGTGCCTTATTTATATTATACAAAGGTACTGTCTGCATAGAGACACATATAACCACTGGTATCGAATTTAAACATGTATTTCAGATTTAAATATGGACTTTTTGTACTAAAATGTATACCTTGGCCAAACTGCAGACTGACCTAAAGCATAATGGGATAAAAGCTGAGTGAGACAGGCCACATTCTGTCAGAACAGTGAAGCCACAGAGCACAGTTTTTATCAGTATGAGTTATAAGGGATGGCTCAGCAGACAGTGGAAAGGAACTTTTGAACCCTATAAGCTATGTAATAGAAGTTGCTGAGAGTCAGTTAGGAAGCAACCTTTGAACCCTATGGACCTACGTAAGTGAAAGTTGCAAAGTAACAGTGGGCAGGAACTTTCAGATTCTACAGACCACTGAATTCCCATTCTTCCAGAAGATAGGATGTTATTGGCCAAGGTAAATATTGTGCACGAACATGATTGGAGCATCCAGTTAGGATGACAGAGTGGGCGGGTGAAATGAACTTTCAAAATAGTATAACTACACGGCCAATGTATTGTAACTTTAGAAAGGAGTTGGACTGCCCAGCTGCCTTTCTCCCAGCGTGTGTTGGTCAATAAAGAATGTCTTTAACCAGTATACTGTCTTTTGCAAATCTTTGTATTAACTGGGTTCAGCTCAATACTTCGCCCCCATCATATGTAAAGTGAAGTAATTGTGGGCCAAGTTTTTTCTGCTCACTCCCGACCCCTTTAGGTTCTGTAGAAAAGTTAACCCTTTCAGCAGACAGTCCATTTGTTTGTAAATCACCTGGAAACTCATGTGTCTATTTTAGTTTTTGATTGAGGATTTATGGGAACCAGTTAAATGTGGAAATTTTATGTGGAGCCTGGAGGAATTTGGAAGAACTGTGAGGATTTTATCGTGTTGTCACCACAACCCCAGATAAAGAACAAAGATTTTGCAGCTGGCAACATGTTTGGGATTTTAAATCAACAAAGACTAGATGTTTCCTATAAAATCAGGCTTTGGAAGTTGGCTAAAAAAAGTTTAAGTTATAATGAAGGGGAATTAAGGATCTTGTATCTTATTTTAATCAAGGAGTTGTGAGCTTAGACCATAAGACATAGGAGCAAAATTAGGCCACTCGGCCCATCGAGTCTTCTCCGCGATTCAATCATGGCTGATATTTTTCTCATCCCCATTCTCCTGCCTTTTCCCCATAACCCCTGATCCCCTCATTAATCAAGAACCTATCTATCTCTGTCTTACAGACACTCAATGAACTGACCTTCACAGCCTTCTGCGGCAAAGAGTTCCACAGATTCAACACTCTCTGGCTGAAGAAATTCTTCCTCATCTCTGTTTTAAAGGATCATCCCTTTAGCCTGAGGTTGTGCCCTCGAGTTCTAGTTTTTCCTACTAAGTTTCAATAAGATCCCCACTCATCCTTCTAAACTCCAATGAGTACAGACCCAGAGTCCTCAACCATTCTTCATACGACAAGCTCTTCATTCCAGAAATCATTCTTGTGAACCTCCTCCAGACCCTTTCCAAGACCAGCATATCCTTCCTTAGATGTGGGGCTCAAAACTGCTCACAATACAATGGGGTCTGACCAGAGCCTTATACAGTCTCAGAAGTACATCGCTGCTGTTGTATTCTAGCCCTCTTGACATGAATGCTAACATTGCATTTACCTTCCTAACTGCCAACTAAACCTGCCTTAAGAGAATCTTGAACAATGACTCCCAAGTCCCTTTGTGCTTCTGATTTCTGAAGCATTTCCCCATTTAGGAAATAGTCGATGCCTCCATTCCTCCTACCCAAGTGCATAATCTCACACTTTTCCACATTGTATTCCATCTGCCACTTCTTTGCCCACTCTCCTAGCCCATCAAAGTCCTTCTGCAGCCCCCCTGCTCCCTCAATACTACCTGTACTTCCACATATCTTTGTATCATCTGCAAACTTAGCAACAGTGTCTTCAGTTCCATCTTCCAAATCATTAATGTATATTGCGAAACGTTTGTGGTGCTCTGTCGCTTTAAGAAGCTATCGCTGCGAGAGAGAATGCTGAGGATTCATTGTTTGAAATTTACGAGCTGTGAGAACCTGTGTGTTTCATTTGTTTTATGTGGATGTTTGTAGATGTGTTTTATTATTGTTTTGGGCTACATTTGTTAAGGTTTATCTTTCTGGGGAATTAACCTTACCTTGAGTCTTTAATTAAAGGCATTTCTGGAAGTTTAGAAACAGAACCACAAGAACGCTTCAGGAATTAATTTCAGTTATTGTTGTAAAGCACATGCTAAGTTTCTCTGCTTGTGTATGGATGATATTTGTGGGTTGAATGCTTCAAGCTTTCAGGTTTTCTGTCTGTGATTTAAATCAAACAGATTTAAATAAAGGACGTGTAATTAATAAAGCTTTTTTTCACAAAAGTTGTGAACCTGGAGCCACATTTACTGGCCAGAGACATGATTCCAGGATACTTTGCTAAACTTGTGGGAATTTTAATTCGGATTCAAACTCACACATGTGAGTATGAGAGAGTTTTAATTGTAATGGTGATTTAAAATTTGGGACATGTGAAATGATTCTGACCATTCCTGTGTTCATTGAATCATAGAGTCCCTCCAGTACAGAAGGGACCATTCGGACCATCGAGTCTGCACCATCTCTCTAACAGAGCACCTTACCCAGGCCCTTTCCCCTGCCCTATCCCTGTAATCTCACACATTTACCATGGCTAACCTATCTAACCCACACAGCTTGGGATACTAAGAGGGAATTCAACATTGCAAATCCACTGAATCTGGGCATCTTTGGTCTGTGGGTGGAAACTGGAGCACCCGGAGTAAGCCCACGCAGACACAGGGAGAACATGCAAATTCCAAACAGACACTCACCCAAGGCTGGAATTAAATGCCTGACGCTGTGAGGTAGCAGTGCTAACCACTGTGCCACCATGTCACCCGATAGTTGAGGCCAAAACATTGTCTGATTTCAAGAAGATATGAGATACACTCTTGGGGCTAAAGGGATCAAGGGATATGGAAGGAAGGGGCGAATCAGGAAATTGAATTCAATGATCAGCCATGATCAAGATGAATGGTGGAACAGGCTCAAGGGGCCGAATGGCCTACTCCTGCTTCTAGTTTCTATGTTTCTCTCCACTGTGCCAGCGTTCCATCCAGTGACACAGTGGTTAGCACTGCTGCCTCAAAAAAGCAAATACAACAATGGCTTTGGCATCTGCTACAATGTGACTGACAGTTTGACAATGGAGTCAAGGGCATCAGGAGCAAAAGATACCCTGGGAGGTGGAGAAGAATGTGACGGAGATTACGAGCGGGTCCTTGATAGGTTTTCTAAAGAGATTCAGAAAGGAAATAGTGAGTTGGAAAAAGTCCAGAATAAATTAATTTACAGTTACATTGGAAACCTGTTGCCTCACAGCTGAGTACAAAATATAAAGAGTTGAGGGAACTGGTGGATAAGCTGCAGAATGGAGCTGATTGCTGGCAGGAGAGCACGTCTGACCTGGACAATCAGTTACATTGGGAACAGGGGGCAGATGATAGGGTGAGTGGAGCTCAGAAAAATCTCAGAGTTTGGCCAAACTTTGGAACAAGATATTGATTTACAGTCAGAAAATATCAGATCAAGTGAAGAGTTAGAAGATGCCATGGGGACTTTGAGGAAGTGAATTCAGCCACAAAGTGACACCTCCCTGAAGCAGACCACTCCCCGTGTTTAGCTAAAATCAAACAACCTGAGACACAAATCAGTCACCAGTGAGAAGATGTAGTTGTTTTCTCCAAAACCAAGGCCACTGAAAGCACTCCTCCCTCTCCTCTGCCTCTCCTGTGTGATAAGGGAATGCAGGTGTGTGAGGTTAGCCATGACTTCTGCACCATCATGATCCACAACCCTTACTCCAAGTTGGTTTGCCCAGTTGAAGGAATTCTTAAAGCAGCGTGTTTTTTGCAAGTATCATAGATTCGAAGACTTAGTTTGGAAAGGGAGTAGCAATTAATATAATTTGAAATGCCGTGTGTTTCTGTTTGAAATAAACTCAGACTGTACTAAAATGTGAAAGGAATGTATTTGGGTTTGAAATTAAGTTGTTCAAGGTTAGAATTGTGAAGGCCAATTTGCTCCCAAAACACAAAGATAAGGCTGCAGTTTGGCAGCAAACCAGTTCCAACTTTCCAAAACATTTGAGTTAAAATTGTTGAGATTCGGTTAACAACATATTTCACAAAGTATTTCTTTCAACTTCGATTAAGTAGCAAATATTGGAAATTGGCATTTACAAAAAAGACAGACAAAAGAGATGAAATTTGAGCAAAATTGAAGAAAATGACATGAGAGAAGTTTTTTAAACTATGTAAGTTGATGCAATTGCCAAGTTTCCTCTGCCCACTCCCCGCCTCTCTCGGTTCCACAGAGAAGTTAACCCTTTCAGCAGACAGTTGATTTTTATAAATCTCCAAACAGCCTTTGTTTTTTAATGTAACCTATGATTGGACATATTAACTCACTGGGATCTTGGCCAGAGCCAGATGGATTGTTTTTTTAAACAGGTGATGACGGTTTCACTCACAAACAATCCGAGTGAAGGCCGCAGTTTTGAGAATTAAAGCAGAGAATAAAAGACTTTACCTTTCAGAAAGCCAACAAGCCTGCTTTTGATATTGGAATTGATAAATATCTGACATGAGTTGCTATTTCAAGCATTTAAAATGGAAATTACCTGGTGTTTAAGGGAAAGAACAAAATTGATAATGCCTGGAATCAAACAGAAATGTTCGGTTTCTGTTAAAAGATATTATGAGAATACTTAATGATTTATTTGACACCAAAGATTCTCCAGAACTCCTGAAAGTGTAGTTTAAAGCAATCCATACATTTGGGTGTTTATGAAGATTTGAGTGAAAGGGAAATCTAGATGAGATGAATGAGGTGACAGTTTTCTCTTGGAGATATTTGTTTCTTTGTCTATGAACTATTTGAGAGAACTGAATTTGATAATCTGGCCACCATCTGACACATTGGGACTCTACAGGGGGAAATAAGCAAAGACATTGAGATGAAGAACCCCTTTGACTCTGACTTTTGACTTTCTTCTGAAGATTCTGACAGAATTATTTAATGGTGCTTCTTTTGTAAGAAAGTGGAATCCAGGATGATGAAACTGATTGGTAAAAAACACAGCACAATCCCAAAAGACCTGATAAACCTTCCACAAATGTAAAACAATGATTTGTTGGAGAGGGAAAAGAGATGCCAACAAGCATGACAAAAGTACACTGTCTGGTTAAAAATAAAATGAGAGGCAACGTTTAACAGGAAGGGACATGTGTGAAGATGGCTTATGAGCGTGAGACTCCAACAGAGGGTTAAAGAAGGAGTTGGAACACCGATGTGAGATTGCAGAGGTGGTTTGTAAATTGTGAAGGAACTGACATCCGACAGTACACAGTGGAACTGCACTGAAGAATAAAGGGTGGCATGGTGGCACAGTGGTTAGCACTGCTGCCTCACAGCGCCAAGGACTCGGGTTCAATTCTGGCCTTGGGTGACTGTCTGTGTGGAGTTTGCACATTTTCCCCATGTCTATGTGGGTTTCGTCCGGGTGCTCCAGTTTCTTCCCTCAGTCCAAGATTGGCAGGTTAGGTTGATTGGCCATAGTAAATTGTCCCTTCATGTCAGCGGAACGAGCAGGGTAAATAAGTGGTGTTATGGGGATAGGGCCTGATGGGATTGTGGTCTGGGGAAATGCTTAGGAAATCAGAAGCACAAAGGGACTTGTAAGTTCTGGTTCAGGACTCTCTGAAGGTTAACATGCAGGTTCAGTTGACAGTTTGGAAGGCAAATGCAATGTTAGCATTCATGTCGAGAGGGCGAGAATACAAGAGCAGGGATGTACTTCTGAGGCTGTCTAAGGCTCTGGTCAGACCCCATTTGGAGTATTGTGAGCAGTTTTGGGCCCCTTATCTAAGGAAGGATGTGCTGGCCTTGGAAGGGGTCCAGAGGAGGTTCACAAGAATGATCCCTGGAATGAAGAGCTTGTCGTATGAGGAACGGTTGAGGACTCTGGGTCTGTACTCATTGGAGTTTGGAAGGATGAGGGGGGGGGGATCTAATTGAAACTTACAGAATACTGAGAGGCCTGGAGAGAGTGGATGTGGAGAGGATGTTTCCACTAGTGGGAGAGTGTAGAACTCGAGGGCACAACTTCAGAGTGAAGGGATGATCCTTTAAAACAGATGAGGAGGAATTTCTTCAGCCAGAGTGGTGAATCTTTGGAAGGAGAGCTGTGAGGACCAGGTCATTGAGTGTCTTTAAGAGAGAGATAGGCAGGTTCTTGATTAATAGCTGGATCAAGGGTTACGGGGAGAAGACAGGAGAATGGGGACAAGAATCAGATCAGCCATGATTGAATGGCAGAGCAGATTCGACGGGTCAAATGGCCTAATTCTGCTCCTATATCTTATGGTCTTATGATTACATTAGAACGGTCTGGGTATTCTGTATCTGAGACCATCAATATAATTTCTCCCATTGATCACTGGTTTTTAATAAAGTTTTACCTTTATACTGTGACATTGGTTTCCGGAGTATAATTGCCACCTTGTCGGAGAAACCACTAACAAATGGTGTGGAAGGGGTTCTGGGTTAATTAGCAGAATGACAGGCAGAGTCTGAGGTTTAGCAACAGCTGGGGAGGAAAGAGTTACAGGGATTCCCTGTACTGCCAGGGGTGGTGGTGGAGGCAGATACAATAGGGGCTTTTAGATAAGCACATGAATTTGTGAGGAATAGAGGAATATGGACCAAGGGCAGGCAGAAAGGAATAGTTTAATTTGGCATCATGTTCGACACAACATGGTGGGCTGAAGGGTCTGTTCCTGTGCTGTACTGTTCTACGTTCTATTTGTGATCTCCATTTAGAAAAAGGAAACAGAGGCACTGGAGAAGGGGCAAGAAAGATTCACAAGAATAATCCCAGAACTGTAATCACTTGTGAACTCACTGGTGTTTCACCACGTTTGCTGACTGAGTGAATCACAGTCAGAGCAGGTGACCAGCCTCTGCCCAGTGTGAACTCACTGAAGTACCCGTGGGTTGGATGACTCAGTGAATCCCTTCCCACACTGAGAACAGCTCCCCAGTGTGAACTCGCTGGTGTTTCAGCAGTGCTGAAGATATTCTAAACCTCTTTGAACAGTGAGAGCAGCTGAACGGTCTCTCCTCAGTGTGAATGCGCTGTTGGGACATCAGCTCTCCAGAGCTTTTGAAGCCACTTCCACAGTCAGAGCATTTGAAAGGCCTCAGATTGGTGTGAGTGACTTTGTGTCTGAGCAAGCTGGATGACTGAGTGAATCCCTTCCCACACAAAGAGCAGGTGAATGGTCTCTCCCCGGTGTGAACTCGCTGGTGGGACACCAGTTCTCCAGAGCTTTTGAATCTGCTCCCACAGTCAGAGCATTTAAAGGGTCTCTCATTGGTGTGAGTGAGATTATGACTCAGCAGGTGGGATAACTGAGTAAATCCCTTCCCACAGTCAGAACAGGTGAATGGTCTCTCCCCAGTGTGAACTCGCTGATGTCTCTGCAGCTTGGATGAGCTTTTAAACCTCTTTCTGCAGTGAGAGCAGCTGAACGGTCTCTCCTCAGTGTGACACCTGGTGGGACACTGGTTCTCCAGAGGTTTTGAAGCCAATGCTACAGTCAGAGCATTTAAAGGATCCCTCAGTGGTGTGAGTGAGATTGTGGCTCTGCAGGCTGGATAAGTGAGTGAATCCCTTCCCGCACACAGAGTAGGTGAATGGCCGCTCCCCAGTGTGAATGTGTCGATGAGATTCCAGCCGTGATGGGACCCTGAATCGCCTCCCACAGTCCCCACATTTCCACGGTTTCCCCCTGGTGCGGGTGTTCTTGTGACTCTCCAGGTTAAACAATCAGTTAAATCTCACACAGAACACGGGTACAGTCTCTCCCCGCTGTGAATGCTGCGATGTATTTTCAGACTGTGTAACTGGTTCAAGCTCTTTCCACACAGTACACTGGAACACACTCACTCAGGTGTGTCTGTGTCTCGGTGATTTTTCAGTTACATTTATGTTAAAAAAGAATTCTGAAGCAGACAGAACAGAAAAAGATTTCTCATTTTAGATTCAAAGGACAATGATATTCAGGTCCTGATTAAATGAATAACTCTGTCAGGTCTTGATGTGTTGTTTGATTTGAAATTTCTGCCTGTAAATCCTCACCTTCTGCAAATCTATCCTGCAAAAGAGTTTATAAAATTCATCAGTGTTAGTACAGGATAGAAATTCAGAACAGACAATTCTAGTTTCTATGGAACATTCTTTCCTCTCTCATTCCCCAAAAAGCTGTGAATCTCCATCCCACACACTCTCCCTCCATTCTCACTCTGCTGTATCTAATATTCACCCTGCCAATTCTTCGAAAGGTGCTGATTGAGGCTGATTGACAGATCCATACTCACTGCTTCCTGTCCTGGATGTGGAGATGTCGGTGTTGGACTGGGGTAGACACAGTAAGAAGTCTCACAACACCAGGTTAAAGTCCAACAGGTTTATTAGCAGCAGGAGCTTTCGGAGCTTTCATCAGCTGTGTGCAGGATTTGGTTCGCAAACAGGGCATATATAGACACAAACTCCATTATAAGATAATGGTTGGAATGCGAGTCTTAACAGGTAATCAAGTCTTTGCAGGTACAATGTGAGTGGAGAGAGGGTTGAGCACAGGTTAAAGAGGTGTGAATTGTCTCAATGTTGTCTCAATTGTCTCACATTGTTTGTACCTTTAAGACTTGATTAGCTGTAAGTATTCGCATTCCAACCATTATTCATGTAAATTGAGTCTGTGTCTTTATATGCCCTGTTTGTGAACAGAATTCCCACTCACCTGAAGAAGGGGCTTGGAGCTCCGAAAGCTTGTGTGGCTTTTGCGACCAAATAAACCTGTTGGACTTTAACCTGGTGTTGTTAAACTTCTTACTGAATTGTCTCAAGCCAGGACAGTTGGTGAGATTTTGCAAGCCCAGCAAGTTGTGGGGGTTACAGATAGTGTGACATGAACCCAAGATCCTGGTTGAGACCGTCCTCGTGTGTGCGGAACTTGGCTATCAGTTTCTGCTCAGCGATTCTGCGCTGTCGTGAGTCTTGAAGGCCGCCTTGGAGAACACTTACCCGAAGATCAAGGGCATTCAGCCTCTGATCTTCGGGTAAGTGTTCGCCAAGGCGGTTTATAGTTTAGTTTTGATTGTTTATTAATTAGTGTCACAAGGAGGCTTACATTAACACTGCAATGAAGTCACTTGAAAATCATGAAAAAAGTGCAAAAAATCTATGAAGTTACTGAGAGAGTCGGCATGGACTCGAGTTGTCCAATGGACTCCTTCTGTGCTGTAATGACTCTATAACTGGAAATATATAACGTAGCTACAGTACAATATGACAAGATTGGAATGATAAATGCATTTATTGCAGGACCAGGAATAAACCTGTCTGATACAACAACACTGGACATATCTCTGTGCTATATTAATTTACTGTCCCCTTAAATGTCAGCCATTTCCTGGGGAAACCAGCCCTTCAATTGTGAACATTAGGAAAGAGACCATCCTTTTAGCCAGACAAATAAATGTGTCAAGCTGAGGGAGCAAAGGATGTCAATGTCTTTAAGAGAGAGAGAGACCTGGGCCAACCTTTCTAGAGTCTGCAGCCTCCCTGGATTCACTTCCTTCCTTCAGTTGCTGCAAGTCCCCAATTTCCCCCAGAATGAGAAAAGAAATGGAAAGGGGGAGAAAAGAAAGTGTTTTACTCTCAGATGTTGGAGACAGGAGGAAGTTTCAGTCTGTCTGAAGCGCAATCTTCATTCACGCAAAGCCGGCGCTCTGATGAGCTGGAGAACCAGAGTCCTTTCGGTCCTCCAACTCTTCCTATTAGTGAACACCTCAGAAGGGCAGGGGATGGACTCTCCCCTGGACATGCACCTCTCCCTTGGACAGCCGCCGTCCTTGGCCGGGGGGAGGGGGAGATCACTGAGCGGCTTCTCGCTCTGGACGGACCCGTCAGCCGGTTGCCTGGAAACCTTGGCTCGATGTGGTGTAGGCGGAGGGGGAACAATGGGTGGGGGCGGGGCTCCCGGGTCCACGCGCCCGGGCCTGCTCACTGGAACCCGGAGAGGTCACCGCGGAGCAGAGTGATTCCTATTGGCTAATTCAAGGATGGCTCCACTGTGATGTCACAAAGGGGAAGTTGGCCAATGATGATGTAATTTAAACAATGCCTGAGATCACTTCACTTCTTGGTCAGACCCCCTTTTCAGTCCAGTGCTACTTGGAGTTTACCGTCAATTCAACAACTATTGGGTTACAAGTCCCTCACAGTTCTGATCACAAATTCATGATAAAATAATTCAAATAATGCATGAGAACACTTCTTAACTAACTACCTACCACTGTTTGTTGATTGATCAGACCCCCTTTTTACAGATTCGGGTATCTCAGCCGCTGAACACCAGCCGGTCCTGGAATAAGTTTAATTCTAACTCATTCTGAGTAAATATTCTCAGCAGGTCCTCTGTTGGGGCCCTGCTAAGCAGCTTTAATGGTTCATGATTGCAGAAACTGAGAAGTCACAGGAACGTGGTCAAGATAGTCCAGTCCCATAATGCCTCACATTCAATCTGCAGTCCTTCAGTTATAACAGAATATGTGGCTGTATGTAGCTGCCTCGGCCACGATTAGCGCCAACTCTGCCTTCCTGAACTGCTACAATGCCTAAGGTGTAAGTACACCCACAGTGCTGTTAGGGAGGGATTTCCAGCTACACATTCCACATTTCCTCTAGACTGTGGGTGGATACGAGATTGATACATTTCATTCAACTGCACCCAAGCTGAGTTATTCAAATCCCTTTATTCTCCGTGACAATATATTCATTATTTCTTTAAAACAGAAATTAAACATTCCCATTTGATTTCAGGTATTAACATATTCTGTTAGTTTGATCTTTATTGTCAATGTCAGGCTGGGGTTGTTCCTCTTGGAGCAAAGGAGGTTGAGGGGAGATTTGATAGAGGTGGACAAGATTCTGACAGGTTTAGATAAGGTGGTCAAAGAAAAGCTGTTCCCATTAGCTGATGGGACAAGGATGAGGGGGTCACAGATTTATGGTTTTGGGTCAGAGATGCAGGGGGGGATGTGAGGAAGAATATTTTGATGGAGTGAATGGTAATGACCTGGAACTCGCTGCCTACGAGGGAGGAGGAAGTGGAGACAATAAACAATTACAAAGGAAATTGGATGGGCATTGGGAGGTTTCAAACAGAAATGCTGACTAAATATCTCTTAACTTCCTCACACCCTGTCACTCTGTGATCCTTGCGAAATCTGATACCAGATATTCACAACAAGACTCAAAGAGCATCAGCCCACTGGAGGCAAAGTCATGAGACCGGCCAGTCCAGCAGAAAGAAATCCTCCGACCCTCCCCATTGACCAACTGTGAGAATGAACAAAATGCAGTCCTGGATGTAATTGAGAGCAGAAACAATAACAGCAGAATCCAACCTCTGGAATCACTCGTGAGCGTTTTGGTGTCTCAGCAGGTGGGATGAAGCTCTGAACCCCTTCCCACACTGAGAGCAGGTGAATGGCCTCTCCCCAGTGTGAAGTCGCTGGTGCGTCTGCAGGCTGGATAACTGAGTGAATCCCTTCCCACACTGAGAGCAGGTGAATGGTCTCTCCCCAGTGTGAACTCGCTGGTGTTTCTGCAGGTTAGCTAATTGACTGAACCCCTTCTCACACTGAGAGCAGGTGAATGGTCTCTCCCCAGTGTGAATTCGCTGGTGTTTCTGCAGGTGAGCTAATTGACTGAACCCCTTCTCACACTGAGAGCAGGTGAATGGCCTCTCCCCAGTGTGAAGTCGCTGGTGCGTCTGCAGGCTGCATAACTGAGTGAATCCCTTCCCACACTGAGAGCAGGTGAATGGTCTCTCCCCAGTGTGAACTCGCTGGTGTTTCTGCAGGTTAGCTAATTGACTGAACCCCTTCTCACACTGAGAGCAGGTGAATGGTCTCTCCCCAGTGTGAACTCGCTGGTGTGTCCGCAGGGTGGATAAATCAGTGAATCCCTTCTCACACTGAGAGCAGGTGAATGGTCTCTCCCCAGTGTGGCTGCGCCGATGAACTTCCAGCTGAGATGGGGCTCTGCATCCCTTCCCACAGTCCCCACATTTCCATGGTTTCTCCATGGTGCAGGTGTCTTTTCCTCTCTCTTCAGTTGAAGACTCATCCACACACAGAACAGTCTCCCCCCGCTGTGAATGGTGTGATATTTATTCAGGCTGTGTAACTGGTTCAAGCTCAGTGCACTGGAACACACTCACCCGAGTGTGGCAGCGTGTTGGCTCTTTTGCAGTCACACTGATGTTTGAAATCTTTTCAAGTCATCAGACCAGACAACCATTTCTCCTCGATTCAAAGGCCGATGATATTCAGCTCCCATGGAATATGACTCTGTCAGATCGAGACACAACGTTTGAGATTTCAGCCTGTGATTCCTCTTTCAGTATCCTGTAAAACAAGTTTGCAGAGGTCATCAGTGTCAGTACAGGATAGAAATTCAGAACACACAATTCTAGTTTCTATGGAACATTCTTTCCTCTCTCCAGACTCGAAACATTGGCTCTATTCTCTCTCTATCTGGGGGATAGCGTGGGAAATGATGCTGCGGTAGATCAGCCAATTCTCAATGAATGGTTGAGGCAGTTCGATGGGCTGAATGGCCAACTGCAGCTCCTGTTTCTTATGATTTGTGTGTCCACGACAGGAAGCAGTGAGCATGGATCTGTCAATCAGCCTCAATCAGCACCTTCAGGAGAATTGGGAGGGTGAATATTAGATACAGGAGAGTGAGAATGGAGGGAGAGTGAGTGGGATGGAGATTTACAGCTTTTGGGGAACGAGAGAGGAAAGAATGTTCATTAGAATCATAGAATTCCTACATCTTATCAACCGTCCCTGAGCTTTCACAATGAATCGCTCTTCTCAGGACACTCTTATCTCTGACTTGTCTGTGCTGCTCGCAGTCTCACAAAGCAGCTGCCTGTGTGTTGACACAAGGGGCCCTGCGAGGCAAGTTTAATGCTCCATGACTGTGTCTTTAATGACTGAATAACTATAGGAATATGGTCAAGTCAGCTAAATCACATGATGCTTTATATTTCGGTTAGTAACTGTCCATTTTGTTAACATAGCACATTTGGATATATAAATACATATAACGGCAAAATATTGCGGATGCTGGAAAAAACAAAAACAGAAAATGCTGGAAAATGTCAGCAGGTCTGACAGCATCTGTGGAGAGAGAGTAGAGCCAACATTTAAAGTCTGGATGACCCTTGTTCTGACAAAGGGTCATCCAGACTCAAAATGTTAGTCTATTCTCTCTCTATAAATATATATACGACAGCTGCCTCAGGCTTGGCCCACTCTAACTCCCTGCAAAAGGAGATTACAAGAGTCATGTGTCAATTGTGGCTTGAAATTAAGAAATACACATTTTTTGGGGGGTTTGAGATTGCTGTCAAAATCCTCTTCTAACCATCTGTAAAAGGAAATTCCAAAATCACAGAATCTCTGCAGTGCAGAAGGAGGCCTTTTAGCCCATCGAGTCTGCACCAAGTTTCTAACAGAGCACCTTTACTCAGGCCCTATCCCTGTAACCTGATGTACGTACATCACTAATCCTTTCCTTCCCCCTCATCTTGGGACACAAAGGGACACTTTAGCACGGTCGATCAACCCACTCTTTGGAGTGTGGGAGGAAACCAGAGCAACCAGAGGAAACCCACACAGAGGGAGAATGTGCAAACTCCATACAGAAAATCACCCGAGGCTGGAATTGAACCGGGTCTCTGGCGCTTTGAGACAGAAGTGCTAACCACTGTGTCACCCCCAACAGTCATTTGTCAGACCTGAATATAAATCCATAACATTCTCCCCTCCTGTTTTCTAGCATAAGATTACTTAAGATGGAATATACTTACATTGGAAGCAATTCAGACAAGGTTCACTCGCTGATTTTGGGCATGAAGGGGTCTGTTTTTTGAGGAAAGGTTAGGCAGGGTGCATCTATGCTCATTGGATTTTAGATAAATGAGATGAGTGTTGAAGTGAAACTAAGACTGCGACCTTTGAAAGTTAATGCGTACGGGACTGGCTGTGCCCAGCACTTATCCTGTGGTTAACAAAGATCATTCTGTTGCTGACTAAATAACGAACTAACCTTTGAGCTACATCCTGTTATTGTATAAAAAATACGGAACAGACAAAAAAAGCCAGACCGCGAGGTCCAGATGGTCGGCTGAGCTTAAGATAAAGGGGAACTGAAACAATAAGTTGTGGGTTTTTGTTCACGGTTGTTTTTGAAGGAATGTGATTGGAGGTCAATTGTTGCTAGGGGAGCCCAATTGGCTAAGTACAGGTAACCACCCAAAGCTAATGACGAAGTAACCGCTAATGTCTGTATGATCAAAGTGTATAAAAGACGGCGAGCCGCCGCTCCAAATTGAGAAGGTGAAAGGCAGCATCCATTAACCCGGCCTGTCAGTCAATGACTCAAACATTGTCTCTCCTGGTCACCCAAATCCTGAAGCTCCGCCCACCGGCCGCGCATGCGCTCTGCTCCCCGCTAAACAAAGATGGCGGCCACGGCACCGGGTCTGATCCCGGATAAAATCCACGGAGCTGCAAACCCGGGACCGGAAGGCTCTTATTCAGACCTTGCGGCCTACAGCAGATGTTTATGAAGCCTCTGTTCCCTCCCCACCCCCGACACCCGGCTCCATTCCTCCCTCCGCCGCACCGATTCTCACCCCTTGAAACAAGCGTCTCCCGGACTCGCGGGCTCCGAGCAAAGTGACACTGCGCATGCTCCAGATACAGCGCTGCGCCTGCGTACTGGGCTCCTGTGGAGTGAATAGGGCACTTTCACACCCGCAGCGAATGCTGGGCAATAACCGCCATTGAAACTTCACAGTTAGTTCAAAATAACATTGTTAGCATTTAGAACATAGAACAGTACAGCACAGAACAGGCCCTTCGGCCCACGATGTTGTGCCGAGCTTTATCTGAAACCAAGATCAAGCTATCCCACTCCCTATCATCCTGGTGTGCTCCATGTGCCTATCCAATAACCGCTTAAATGTTCCTAAAGTGTCTGACTCCACTATCACTGCAGGCAGTCCATTCCACACCCCAACCACTCTCTGCGTAAAGAACCTACCTCTGATATCCTTCCTATATCTCCCACCATGAACCCTATAGTTATGCCCCCTTGTAATAGCTCCATCCACCCGAGGAAATAGTCTTTGAACATTCACTCTATCTATCCCCTTCATCATTTTATAAACCTCTATTAAGTCTCCCCTCAGCCTCCTCCGCTCCAGAGAGAACAGGCCTAGCTCCCTCAACCTTTCCTCATAAGACCTACCCTCCAAACCAGGCAGCATCCTGGTAAATCTCCTCTGCACTCTTTCCAGCGCTTCCACATCCTTCTTATGGTGAGGTGACCAGAACTGCACACAATATTCCAAATGTGGTCTCACCAAGATCCTGTACAGTTGCAGCATAAAGGTAAATGACTGAAATATTGAGAATTGGTGATATGCTGTGCTCTATTTTTCAAAGTTCTGCTGCAGGACCATGCAATGGTTTCAAAACTTTTATACCGTTTCCCCCTCACTCCTCCCTTTATGGTGCTGATTCTGGCTGGGTTCAATTGCACAGTCACTGGTTCTTCTCTCTGTCACTGGTACTGAATATTCACTCTTTTAGAGAATGATACAGCATAAATAGAAACCATTTGGCCCATTATGTCTCTGCTGGCTCTCTGGAAGATCTATCCAATTAATTCCACAGCCCGGCTGGTCGAGTCAGAACAATGCATAGCTGCTGGAGTAATCTGAGACCTTAATGGAAAAGGGTTTCCACAGTTAAGCATACCAGGTGGCTGGTAGAATTTAATTGAATGTTTCTGCAGATCCCATATACTGCAGTGACATTATCCTAAAGGGCTAAGGGAGTATTCCAGTGTGTTAACCAGAATACTCCAGGGCACAACCTCAGACTAAAGGGACGATCCTTTAAAACAGAGATTAGGAGGAATTTCTTCAGCCAGAGAGTGGTGAATCTGTTGGAACTCTTCGCCACAGAAGGCTGTGGAGGCCAGGTCATTGAGTGGCTTCCACAGAGATAGATAGGTTCTTGATTAATAAGGGGATCAGGGGTTATGGGGAAAAGGCAGGAGACTGGGGATGAGGAAAATATCAGCCATGATTGAATGGCAGATCAGACTCGATGGGCCGAGTGGCCTAATTCTGCTCCTATGTCTTATGGTCAAGAGTGGATGAATGTTGGAATTACAAAAAGGCATTCAT
Organism: Mustelus asterias; assembly: GCF_964213995.1. Taxonomy (NCBI): domain Eukaryota; kingdom Metazoa; phylum Chordata; class Chondrichthyes; order Carcharhiniformes; family Triakidae; genus Mustelus; species Mustelus asterias. The sequence goes on from NW_027590143.1 coordinate 77,780, forward strand.
ATTCTGAATCTTCATAGTTATCACTTGTCTGCGATGTTTCAATATGAAAGAATCCCATGTACTTGTCAGGTGAGAGGTCATGTCCAATAGACCTGTGAAAGACCTGTTAGATTACACTGGGGTTTATGTGATCAGGTCTTGGTTAAATGAACAAGGTCCGTATCAGACTGGAGCTGTGTCTTTGATTCTCCACAACAGTTGTAGGTAGTATCCTTACTAAATATCCACCACAAACAAAATAGTCCGGAGGTCTGAGGTTATTGTGATCACAGCCCTTCAAATTGGATGCATAAATTCTTTCCCACACGGAGCAGGTGAATGGCCTTTTCCTATGTGTGTACATTGAGGAGGCAGTGGCAGAGTGATATTGTCACTAGCACAGTAATCCAGAGACCCCAGGGCAATGCTCTGACCATGAAACCATAGAATCATAGAAACCCTACAGTACAGAAAGAGGGCATTTGGCCCATCGAGTCTGCACCGACCACAATCCCACCCAGGCCCTACCCCCATATCCCTACATATTTTACCCACGAATCCCTCTAATCTACACATCCCAGGACACTAAGGGGCAATTTTAGCACGGCCAATTGCTGATTGCTCACTAACGTCCTCTGGGGAAGGAAATCTGCTGTCCCTCTCCCCACCCTATACCCATAACCCATACATTTAGCATGGCCATTCCACCGAGCACATCTTTGGAGTGTGGAAGAAACCGGAGCACACGGAGGAAATCCACACAGACACAGAATGTGCAAACTCCACACAGGTTGAAATTGAACTCAGGTGTCTGGATCTGTGAGGCAGTGCGAATCGCCATGCCACCTTGCTGCCCAAATAGGAGACCAAAAGTCTCCTTGGGAGACACCAAGTTCAAAGACTTTGGAGAGGAAAGGGAGGCTGGAGATGGGGCCATAATTTGCAAGCAAAGTGGGATCAAAGGGTTTTTTTTCAGAAAGGGTGATGTTTGTGTATTTAAAAGTGAGAGGAACAAAACCAGAAGAGAGAGAGAGAATCATTAACAATATCAGCCAATATGGGGAAGTTGGATGGTCAGTAATTAATGAAAATAGAGTCAGGACCAAGACAGGAGAAAAACTGTTGAAAGATGCAGGTTCAAGGCTCAGACAGGGAGAGGCTTTAGATATATTAGTTTGGCTCAGTGGGAGGGTGGAAGAGAGGGAAGCAGCAGGGGCAGCTGAATGGGTTGGCTCAATCCTAGTAACAAAGAAGCTCCATGACTTCATCACACTTTTTGTTGGGGGTCAGGATGGAGGAGACAGGGGAGAGGGAGAGCCATTTGAAAGGAATGGATTTGAGTCAGAGATAATAAAAAGTTTCAACAGATTGTTTGTTTAACATAAAAGCAGATTGATTTGACTTTCATCCAGGACATTAGTATTTATTTGCGGGCTCAAATTTATTTACATCAGAGGCAAATGACCACAATCAACATGTTTGTGATTTGTGATAAACAGCAGAATCAAACTCCAGCAGTCACTTGTCAACTCGCTGATGGCTCAACAGGTTGTATTTCTGAGTGAATCCCTTTCCACATTTGGAGCAGGTGAACGGCCTCTCCCCAGTGTGAATTCGCTGGTGGACAGTGAGTTGGGATGGTCGCCTGAACCCAGTCCCGCAGTGAGTGCACTTGAACGGTCTCTCATCAGTGTGACCATGTTGATGAGACATCAGATCACTGCAGCTTTTATAGCATTTCCTGCAGTCTGGACATTTAAAAGGTCTCTCCTCACTGTGAACACGTTGATGGGACACTAGATTGCTGGAACTTTTACAGCACTTCCCACAATCTGGACATTTGAACGGTCTCTCATCGGTGTGAACTTGCTGATGTGCCACGAGGTGTGATGTCCGAGTGAATCCCTTCCCACAGTCGGTGCAGGTGAACGGCCTCTCCCCAGTGTGAATTCGCTGGTGTTCAGTGAGTTGAGATGACCACCTGAACCCAGTCCCGCAGTGAGAGCACCTGAACGGTCTCTCATCAGTGTGAACACGATGATGGAACATTAGTTCCCTGGAACCTCTATAACACTTCTCGCAGTCTGGGCATTTAAATGGTCTCTCCTCAGTGTGAACACGTTGATGGAACATCACTTCCTTTAAACTTTTATAGCACTTGTCGCATTCTGGACATTTAAATGGTCTTTCCTGTGTGTGAACTCGCTGGTGTGTCTGCAGTGTAGATGACTGAGAGAATCCCTTCCCACACTCGGAGCAGGTGAATGGCCTCTCTCCCTTGTGAATCCGCTGGTGTCTCAGCAGGTTGAATGACTGAGTGAATCGCATCCCACATTCAGAGCAGGTGAATGGCTTCTCCCCAGTGTGAGTGCGCTGGTGTGTCAGCAGGTTAGATGATGGAGGGAATCCCTTTCCACACTCGGAGCAGATAAATGGCCTCTCTCCAGTGTGAACTCGCTGGTGTGTCAGCAGGGTGGATGACTGAGTGAATCCTCTCCCACACTCAGAGCAGGTGAACAGCCTCTCCCCAGTGTTACTGTATTGGTGAATTTCCAGCTCAGACAGGTCTCTGAATCCTTCCCCACATTTCCACGGTTTCTCCTCAGTGTGACTGCACTTGTGTCTTGACAGGCCAGATGATTGTCTGAATCCTTGCCCACACACAGAACACGTGTACAGTTTTGCCCCATTGTGAACGGTGCTTTTTCCTTCCATGCTCAAGGTTCAGTTATATTCAGGTTACAATAAATTGGGCGACTCAGTCAGATCCTGATGTGATGTTTGGTTTGAGTTTCCTGACTGCAAATCCTCCCCTTCCAAATCTCTGTGAGATTGATTTAAAACAGTGAAAAAGGAGTGAGAGAGATCCCACAAAAACACAAAGGCAGGTTGTGAAATTGAGCTGGATGAATCTGGTCATTTGTGGGGCCGGCACCAGGAAAAAGTTACCATGGAAACTGCTGGATTGTCATAAAACCTCAACTGGTTCACTAATGCCTTTCAGGGAAGGGAATCTGCCATCCAGTCTGGGACTACACAAGGCTCTGGCCTCAATGGATGGAGAGAGAGGTGGGGGCAAAGGAGGGACTTAATGTATCTACAACTCAACCAGTGGTTTGAACCTTAAAACCGTTAACCTGCACACCGAGAAGGATCAGGGTAAGAGGTGTATGTGAACACCATCATCTCCAAATTCCCTCCAATTTTACACACCATCCTCTCTTGTCTGACATCCAGGACTGGATGAGCAGTAATTGCCTTTGTTAAATATTGGAAGATGAAGGCTATCATCTTCAGCCCGGCAACAAATTCCACTTCCTAACCACTGACTCCATCTGTCCCCATTGCGACTGTCTGAGGCTGAACCGGAGTATTCACAACCTCAGTGACATGTTTCACTTCAAACTGAGCTTCCAAACACATCCTCATAGAATCTACAGCACGGAGACAGGCCCTTCGGCCCAAACTGGTCCATGCCCACCAAAAATACCCATGTAAGCTAACTCCATTTGGCCCATATCCCTCGAAACCTTTCCTATCCATGTACCTGTCCAAATGCCTTTTAAATGTTGACAATGTCCCTGCCTCAACCACTTCCTCCGGCAGCTCATTCCACACCCGTACCACCTCTGTGTAAAAAAGCTGCTCCTCAGGTTCCCATTCATTCTTTCTCCTATTAACTTAAACATATGCCCTCTAATTCTTAATTCCCCAACCCTGGGAAAAAGACTGAGTGCATTCAACCTATCCATGCCTCTCATGATCTTACACACCTCTATAAGATCACCCCTCAGTCTCCTACGCTCCAAAGAAAAAAGTCCTAGCCCGTCCAATCTCTCCCTATAACTTGAGTCCTGGCAACATCCTTGTAAATCTCTTCTGCACTCTCTCCAGTTTAATAACATCTTTCCAAATCAAGGTGACCAAAACTGAGCACAATATTCCAGGTGCAGCCTCACCAAAGTCCTGTACAACTGCAACATAACTTCCCAACTTCTATACTCAATGCCCTGACTGATAAAGACCAGCAGGTCAAAAGCCTTCTTCACTGCCCTATCTACACGTGACTCCACCTTAAGAGAACCGTGCACCTGAACTCCAAGGTCCCTCTGTTCCACGATACTCCCTGAGGTCCTACCATTCACCGTGAAAGTTCTACCTTGGTTTGACTTTCCATGATTCAACACCTCACACTGATCTGTATTTAACTCTATTTGCCACATCACCACCTACACTACCTATTTCCACCTCAGTGACATCGCCCCACTTTGTCCTGGCCTCAGATCATCTGCTGCTGAAACCAGGTGGAGGAAGAAATTGCTAAGCAGATTATGGATAGGTGTGGGGGTCACAGGGTAGTTGTCATGGGGGACTTTAACTTTCCAAATATTGATTGGCACCTTTGTAGGTCGAATAGTTCGGGTGGGGCAGTTGTTGTGCAGTGTGTGCAGGAGGGTTTCCTGACACAATATGTGGATAGGCCAACAAGAGGTGGGGCCACAGTGGATTTGGTACTGGGAAATGAACCGGGCCAAGTGTTAGATTTGGTTGTGGGAGAGCACTTTGGAGATAGTGACCACAATTCGATGTCTTTTGTTATTGCAATGGAGAAGGATAGGGCCGTACGGCAGGGCAAGGTTTATAATTGGGGGAGAGGTAATTATGATGCGATTAGGCAAGAATTAGGAGGCATAAGATGGGAACAGAAACTGTCAGGGAAAGGCACTAATGAAAAGTGGAACTTTTTCAAGGAACAAATACTGTGTGTCCTTGATAGGTATGTCCCTGTCAGGCTGGGAGGAAATGGCCGAGTGAGGGAACCATGGTTCACAAAAGAGGTGGAATGTCTTGCAAAAAGAAAGAGGGAAGCTTATGAGGAAACAAGGTTCAGATGGCTCGATTGAGGGTTACAAGTTAGCAAGGAATGAGCTGAAAAAGGGGCTTAGGAGAGCTAGAGGGGACATGAGAAGTCCTTGGCGGGTCGGATCAAGGAAAACACCAAGGCTTTTTACTCTTATGTGAGGAATAAAAGAATGACCAGGGTGAGGCTGGGGCCGGTCAAGGACGGCAGTGGGAACTTGTGTATGGAGTCAGTAGAGATAGGAGAGGTGATGAATGAATACTTTTCTTAAGTGTTCAACAAGGAGAGGGGCCATGTTTTTGAGGAAGAGAAGGTATTACAGGCTAATCGGCTGGAGGAAGTAGATGTTCGGAGGGAGGATGTACTGGCAGTTTTGAATAAACTGAAGGTCGATAAGTCCCCTGGGCCTGATGAAATATATCCTAGGATTCTTTGGGAGGCAAGGGATGAGATTGCAGAGCCTTTGGCTTTGATCTTTGGGTCCTCACTGTCCACGGGGATGGTGCCAGAGGACTGGAGAGTGGCGGGTGTTGTTCCTCTGTTTAAGAAAGGGAATAGAAATGACCCTGGTAATTATTGGCCGGTTCGTCTTACTTCGGTGGTTGGTAAGTTGATGGAAAAGGTCCTTAGGGATGGGATTTACGACCATTTAGAAAGATGCGGATTAATCCGGGATAGTCAGCACGGATTCGTGAAGGGCATGTCATGCCTCACAAATTTGATAGAATTTTTTGAGGAGGTAACTAAGTGTGTTGATGAAGGTAGGGCAGTTGATGTCATATACATGGATTTTAGTAAGGCGTTTGATAAGGTCCCCCATAGTCGGCTTATGATGAAAGTGAGGAGGTGTGGGATAGAGGGAAAGTTGGCCGATTGGATAGGTAACTGGCTATCTGATCGAAGACAGAGGGTGGTGGTGGATGGAAAATTTTCGGATTGGAGGCAGGTTGCTAGCGGAGTGCCACACGGATCAGTGCTTGGTCCTCTGCTATTTGTGATTTTTATGAATGACTAGAGGAGGGGGCTGAAGGGTGGATCAGTAAATTTGCTGATGACACCAAGATTGGTGGAGTAGTGGATGAGGTGGAGGGCTGTTGTACACTGCAAAGAGACATAGATAGGATGCAAAGCTGGGCTGAAAAATGGCAGATGGAGTTTAACCCTGATAAATGTGAGGTGATTCATTTTGGTACGACAAATTTAAATGTGGATTACAACGTCAAAGGTAGGGTTCTGAAGACTGTGGAGGAACAGAGAGATCTTGGGGTCCATATCCACAGATCTCTGAAGGTTGCCACTCAAGTGGATAGAGCTGTGAAGAAGGCCTATAGTGTGTTAGCTTTTATTAACAGGGGGTTGGAGTTTAAGAGCCATGGGGTTATGCTGCAACTGTACAGGACCTTGGTGAGACCACATTTGGAATATTGTGTGCAGTTCTGGTTACCTCACTATAAGGAGGACGTGGAAGCGCTGGAAAGAGTGCAAAGGAGATTTACCAGGATGCTGCCTGGTTTGGAGGGTAGGTCTTATGAGGAAAGGGTGAGGGAGCTAGGGCTGTTCTCTCTGGAGCGGAGGAGGCTGAGGGGAGACTTAATAGAGGTTTATAAAATTATGAAGGGGATAGATAGAGTGAACGTTCAAAGACTATTTCCTCGGGTGGCTGGAGCTATTACAAGGGGGCATAACTATAGGGTTCATGGTGGGAGATATAGGAAGGATGTCCGAGGTAGGTTCTTTACTCAGAGAGTGGCTGGGATGTGGAATGGACTGCCTGCAGTGATAGTGGAGTCAGACACTTGAGGAACATTTAAGCGGTTATTGGATAGGCACATGGAGCACACCAGGATGATAGGGAGTGGGATAGCTTGATCTTGGTTTCGGATGAAGCTCGGCACAACATCGTGGGCCGAAGGGCCTGTTCTGTGCTATACTGTTCTATGTTCTATGTCTGACTTACTCAGTTAATGGGAGGCGTTGGGGAGAGTTACAGAACAAAGAGATTGAAGGGTACATGTTCATAGCTCCTTGAAAGTGGAGTCACAGGTGGACAGAGTGGTGAAGAAGACATTCGGCATGCTTGGTTTCATTGGTCAGAACATTGAATACAGGAGTTGGGACATCTTGTTGAAGTTGTCCAAGACATTGGTAAGGCCACACTTGGAATACTGTGTACAGTTCTGGTCACCCTATTATAGAAAGGATATTATTAAACTAGAAAGAGTGCAGAAGAGATTTACTAGGATGCTACCGGACTTGATGGTTTGAGTAATAAGGAGAGGCTGGATAGACTGGAACTTTTTTCTCTGGAGCTGAGGAGGCTGAGGGTGATGTTATAGAGGTCTATAAAATAATGAGGGGCATAGGTCAGCTCGATAGTCAATATCTTTTCCCAAAGGTAGGGGAATCTAAAACTAGAGGGCATAGGTTTAAGGTAAGAGGGGAGAGTTAGAAAAATGTCCAGAGGGGCAATTGTTTCACACAGAGGGTGATGAGTATCTGGAAGAATCTGCCAGAGGTAGTAGTAGAGGGGGGTACAATTTTGTATTTTAAAAAGCATTTAGACGGTTACATGGGTAAAATGGGTATAGAGGGATATGGTCGAAATGCAGACAATTGGGACTAGCTCAGGGGTTTTAAAAAAAGGGTGGCATGGACAAGTTGGGCCGAAGGGTCTGTTTCCACGCTGTAAACCTCTATGCCTGTTTGCCCTGGATCAAAGTGACACCCAGGAACTCCCAAATGCTGCAGCTTGAATGTGTACAAATAAACTGTTTCTTTTATCCAATGATAATTTATTTTTGTTTTAAGTATTTTATTAACCTTACCACCTGTTGCTATACTATTTTGATCCTTAGGAACAGAATAAATTTTAGTTACTGAGCAGATACTCACCAAAAATCTAGCTTCTTCTCCTGTAGAAGAGTAAGATCACTTCCCAAAGGCTGAGAAAGTTAGAAAGCAAAAGGGCACCCCTTTCCCTTCCTTCCCTAACTCCCTTAATTACCCAACTCCCAGAACTATATTCTAAGCTGCACTCAAGTGATGCCGGTTCAGAGCTGTTTCTGAGCTGTCGATTCAATACAATACTCACTTGCTGACATGGACATCAAGGCCTGTATGGGTCTCCAGGCCATCATGCACACCATCATGATAGGGAGGATGGAGATTGTGTTGCCAGTCATTTACATGATGAACAGATTCATGGGCAGCTGCTTCAATGGGCCCAAGGCAATGTCCCAGCAGCACTGAAAACAGAAAGTGAGCAGGGTATCAGTAAAGGGGGCCGGTTAGGGGAGGCCATATACTGATCTTATACCCAGGCCTGGAAGTAAGGATGACGATTAACCCTTTATCACACAGGCTGCTGTGGTTCACCAAGGTACTTGACCACCGTGGACAAACCAGGGGCGTTGTCAGCCACCCACTAAAGACACATTCAAATCCAACTTACTTTCTCAACCAGGATCCGGTCTGTTTCTTGGACGCAGATGTCCGGTAGCTGTTTGTCCGAATATGCGACTGGGTACATGGAGTCTCTCTGGCCACACTGTTGATCACGGCTCCTATGAGAAACAGAAAACACAAGTTGGTCACTCTTTCAAGACCTTCTTTAAAGAAGGAGTCTCTCTTTTGAGGACCCCAACGTGGTGGCAATAGTGCCAGCACGAACTAAAGCTTGGGCAAACCTCAGACACACACTGCCATCGCGTGTACCAAACTGCCAGGGGAATGGAGGGATGTAGAAGTGGATTTAGTGTGAATTGATAATCAGGGTGCCAATCCGCTTGCCCTCCATTTAGGGACAAAGCGACAAATCACCAGATGTACCAAATTGTATCTTGAAAACAAACTGAGGGTTATTGAGAGAGATCCAGTTCAGCACCCGGCCCTGGAAACGAGCAATCGTTCCTCCAACCACCACCGCAGTTGGCACCTGATCAGGTGGAGGGGCTGAAACCAAAAGGGCATCTCAGGGTCATGACCTGGGGAAAAGATGCCAAGTGGGGTCTGCGTGGTTTCTGGGGGATTTGAGGGGCTGCTTTGTGCTGAGGAGCTCGGTGAGGGGTAAAAGCGACGTGAAAAACCCGGGGTTGGGAAGTTTTGGGTTGGTGTCACATCCCCAGGTCGCCTTCGCTGGAGAGGCGGGCTGACCCGACTTGCCTCCTACTCGAGCCCCCGGCTCCCCGCGCGGCCTCCGCACCTGCTGCTGCTGTCGCTCAAGTTGAGCTCGAGGGTCCACTTGTGCCAGCGCGCGCTGTTGGCGAGCCCCGCCCCTGCAGCCATGGCAACGCCTGCCACCGTTAACCGTTCCCCCCTTTCAAATCTGATTCCGATCTGGAGAAGAACCCGCGCGCTTCCGTCAACAAACCACACCCGCTGCAATGCGCATGTGCGATCCCAACCTCCTCAGCGTTCTGCGTACACCGCCCATTGCCCCGCCCCCCACATCGTCGCCATCTTTGTTAAGGGCACATTGGTTCTTCATCTTCCGTCCAGACGGAGGACGTCTGCCCCACACAAAGATGGACATCACTTAATATCAGAGATATTTAAAATATTGCTTTTATCGCTTCAACCGTAACGCCGCATAAAACGTCAATAAAACCGAAAGGACATTGTCTCCTCATTCAGCAACCAAAATCATAAGAATCCATTGTTAATAGGTTTCTCCACAGATGCCGCCAGGTCTGCTGAGTTTATCCAGTATTTTCAGTTTAAGTTTCCCAATTCCAACATCCGCAGTATTTTACTTTTATTTCCTTCCCATTCTACCTCCAGTGCAACTGGATACCATGAGTAAAGCTACCACCAGGCTGATCCTTCCGGGTGGAACAGTGGTTAGCATTTACAGTGCTTGGGATCTGGATTTGATTCTTGCCTTGGGTGACTGTGCGGAGTCCATCCACTGTGGTTGACAGGGCTCTTGACTGTGTCCAACTCATCCCCCAGGCCACTGCTCGCACCCCCTCCCCTCCCTCCTAGAAAGAGGACAGGGCTCCCCTTGTTCATGCTTTTTACCAGACCAGAGACCAGCCTCCGTGTTCAAAGTATCATCCTCCGCCATTGCTGCCAACTCCAGCATGAAGCCACTCCTCAACACATCTTCACCTCACCTCTCACACCCATCAGCATTCCACAAGGAAGGTTCTCTCTGGGGCACCCTGGTCCACACCTCCATCCCACCCAACATCCCATCCCCTACCCACAGCATCTTCTCGTGCAATGGTAGAAGGTGCAACACCTGCCCCCTTTACCTCCTCCCTGCTCACCATCCCAGGTCCTAAACACCCCTTTCAGGTGAAGCAGCGATTCACATGCATCTCCTTCAGTCTAGTCTATTGCATTCGCTCCTCCCCATGAAGTCTACTCTCCTACATTGGAGAGACCAAACACAAACTGGGTGATCGCTTTGCTGAACACCTTCAGTCCGTCTGCAAGCAGGACCCAGAACTTCCAGTTCTTGCCACTTCAACACAGCACCCTGCTCTCCTGTCCACATGTCCGTCCTTGGCCTTTTGCAATGTTTGAATGAACCCCAACGCAAACTGGAGGAACAGCACCTCATCTTCCGATTGGACACTTTACAGCCTTCTGGAATAAACATTGAGTTCAACAACTTCAGAGCATGAACTCGCCCCGCCACCTTTATCCCCTTTCCATTTATTTTATTTCATACTGTTTGTTCTTTTCATCTCATTTACCCATTTTTATCATACTTCTTTCTCATTTCCATTTTTCCATTTCTTCATTCCTGCTCTCCACCCTTCCACCCTTCCACCCATAATTTAAATCTTTTCTGCTTTTCTTTGCCCTTAGCTCTGATGAAGGGTCATCCAGACTTGAATCGTTGGCTGGTTACTCAATATTTGTTTCGTTATTCGATATTAAATATTAATACATGTATGTAATACATACGTCTTCATTCTGAATTGAATATCTCGGGAATATGCAACATTGAATTGCAAACATGACTGACCAATAAAAGAAATTGAGTCACTGGGTAATACACATCCCATGGTGCTTATTTGAGACAGTCAGCTTTTAAACAAAATCAGATATCTTTAAAGGGAAGAGATTTAAGAATGATCTGTTAGTTGTACTTGATCCCTCATTATTTTGCGTGTGAAATATTCTGGTGCTTAAATCCCGTTCATCTATAGGAAAGTCCAGCAGATCTACACTGAGTCTCGATTTCTTCATCTGCCTGAGTGCTTTTTCCTATTTCTTTATTATGAAGAACAATTTTAAAAAGAGGCTTCTGGGCAATGTCTGCCATTTCCTCTAGTTCATTTACAGTTTCACTTGTGTCTGTCTTTATGAGCACACAATACTATTTGACATGTTTCAGATGGTGATTAACTATGTTAGTCTGCATTTATAAAACCATTAAGTTCTGTTGTGGTTTGAACAAGTTGCTGATATGCGCACGGTGTCCAAATACACACATTTATTTCCTCATTGCGTCTTAAACTACAGCATTTCTGATTTTGCTGAGAGCATTTGTGGCCGAGTTTAGAGCAAAGATAATATGGCTGCAACATCGAGATTCGGAATGTGTGCAGCAAAAACTGAAGCCATGCAAAACTACCCTCACAATAAATTAATGTTTCTGCCCGGTTTCGAACCGGGGACCTTTCGCGTGTTAGGCGAACGTGATAACCACTACACTACAGAAACAACTGACAGCAGAGCGCCACCAATTGGCCTGACCGCAATATTCACCTCCACTGTGTTGCTGCAGGTTCTAATGGTTACACTAAGAGCCCATGTCAATTAATACAAGACAAAAAACGTTTCTTTCAACTTGATTTCTCAACTCATCTTGAACTTCAACATTTAAAAGTGGTCGTCCAGCAAACATCTAAGGAGCAATGATTTCTGCTCAATCATTAATGCATCATTCTCATCTTCCTTCGAATAATTTTAACCAGCTCCACCCAGTGCTTGTTTGCTGTTCAATGTTTAATATTAATATATTTTTGTTAATTACATATCACCTCATTCTGAATTGAATATCTCTGAAATATACAACATTGAATTGCAAGCATGACTGACCAACAAAAGGAATCGAGTCACTGGGTAGTACACATCCCATGGTGCTTATTTGAGACAGTCAGCTTTTAAACAAAATCAGATATCTTTAAAGGGAAGAGATTTAAGAATGATCTGTTAGTTATACTTCATCCCTCTTTACTCTGTGAGTGAAACATTCTGGCGCCTAAATCTCGTTCATCTGCAGGAAGCCCAGCAGATCCGCACTGATTCTCGATTTCCTCATCTGTCTGAGTGGCTTTTCCTAATTCTTTACTCTGAACAACGATGTTAAAAAGATGGTTCTGTGCAATGTGCGCTATTTCCTCTAGTTCAGTTACAGTTTCACGTATGCCTGTCTTTATACTGTTAGGAGTCTAACAACACCAGGTTAAAGCCCAACAGGTTTATTTGGTAGCAAACGCCACTAGCTACCAAATAAACCTGTTGGACTTTAACCTGGTGTTGTCAGACTCCTTACTGTGTTTACCCCAGTCCAACGCCGGCATCTCCACATCATTTATACTTTTAGATATGTTTCAGATGGTGATTAACTTTGTTCGTCTGCATCAATAAAGCCATTAAATTCTGTTGTGGACTGAACGAGTTGCTGATATGAACACGGTGTCAAAAAGGGACCTCTATTTCCTTTCATTGCGTCATAAAAATACAAGATTTCAGATTTTGCTGAAAGATTTTGAGGCCGAGGTCAGAGCAAAGATAACATGGCTTTAATATCGAGTTTCGGACGATGTTCAACAACAAATTTAAATCATGTAAACTTCCCTCATCCTTAAAGAACAAACACTAATAACATTCCGGCATGGCTTTGAACTGGGCAGCTTTCGTGTGTGAGGTGAATGCAATCACCACTTGCAAGCACCCAATGGGACTCTCTTGAAATGTTGCAACACTCATTGGGAATGCTGTAGACATATTGATCCAAGAATGATTGAAAATGGTTGACAATGGCAGGCAACAATAAGAGGCCCTTTGACCCACAATGCCTATGCCAATTATTTGATTACGAGCTACCCAACTGATGTATCGGTGCGGGCTTGGTGGGCCGAAGGGCCTGTTCCTGTGCTGCACTGTTCTTTGTTCTCATTTTAGTTTCCTCCTCTGATTCCATGAAGCTGATTTTTCTCCCTTTCAAGTCATTGTCCAATCCCCATTTGAAGAAGGGGTTTCTGTGGAATCCGTGTCCATACAGTTTGCTTTAAGTAACAACGTTTCCTTGATCCAATGGCATGAAGTATTGGATATAGCTTCCCGACATAGTTTTCAATGTAAACATATATTTATTTATGCAATTGATTTCATATTGAATTTACAAAACGAGTTTAATCGGATGAAGCATCTCCTCATTATTTCTGAATTATATATAATATAACTAATTAACTTCACAACTTTCCACAGAATGTGGAATAGAACAGAGGAGAATGAATCACCTGCACCCAAAGCAGTCTCCTTGTGTTGTCCTCCTGTGTCCCGAACATTTGATCCGATAACATTGAGAATGGGTGGGGAATCAGTCTTACCTACACTGACCTCACACGGGGCGGCACAGTGGCACATAGCTACCTCACAGCGCCAGGGACCCGGGTTCGATGCCTGGCTTGGGTCTGTGTGCAGTTTGCGTGTTCTTCCTGTGTGTACACGGGTTTCCTCTGTGTGCTCTGGTTTTCTCCCACAGTCCAAAAGACGCACTGGTTAGGTGCATCGCCACGCTAAAGTTCTCCCTTAGTGTATCCGAATAGGTGGCGGAGTGTGGCGACTAGGGGATTTTCACAGTAACTTCATTGCAGTATGAATGTTATCCCACTTGTGACACTAATAAAAAACTTTAAACATGACACGGACACATCCAGAATATGTTTGACTGTAAAAAATAAATCCATCCATTGTTGCTTATTCTCCAATAGTCGTCAATTGCTTATAGTCATCAATTAATGATCACCATTGATAAGAAATAGATTTCTGGCTGTTCCTGTTGTTAAAATGGACAGTTCCATCGCAATGATTATCTAACGGGATATTGCCGCACTGACACGACCCCAGGGAATTCCAGTTCAGGGAGTTTTCTCTGGAACTAGTACGTTTTTGGCATTGTCAATGGGCGCGCTTCTCTTTAGTGTGTCTATGGCTGTGTTAATCTGATTGTTTATCTTCCTCAGTGACTGTGTTTGAGTCGATCGGTTTGAGAATCGATCACTGTGTTTACTTGTCCCTGTGTCTATACTTTGTTGATTCTGTGCGGTATACGACGCTTCTAGTGAACACGGAGGTGGCGTTATTCATGTATTATCATGGTTAACAGCTGAGACTAATATATATCACAAATCTACAGAATAATTCTGTATTTATAGCGAGGGACGTTGATGTCAGTGCCTGGGCATATATCTACATGGTTATATATCCTTACATGTGTTAGCCTTTGCACGTGGCCGTGTATGTATCTGCTCTCCCCGTGTCTGCTGGGTTTCCTCAGGTGCTCCGGTTTCCTCCCACAATCCAAAGATGTGCAGGTTCGGTTGATTAGCCATGCTAAATTGACCCAAGTGTCAGGGGGATTAGCGGGGTAAATATATGGGGTTACGGGAATAGGGCCTGGGTGGCGTTGTGGCCAGTACATACTCGCTGGGCCGAATGGCATTCTTCTGTACTGTACGGATTCTATGATTCTAATATCTCGAAATGTGTCAGTCTTTGCAGGTGGCCGTGTGTGTGTCTGTTTCCAATATGCGGCAGTGCTGTCCACGGGAGGGCGCTCTCTGATCACTTATGCAAGGTCACCCATTCCTTTTAGAGAAAGCGCCTGTTTGAAGATGTAAAAATGGGCGGAGACAGGGAGTCACGTTCGACCTCATACCATTCCACTGACTGTTTCAACTTCTCCAATTACAGTTCTGGCACAGTCAGTGATCACTGTCTCTGTTTCTGAAGCTCTAACTGGAACCATGGGGGTGAAATTCTGTCTGACTCTGGTTATTGTCCTGATCACAGCTCGGTCATTTTGAACCTTTGGGTGAAATCCATCAATCACCAAATTAATTCCCCATTTCCATCTCGAGGCAATTATTCCGTTGTTGTTCCTCCTAATCCGCTTTGTGTCCGCTGTTTATTTTCAGAGATAGAGTCATAGAGTCACAGAGTCACAGTGGTTTGCAGCATAGAAACTGGCCCTTCGGCCCAACTTGTCCATGATGCCCTTTTTGTTTAAACCACTAAACTAATCCCAATTGCCCGCATTTGGCCCATATCCCTCTATACCCATCTTACCCATGTAACTGTCTAAATGCTTTTTAAAAGACAAGATTGTACCCACCACTGCTGCTGCCTCTGGCAGCTTGTTCCAGATACTCACCACCTGCTGTGCGAAAAAAATGCCCCTCTGGAACTTTTGTATCTCTCCCCTCTCATTGAACTTATGCCCTCTGGTTTTAGACTTCCCTATCTTTGGGAAAATATATTGACTGTCCAGCTGATCTGTGCCCCTCATTATTTTATAGACCTCTATAAGATCGCCCCTCAGCCTCCTACGCTCCAGAGAAAAAAGTCCCAGTCTATCCAGCCTCTCCTTATAACTCAGTCCATCAAGTCCCGGTAGCATCCTAGTAAATCTTTTCTGCACTCTTTCCAGTTTAATAATATCCTTTCTACAATAGGGTGACCAGAACTGTACACAGTATTTCAAGTGTGGCCTCACCAATGTCTTGTCCAACTTCAACAAGACATCCCAACTCCTGTATTCAATGTTCTGACCAATGAATCCAAGCATGCCGATGCCTTTTTCACCACTCTGTCCACCTGTGACTCCACTTTCAAGGAGCTCTGAACATGTACCCTTAGATCTCTTTGTTCTGTAACTCTCCCCAACGTCCTCCCATTAACTGTGTAAGTCCTGCCCTGGTTCAATCTACCAAAATGCATCACCTCGCATTTGTCTAACTTAAACTCCATCTGCCATTCGTCAGCTCACTGGCCCAATTGATCAAGATCCCGTTGCAATCGAAGATAACTTTCTTCGCTGTGCACTATGCCACCAATCTTGGTGTAATCTGCAAACCATGCTACCTATATTATCATCTAAATCATTAATATACATGACAAATAACAGTGGACCCAGTACTGATCCCCGAGGCATACCGCTGGCCACAGGCCTCCAGTTTTAAAGACAACCCTCTACAACCACACTCTGGCTTCTGTCCAGAAGCCACTTTTGTATCAATTTAGATATCTCACCCTGGATCCCGTGAGATTTAACCTCATGCAACAACCAACCATGCGGTACCTTGTCAAAGGCCTTGCTAAAGTCCATGTAGACAACATCAACTGCACTGCCCTCATCCACCTTCCTGGTTACCCCTTCAAAAAACTCAATCAAATTTGTGAGACATGATTTTCCACTCACAAAGCCATGCTGAGTGTCCCTAATCAGTCCTTGCGTCTCTTAATGCCTGTTGGTCCTGTCTCTCAAAATACCTTCCAACAACTACGCACCACAGATGTGAGGCTCACTGGCCTGTAGTTCCCAGGCTTTTCCCTGAAGCCCTTTTTAAACGAAGGCACAACATTTGCCACTCTCCAATCTTCAGGCACCTCACCCGTGACTATCGATGATTCAAATATCTCTGCTAGGGGATCTGCAATTTCCTCCCTAGCCTCCCACAATGTCCTGGGATACACTTCTTGATGCTCTTTAAGACTTCCAGCATCTCTTTCTCTGTAATATGTACGCTCCTCAAAACATCACTATTTATTTCCCCAAGTTCACTAACATCCATGCTTTTCTCAACACTAAATACTGATGAGAAATATTCATTTAGGATCTCACCCATCCCTGTGGATCGGCACATAGATTACCTTGTTGATTCTTAAGAAGCCCTACTCTCTCCCTTGTTACTCCTTTGCCCTTTATGTATTTGCAGAAGTTCTTTGGATTCTCCTTTGCCTTCTCTGCCAAAACAATCTCGTGTCCCTTTTTTGCTCTCCTGATTTCTCTCTTAACTCTACTCCTACACCCACTATACTCTTCAAGGGATTCACTTGATCCCAGTGCCTATGCATGTCATGTGCCCCTTTCTTCTTCTTGACCAGGGCCTCAATATCCCGAGTCATCCAGCGTTCCCTACGTCTACCAGCCTTGCTCTTCACTCTAAGAGGACTGTGCTTACCCTGAACCCTGGTTAACACACTTTTGAAGCTTGCCACTTGCCAGAGGTCCCTTTGCCTTCCCACAGACTCCTTCAATTAACTTTTGAAAGTTCCTGCCAGAGCGACTGCCCCCAATCAATGAGCTCCTTTGTCCATTCCTCAGTGCAGAACTCCTTCAGCCTGATCCTCCCACAGTACTCAGCCTGATACAGAGTTAGCTCTTCTAACCATCAGCCTTTGCTGCTGTCTTCATTTGCTTTATGGTTACACATCAGGTTGTACTCTCTTTAGATCAGTCAGGAATTAGGGTCACGAATGCGGCCACCTGCCCCATTAAGTCCATGCTCGTTCCCTGTGAATCAAACCATTGCCCCGTCGATCCCCAGACCCCTGTAGGTTTATTTCCCTCAATTGCCCATCCAATTTCCTTTTGGAAAGATTCCATCATCTCTGCTTCTCCCCCTTGCCGGAAGTGGGTTCCAGATATTTATCACTTTCATCAGATGCAAATGAATCTGAGAGCAGAGAAATCATAGAAATCATAGAAACCCTACAGTGCGGAAGGAGGCCATTCGGCCCATCGAGTCTGCACCGACCACAATCCCACCCAGGCCCTACCCCCACATATTTACTTGCTAATCCCTCTAACCTACGCATCTCAGGACTCTAAGGGGCAATTTTTAACCTGGCCAATCAACCTAACCTGCACATCTTTGGACTGTGGGAGGAAACCGGAGCACCCGGAGGAAACCCACGCAGACACGAGGAGAATGTGCAAACTCCACACAGGCAGTGACCCGAGCCGGGAATCGAACCCGGGACCCTGGAGCTGTGAAACAGCAGTGCTAACCACTGTGCTACCGTGCCGCCCTAACCACTGTGCTACCGTGCCGCCGAGAAGGAGGCCATTCCAGCCATTGTACCCATGATATCCCTTTGAACAAGATCTTCCATTAATCCCATATTTCATTTCGAATCTGTCCAGTTCCCTTTTGAAAGATCCAGTTTAATTTGCTTCCTGCACCATTTTCTGACAGTGAATTCCAAATCACAACAACTCATTCTGTTTTAAACCAAATAATTTCACGATATATTGTGTTTGGATTTTCACAGGGGATTTGGAAACGGAGTGAAAGACATGGTTGTTACTCAAAATTAAGACTCAGTCTTTATTAATGATCTCAATGAGCGGACTGAGTGTGATGTATCCAAGTTGGGGACTATTTCTAAAAAGGAAATTACATTTCTGCAGCTTCTTGCATGACCACAAGATCTTGGAAAGTGTTTTACGGTCAAGTTATTTTGAAGTGTAGTCACTGTTGTGATGTGGGTAAATGTAGGGGTGCCTCAGAAATGAAAATGATCACTTTCATCTGTATTAACAGTTAAATATAACTAGGTCAAGGAAGCCATGTTAAACTCTAACATGTGATGAGATCTTTATATCATAAAGCTAAAAGCCTCCAGACACGGCTGAGCAAGCAATTAAGGAATTCTTCAATCATTTTGATAAGTTAGAGGACATTATATTCTGCTAAAGTCTGGCTCAAGAATGAGGCTGATTGTTCAACCTGATCAAGATTAGTAAGAAAGCTTTGTGTCTTTCACAAAGTATATTTTTGAACCATTGTATCTTGTGTTAACCAAATATATTAATTAAAGATTACTCTAACAATTAGCGACCAGTCAGTAACAGATGGTTGAATAAGTAGTGAGCCATAATTGAGTTAAAGTTAATGAATCAATAATAAGTCAGTAGTTGTAATGAAAGATTGAGTTTTATTTGCAGTCAAATGTAAAAGTTTAATTGCTGTGTATGTAAAGAATGTGCAGTGAAGATAAATGTACTGGCGAGAGAGACCTTCCAGCTCTGATTAGCCTCAACATTTGTACAGGGATTGTATAGAATCAGATAAAGGGATGGTGTGAAATTATTCTATTGTATTCCTGATAATGACAGAAAATGGGGCAAGTAATTGGGGATACAATTAATCTAGTGACAAAACTGCTTTCTTTCTTCACTACAACCATTACCTCTCCCTTTGCCTTTTGTTCCAGGACATTTTTGACATTTAATCTCGTCGCCCACTAACCAATCCCTGACTTTCCCTTTTGTTCGACCTGACCCTCCCCCTTTCTCATCAGTATCAAACCCATCACATTTCTCCCTCTAGTTCTGAAGTAGAGTTACATTGGACGTGAAACATTAACTCAGTTTCCCTCTCCACAAATGCTGCCAGACCTGTGTTTTTCCAGTTCTTTCTGTATTTATTTTAGATCTACCTGCAGTGGAGGAAAAACACTATTTACTATCCAGGATAAAATAAATGTCTTTCATCAGTTTTTGTGGATCATTTTATTTGTTTGTTTAGCTATGAGGAGAGGTTGGAGAAACTTGGTTTGTTCTCACTGGAACAAGAGAGGTTGAGGAGCGACCTGATAGAAGTCTCCAATATTATGAGGGGCATGGACAGAATGGATAGTCAAACGCTTTTTCCCAGAGTGGAAGAGTCACAGCTTTAAGGTGCGAGGGGCAAGGTTTAAAGGAGATGTATAAGGCAGATTTTTTACACAGAGGGTGGTGGGTGCCTGGAACTCGCTGCCGGGGGTGGTAGTGGAAGCGGATACGATCGTGACTTTTAAGGGGCATCTGGACAAATACATGAATAGGATGGGAATAGAGGGATATGGTCCCCGGAAGGGTAGGGGGTTGTGGTTCAGTCAGGCAGCATGATCAGTGCAGGCTTGGAGGGCCTGTTCTTGTGCTGTAATTTTCTTTGTTCTTATTTCATTGGAAATGTGCTCTCCCAGGCTCAAAGAGCATCAGCTCATTGGAAGCAGAGGGGCGAAACCGGCCAGTCCAGCAGAAAGAAAACCCTTCAACCTTCCACTTCACCAACTGTCAGAATGAACATGGTTCAGTGCTGGATGTGATTAACAGCAGAAACCAACTCGATAATCATTTGTGAATCTGTTGGTGTTTCTGCAGGTTGGATAACCGAGTCAATCCCTTCCCACACACAGAGCAGGCGAACGGCCTCTCCCCAGTGTGAACTCGCTGGTGTATCCGCAGTGCAGATGACCATTTAAATCTCATTGAGCAGTGAGAGCAGCTGAACGGTCTCTCCTCAGTGTGAATGCGCTGGTGGGACATCAGATCCACTGAGCTTTTGAATCCACTCCCACAGTCAGAACATTTAAAGGGTCTCTCATTGGTGTGAATGAGATTGTGTCTCAGCAGGATGGATAACTGAGTGAATCCCTTCCCACACACAGAGCAGGTGAATGGCCTCTCCCCAGTATGAACTCGCTGGTGTTCCCGCAGATGGAATGTCGTTCTAAACTTCTTTGTGCAGTGAGAGCAGCTGAACGGTCTCTCCCCATTGTGAGTGCGTTGGTGGGACACCAGTTCTCGAGAACTTTTAAATCCACTCCCACAGTCAGTACATTTAAAGGGTCTCTCATTGGTGTGAGTGACTTTGTGACTCAGCAGGTGGGAGGACCGAGTGAATCCCTTCCCACACTGAGAGCAGGTGAATGGCCTCTCCCCAGTGTGAACACGCTGGTGTCTCTGCAGGTGGGATGACTGAGTGAATCCCTTCCCACAATCAGAGCAGCTGAATGGTCTCTCTCCAGTGTGACTGCGTCGATGAGTTTCCAGCTCTGATGGGGCATTGTATCCCTTCCCACAGTCCCCACATTTCCACGGTTTCTCCATGGTTCGGGTGTCCTTGTGACTCTCCAGGTTAAACAATCAGTTAAATCTCACACAGAACACGAGTATAATCTCTCCCCGCTGGGAATGCTGTGATGTATTTTCAGGCTGTGTAACTGGTTAAAGCTCTTTCCACACTCAGTGCACTGGAACACTCTCACTCGTAGTGCTTTTCCAGTCACGCTGATGTTGAGAATCTTCTGAAGCAGAAAGAACAGAGAAACATTTCACCTTCTAGAATCAAAGGTCAGTGATATTCAGGTCCCGATAAATTGAATGCTGATGTGATGTTTGTTTTGAGTTTTTGTCTGTAAATCCTCACCTTCTGATATCCTGTAAAACGAGTTTGAAAAATTCATCACAGTCAGTACAGCATAGAAATTCAGAACAGACAATTCTAGTTTCTATGGAACATTCTTTCTTCTCTCATTCCCCAAAAGCTGTAAATCTCCATCCCACACACTCTCCCTCCATTCTCACTCCGCTGTATCTAATATTCACCCTCCCAATTCTCCTGAAGGTGCTGATTGAGGCTGATTGACAGATCCATGCTCACTGCTTCCTGTCCTGGACACAGAGAGCTGGAAATCTCCATGCAGGCTTCCGGCCGAACAGAAATATGACTATATTCCTCGACTAAGAATGTTTTAAATGGATTGTTTCAGTTAGTGAAGATACAGGGGGTTGTGACTGATGATAGTCTTGAACTTGCTGCCTGTGAGGGTGGTCATAGAGTTTGACAGCATGGAAAGAGGCTCTTCAGCCTATCGTGTTTGCGCCGACCATCAAACACCTTTCTATTCTAATCCCATTTTCCACTCTTGGTGCGTAACCTTGTATGCTATGGCATTTCAAGAGCTCATCTAAATACTTCTTAAATGTTTCAGGCAGTGAGTTCCAGATTCCCACCACCGTCTGAGTGAAAAGGTTTTTCCTCACATCTTCTATAAACCTACTGCCCCTGAACTTAAATCCATGCCTTTGGTTATTGCCCCCTCTACTAAAGCGAAAAGTTCCTTCCTGTCCCCCTCCATCTGTGCCCCTCAGAATTTTATACACCTCAATAAGGTCCCCTCACCCTTCTCTGCTCCAAGAAAAACAACGCCAGCCTATCCAGTTTCCCTTGATAGCTGAAACACTCCAGCCCAGGCAACACCCTGGGGAATTTCCTCTTCACCTTCTACAGTGCAATTACATCCTTCCCATAGTGTGGCGACCAGAACTGCACACAGTACTCCAGCTGTGGCCTATCCAGTGTTTTATACAGCTCCATCATAACCTCCCTGCCTTTATAGTCAATGCCTTGGTTAATAAAGGCAAGTATGCCACGTGCCTTCTGAACCACCTTATGTAGCTGTCCGACTGTCTTCAGAGATCTATGATCATCCACACCAAGGTCCCTCTGATCCTCTGTACCTCCGAGGATCTGACTATTCATTGTGCATTCCGAGATGCCGCTTGTAAAAATTGCTTCAAATTAAGCTAAAATGTAACCAAATGACTTCAACCAAGCACAGCATGTCAATACTACACTGGATCTTAGCCAAAAGGCCGAGAAGCGATACCTCCTGCTCTTAATAAACTGACAGAACACCTTTGGATTTCCTCACAGATGTTGCCGAGAGGAGGAGGTTTGGTCTGAAGCTCATTGGCCAACCAACTTCCGCATTCAGACAATGGGGAGCTCTGATTGGCTGGAGGACCAAATAAACAAACTCAGGTTAAATCAGGACAAAGTAAAAGGGGCAGCTCCCCAGAAGGAGGGGGAACAGCCCGAACAGAAATCAAAGTACAAAGGAAACTTAAAAACATCAAATTAAAATGTGATTATTGGGGTCAATAATGCACCCCAACCCCTGCGGTGCCCAGCGGGCGTGGAAGGCATCAACCGCGCCCGTGGACACCGCATGCTCCCTCTCCAGGGACACCTGGCCGCGAACGTAGCCGCGGTAGAGGGGAAGACAGTCAGGATGGACGGCCCCCTCGATCGCCCGCTGCCTGGACCGGTAAATGGCACGTTTCGCCAGGCCCAGGAGCAGGTTCACGAGGAGGTCGCCATCCCGACCCTCCCCTCTCCGCACCGGGTGTCCGTAGATCAGGAGCGTGGGACTGAAGTGCAGACAAAACATCAACAAAAGGTTCTTCAGGAAAACATAAAGGGAGTGCAGCCTAAGACACACAACATAGACATGGTCCACGGACTCCACAAGGCCGCAGAAAGGGCAGTCTTCGGAGCCCGTGAACCAGTGAATCCTACGGTTGTGCGGCACTGCTGCATGCATCACCCTCCACCCCAGGTCCCCGACGTAATTGGGGGAGATCCTTCCGTAGAGGGACCTCCAGCGGGGACCTCCGCCGCCCGGCGGCAACAAGGCCCACCAAGGTGTATCCGGGCGACAGGCGAGGAGGCGGTAGTGGAAGGTGTGCAGCAGCAGCCCGCACAGGAAACGCCTCCGCGCGGTAGAAAAAGGCACGGAGGACATTTCCGCGAGGCGGCTCAGGCTGTGGGGCACCTCACCCAGGGGAGGGGGCTGAGGCTTTGGGCCAATGTGGAATTCCGCCTGAACAGGGGAACGCTCGGGCGGGATCCCACCGCACGCCTGCGCCGTCTCCAGTTTGCGTGCAGTTTCGGGGCCGAGCACGACCGTCCTAAGGTCTAGGATGGCTTTGGCCGCGCGCCAGACGGACGTCCCCGCGCGCTCAGCCAGCACGCGGGGACTCATCCAGCCCGCCCCTCCGCCATCGAGCACGTCCCCGATTCTGGTCACCCCGGCGTCCACAGCCCCCCTCTCCGCCAGCCACCTGAAGTTATACGGCTGGAGGAGCGGATTCCTGAGCAGCGGCTCTCGCACAAGAGCCGTTACTCCTGACAGGGGGGGGCGGGGAGCTGCGTTGCGAGGCGACCTTGTTCCAGACAGTGAGGAGGTCCTGGTAAAAGACGGGCAACTCCTGCAGGGTGGTCGGAGCACGCCCCAGTTCGATATGCAGGAGCTGCACGTCATAATTGAGGCCGTGCCAGTGGCGGAAGAAATACGTCGCCATGGCACACCACTGTGGAGGGGGCTCAACGTAAAGGTACCTCTGCAGGGCCTGGAGGCGGAAGGTCGCTATCTGAGTGCGAAGGCACACCAGACCTTGTCCGCCCTCCTTAAGCGGGAGATACAGGACCGCAGCAGGGACCCAGTGCAGTCGATTGTCCCAGAAGAACCGCAGGAGGGTTCTCTGGATATCGGTGACAAAGCCAGGGGAGGGGTCAAAGGGACCAGCCGGTACCACAGCATGGAGGCGACCAGCTGGTTTATGACGCGGGCTCGCGCCCCGTAGGACAGCACTCGGAGCAGTCCTGTCCAGCGACTCAGGCGGGCGGAGACTTTGGCCTCCAGCTCCCGCCAGTTCGCCGGCCAGGATTCCTCGGCTGGGCAGAGATGGGCCCCCAAGTAGAGGAGGTTGGTCCTGCTCCAGGTGAAAGGCCTGAGCTCCGTCTCCCAAGGACCGACAAGGAGTCCGGAGCACTTAGCCCAGTTGATCCTGGCAGAGGACGCGGCGGAGTATACCGCCTGGCATTCTCGCATCCTCCGCAGGTCAGCCGGGACCTCAGATGCGGAGACAGGAGGAGGTTTGAGTCTGTCTGAAGATCAATCTTCATTCACACAAAGCCCGCGCTCTGATTGGCTGGAAAACCAGAGTCCTTCCGGTCCTCCAACTCTTCCCATTGGTCAACACCTCAGCATGAAGATCAGAGGGTGGATTCTCCCCCGCACATGTGCAGCTTCCCCCTCCCTTGGACATGCGCAGTCCCGGGCCGGGCGGAGGGGGAGCTCACCGAGCGGCTTCTCGCTCTGGCCGGAGCCGTCAGCCGGTTGCCTGGAAACCTTGGCTCGAGGAGGTGCAGGGGGAGGGGAACAATGGGTGGGGGCGGGGCTCCAGGGTCCACCCGCCCGGGCCTGCTCACTGGAACCTGGAATCGTCACCGCGGAGCACAGTGATTCCTATTGGCTGACTCAGGCAGGGCTCCATTGTGACATCACAATGTGGAAGTTGTCCAATGAGCTTCAGAGTGAATCTTCCTCCTCTGGGCAACATCTGGGGGGAAATCAATGTTTCCCCCTTTCCATTTCTTTTCTCATTCTGGGGGAAATTGGGGACTTGCAGCAACTGAAGGGAACGAAGTGAATTTGGTCTGTATATTCCACACATTTCTACTCCAGTAATGTAGACATTTATCTGTCTGGCAGCCTGCATGGAAATTTTCAGCTCTCTGCATCCAGGGCAAGAAGCAGTGAGCATGGATCTGTCAATCACACATGAGGACGGCCTCAACCGGGATCTTGAGTTCATGACACACTATCTGTAACCCCCACCACTTGCCTGGGCTTGAAAAATCTCACTAACTGTCCTGGCTGGAGACAATACACATCTCTTTAACCTGTGCTTAACCCTCTCTCCACTCACATTGTCTGTACCTTTAAGACTTGATTACCTGGAAAGACTCACATTCCAACCATTATTCTGTAAATTGAGTTTGTGTCTTTGTGCCCTGTTTGTGAACAGAACTCCCACTCACCTGATGAAGGGGCAGCGCTCCGAAAGCTAGTGGCTTATGCTAACAAATTAACCTGTTGGATTTTAACCTGGTGTTGTGAGACTTCTTACTGTGCTTACCCCAGTCCAACGCCGGCATCTCCACACTCTGAGTGGAAACAGAGAGAATTAGGAGAGGCCGGAGGTGAGGAGAGATATTTTATACATCTACAACTCAACAGGAACTTTGACAGAATTTCCAAACCCTGTGAACACCATCAGCTCCAAGTTCCTCTCCAACTCACACACCATCCTGACTTGTCTGACATCCAGTACTGAAAGAACAGAAATTTATTTCATATAAATACTGGGAAGACTGAACCCATTGTGTTCAGTCCCCACTACAAACTCCACTCCCTCACCAACAACTTTCTCTCTCCTCCTGGCAACTGTCTGAGGCTGAACCAGGCTGTTCACAACCAGGGTGAAATAGTTCATCCCAAGATGAGCTTCCAGCCACATGTCCACATCATCATCAAGACCACCTTCATTCATAGATGCATTAATCGTAATTAATTAATAATAATGAATAATAAAATACAGTGTAGGAGGCCGCCATTCAGCCCATCGAGCCTGCACCGACAACAATCCCATCCAGGCCCTATCCACATATTTCCCTGTTAACCCCCTGATAGCAAGTGGCAATTTATCATGGCCAATCTTTCTAACCGGCACATAGAGGCATAGAATATTACAGCACAGAAACAGGCCTTTTGGCCCTTCTTGGCTGTGCCGAACCATTTTTCTGCCTCGTCCCACTGACCCGCACCTGGACCATATCCCTCCATACCCCTCTCATCCATGTACCTGTCCAAGTTTTTCTTAAATGTTAAAAGTGAGCCCGCATTCACCACTTCATCTGGCAGCTCATTCCACACTCCCACCACTCTCTGCGTGAAGAAGTCCCCCCTAATATTCCCTTTAAACTTTTCCCCCTTCACCCTTAACCCACGTCCTCTAGTTTTTTTCTCCCCGAGCCTCAGTGGAAAAAGCCTGCTTGCATTCACTCTATCTATACTCATCATAATTTTATACACCTCTATCAAATCTCCCCTCATTCTTCTACGCTCCAGGGAATAAAGTCCTAACCTATTCAACCTTTCTCTGTAACTCAGTTTCTCAAGTCCCGGCAATATCCTTGTAAACCTTCTCTGCACGCTTTCAACCTTATTAATATCCTTCCTGTAATTAGGTGACCAAAACTGCACACAATACTCTAAATTCAACCTCACCAATGTCTTATACAACCTCATCATAACATTCCATCTCTTCTACTCAATACTTTAATTTATAAAGGCCAATGTACCAAAAGCATTCTTTACAACCCTATCTACCTGTGACGCCACTTTTAGGGAATTATGTATCTGTATTCCCAGATCCCTCTGTTCTACTGCACTCTTCAGTGTCCTACCATTTACCTTGTATGTTCTACCTTGGTTTGTCCTTCCAAAATGCAATACCTCACACTTGTCTGCATTAAACTCCATCTGCCATTTTTCAGCCCATTTTTCTAGCTGGTCCAAATCCCTCTGCAAGCTTTGAAAACCTTCCTCACTAAACACTACACCTCCAATCTTTGTATCAACAACAAATTTGCTGATCCAATTTACCACATTATCATCCAGATCATTGATATCGGTGACAAACAACAATGGATCCAGCACTGATCCATGTGGCACACCACTCGTCACAGGCCTCCAATCAGAGAAGCAATCCTCCACTACCACTCTCTGGCTTCGTCCATTGAGCCAATGTCTAATCCAATTTACTACCTCTCCATGTACACCGAGCGACTGAACCATCCTAACTAACCTCCCATGTGGGACCTTGTCAAAGGCGTTACTGAAGTCCATGTAGACAACATCCACTGCCTTCCCTTCATCCACTTTCCTGGTAACCTCCTCGAAAAACTCTAATAGATTGGTTAAACATGCCCGACCACGCACAAAGCTGGACTCTCCCTAATAAGTCCCTGTCTATCCAACTATTTGCAGATCCTATCTCTTCGTACTCCTTCCAATAA
Organism: Mustelus asterias; assembly: GCF_964213995.1. NCBI lineage: Eukaryota > Metazoa > Chordata > Chondrichthyes > Carcharhiniformes > Triakidae > Mustelus > Mustelus asterias. Next base: position 105,128 of record NW_027590143.1, read on the forward strand.
TTTATCTGCTACTGACATCAAAGTTACCGGCCTATAATTTCCCACATTACTTTTTGAGCCTTTTTAAACAACGGAACAACATGAGCTATCCTCCAATCATCCGGCACCTCACCTTTGGGGCGGCACAGTAGCACAGTGGTTAGCACTGCGGCTTCACAGCTCCAGGGACCTGGGTTCGATTCCCGGCTTGGGTCACTGTCTGTGTGGAGTTTGCACATTCTCCTCGTGTCTGCGTGGGTTTCCTCCGGGTGCTCCGGTTTCCTCCCACAGTCCAAAGATGTGCGGGTTAGGTTGATTGGCCATGCTAAAAATTGTGCTTAGTGTCCTGAGATGCATAGGTTAGAGGGATTAGTGGGTAAATGTGTGGGGATATGGGGGAAGGGCCTGGGCGGGATTGTGGTCGGTGCAGACTCGATGGGCCGAGTGGCCTCTTTCTGTACTGTAGGGTTTCTATGATTTCTATGATTTCTCACCCGTGGATACCAACATTTTAAATATATCTGCCAGGGCCCTTTGGACTGTGGAAGGAAACCGGAACACCCGGAGGAAACCCACACAGACACGGGGAGAATGTAGAAACTCTGCACAGACAGCGACCCGAGGCTGGAATTGAACCCGGGTCCCTGGCGCTGTTAGGCAGCTGCACGAACCACTGTGCCACCGGGTCACATGTCAGTGCCATCGCCCGACTCCAGCCCAGTCTCAGCTCATCTGGAACCCTCACGCATTCCATTGTGACGTCACACTCTCACCATTCCATTGTGACGTCACACCCTCACCCATTCCATTGTGACGTCCCACCCTCACCCATTCCATTGTGACGTCACACCCTCACCCATTCCATTGTGACGTCACACTCTCAACCATTCCATTGTGACGTCACACCCACACCCATTCCATTGTGACGTCACACTCTCACCCACTCCATTGTGACGTCAGGGCTTCACTCTCCGATCACAATCCCTGCCGGCCTCCCACATGCAGCCTCAATGGCGGCAGTCAGCCCGGGTCTAACACTACAAGCTGCCGCTCCATTTGGTACAAAGGGGAGGGACCGGGAAGTTCATTTCCGGGGTTTGGGTTTGAACAACATGTTTACAAAGTCTCTCCACCCACCCGCCACATTTATCATTCCCCGCACGCCGCCCCCGACCTCGTATTGATCTCGCTTCCGAGTTAAAACCGTCCGTCTGTCGCCATTACCCGCACTGCGCATGCTTCAGGTCCCGCCCCTCATTCACTCCGATTGGTTGGAGGACCAGCCGCTCCCGCTCGGTCCTCCAGCCCCGCCCCCTCTTACTATTGGTCCAGAGCTGCCGTCAATCAGTCCCCGGGCATTGTGATGTGGAGCATGCGCAGTGTCATTGCTGTCCTTGGCGCTTGTTTGTCCCGGAGAAGCGGAGTCAGCGTTAGGCGGTGGCTGGGAGGATTTGGAAACACTTTGTGGATCCGCAAACCCTTCAGAATCATTGTCAGCTCCCTGGTTTGCAGCTGCGGGGCTTCTCCCTCCCTCCCTCCCGGGAACAGGCCCAGGTTAACGGCCCCATCCTGGCTCAGCCACTGGAGGATGGTTCACATCAGAGGATGGGGGAGGGGGACAATAAATAAGAGGTTACACTTTGGCCTCAAATCAATGAGGACTCTGATCTCTGGGAAGGAAGGAAACCCTGGGAGGTGGGCGGGGTGGATTCACAAACACCCGCTGGAGGCCCCAACACCCCCAATAAGACCCATTGGTTTTATTGTCAGTCTGCAGACAGGAGCTGGAGAACTGAACCCAGTAAGAAGTCTCACAACACCAGGTTAAAGTCCAACAGGTTTATTTGGTAGCAAAAGCCACTCGCTTTCGGATCACTGCTCCTTTGTCAGGTGAGTAGGACTTGTGTTCATAAACGGGGCATATATATTGACACAAACTCAATTTACAAGATAATGGTTGGAATGCGAGTCTTTCCAGGTAATCAAGTCTTAAAGGTACAGACAATGTGAGTGGAGGGAGAGTTAAGCACAGGTTAAAGAGATGTGAATTGTCTCCAGCCAGGACAGTTCGTGAGATTTCCACATCAATAACTGAACCCAGACAGAGGAGAGGGAGGGAGAAAATGGAGTGGAGGAAATAAATGGTGGAGATGTTGAGATGGGTTTGGATTTCAGCCCAGGGAGGAGGTCGAGTGTATGGGACGGGGATTCCTTGATTTGGGGAACAAGAGAGGAAAATATGTTGCAGAGAAATTTCAGAATTTCTATCCTGCACTGACAGTGATGGTATTTATAAACTGTTTTTGCAGGATATTATGAAGCAAGATTTACAGATATGAAACTCAAACCAAACTTCACATCAAGATCTGTTTCAGTGATTTGATTCATCAGAAACTGAATATCATCAGCCTTTGTCTACAGAAGGAGAAATGTTTATTCTGTCTGCGGGCAAAGATTTCAAACATCAGTGTGACTGAAAAAGCACCTACACACACACACACCTGTGAGTTTCCAATGTGCTGAATGTGGAAAGTGGTTTAACAAGTCTGAAAAATAATCACATCATTCTCAGTGAGTAGTGACCCGACACATATTCTGTGTAAACGAGGCTTCAACTCATCATCCAACCTGGAGTCACATGAGGACACCCGCTCCACAGAGAAACCATTGAAATGTGGGGACTGTGGGAGGGGATTCAATTACCCGTCCGAATTGGATATTCATCGTCGCATTCACACTGGAGCGAGGCCGTTCACCTGCTCTGAGTGTGGGAAAGGATTTGCTTACTCATCCAGCCTCTATACACACCGGCGTGTTCACACTGGTGAGAGGCCATTCACCTGCCTCGAATGTGGGAGGGGATGTCATGCTTTATCAAGCCTCCTGATTCACCGGCAGGTTCACTCCGATCAGAGACTGTTTCAGTGTTCTGATTGTGAGAAAAGCTTTAAAAGCACAAAGGACCTCCTGAGACACCAGCGCACTCACATGGCGGTGAGACCGTTCACCTGCTCAGTGTGTGGGAAGGGATTCACTCAGTCATCCCACCTTCTGACACACCAACTTGTTCACACTGATCAGAGACCATTTCAATGTTCTGACTGTGAGAAGAGATTTAAAAGTAAAAATGATTTACAAGTCCATCAGCGCACTCACACTGGGGAGAAGCCATTCACCTGCTCCGTGTGTGAGAGGAGATTCGGACGTTTATCCCAGCTGCAAACACACCAGCGAGTTCACTCTGATAAGAGACCATTTCAGTGTTCTGACTGTGAGAAGAGCTTTAAAAGTAAACAGGATTTGGTGACACACCAGCGAGTTCACACTGGGGAGAAACCGTTCACCTGCTCGGTGTGTGGGATGGGATTCACCCATTCATCCCACCGTCTGAGACACCAGCGAGTTCACACCGGGGAGAAACCATTCATTTGCTGTGTGTGTGGGAAGGGATTCACTGATTCACCCCACCTTCTGATACACGAGCGAATTCACACTGGGGAGAAACCCTTCACTTGCTCCACATGTGGGAAACGATTCACTCAGCCACCCCAGCTCATTGCACATCAACTGGTCCACACCGATCAGAGACTTTTTAAATGTTCTGAGTGTGAGAAAAGCTTTAAAAGCTCTAAGGACCTGCTGAGACACCAGCAAATTCACACTGGGGAGAGATCATTCAGCTGCTCCATGTGTGAGAAAAGGTTCACTCAGTCATCCCACCTGCTGAGACACCAGCAGGTTCACACAGGAGAGAGATCGTTCACCTGCTCCGTATGTGGGAAGAGATTTGCTCGGTCAGCCAATCTGCTGAGACACCAGCAAGTTCACAAGTCACTGCAGGGATTGGATTCTGCTGTTGCTGCTAATCCCATGCAGGACTGAATCATGTTCATTTATTTATTTATCTATCTATTATTGAAGTAATTAAGAAATAATCCCGTGCAGGACTGAATCATGTTCATTCTGTTATTAAGGAGACTGGGGTGGGACACAGATAATCTCTGTGCAATCAGGCAGAGTCAACATGGTTTTGTGCAAGGGAAACCATGTTAATTGCTTGTTACTTCCTCAAAGAAATCCAATAAATCAATGTGGATAAAGTGGAACCTGTGGATGTGGTGTATTTAGATTTCCAGAAGGCATTTGACACGGTGCCACGTCAAAGTTTACCACACTAAATACGAATTCGTAGCATAAGGCATATTAGCATGGATAGAGGATTGATCAGCGAATAGGAAACAGAGAGGAGGGAGAAACAAGTCATTTTTGGGATGGCAAAGTGTAGCCTGTGGAGTGCCACAGGGACCAGTGCTGGGCCCTCAACTATTGACAAACTATTTTCATGACGTGGATGACAGGATCAAAATTTGTTGATGACACAAAGGTAGGTAGGAAAGTGAGATGTGAATGACCATAACAAGCCTGCAAAGCGATATAGATAGGGTGAGTGAGTGGGTAAAAAGTTGGCAGTTGGAACAAGATTTTTGGATAATGTGAACTTGTCCATTTGGACAGGAAGGATGGAAAAGCAGTTGATTATTTAAAGAGAGCGAGAGATCGCAGAACTTTGACGTACAGAGGGATCTGGGTGTCCTGGTACTGTAATCAGGAAACGTTAGTGTGTGGACACAGCAAATGATTAGAAAGGTAAATGAATTGTTGTTTATTGCAGGGATGTTTTGCTGCATTTGTTCAGGGTATTGGTGAGACCACATCTAGAGTACTGTGTACTCTAGGAGTTTCGATCTCCTTACTTATGAGAGGACTTGTGTGAGAAGTAGCTCGGAGAAGGTTTACCTGACTGATTCCTGGGATGAGGGAGTTATCATACGAGGAAAAGTTGGACACGTTCGGCCTGTATCTATTGGTGTTTAGAAGAATGAGAGGATCTGATTGAAACATATAAAATTCAGAGGGGACTTGACAGAGTGGATGTTGATTGTAGAGAGAGGAGAACTAGAGGCACAGTTTAAAAATGAGGGGTCTCCCATTTAAGACTGGGATGAGGAGAAACCTTTTCTCTCAGAGGGTTGTTACAGTGTGGAATTCTCTTCCACAGAGAGTGGTGGAGGCTGGCTCACTGAATATTCTGAAGTCTGAATTTAATAGATTCTTGATTGACAAGAGAGTCAAAGGGTATGAGGGGTAAGAAGGAAAGTGGAGTTGAAGCTATAATCACATCAGCCGGGATCCTATTGAATAGTGGAGCAGGCTCGAGGGGCCGAGTGGCCTTCTCCTGCTCCTAATTCACATGTTCCCATTGTGATAGTTGGAGTTTGTTTCTGCTGATGTTAATTTCCCATAAAACTGAGCTGCAGCTTAATCTACAGAATAGAATCAAATAAATCTTGATGATAAACTAATTGATCAGCCAGAGTCTAACTGAATGACAGAGCAGACCCAAAGAGCTGAACAACCTACTCCAGTTCCTGTGTAGTTTCTCCCCAGGCTTCTCCCACTCTCTAACTCTGCTCCAGTGCTGGTTTCTGATGAAGTCTCTTCTGCCCAGGTCTCCCATCACTTTCCATTCATCAGCTGGTGTCTGAGTCCAAGTTTACCAGGAACATGAGGAGGTCATTTATCCCCCTCGAGCCTGTTCTCTCATTCAGTGAGGTCAGGGCTGATCTGTGACCTAACTCCATTTACCCAGATATTGTTTTAATCCTGACTTCCCCAGTCTGTTACAATGTGATTGAAAAATAACTTTCATCTCCATCAGACCTTGAATGTAGGAGAATGTCCCAAGGTGAATCTCAGAAACATCAACTGACAAATCAGACAACTGACACGGAGTCAAAGAAGGGGATGTTAGGAAGGCTGACGAAAGACTTGGTGCAGTGTAAAGGGTGAATGTTAAATGTGTAAATATTCTGCACAGTGATGTATGATCAGATGATAAGAGTCTGCTGAGAGATGGTTCTCTGTGAAGCCTCGTGCTGAGCTTTGTTCTGTACATCATTAGAAAAATGTGCAGTTAAAGGTTACGTTTACCAACAACCTCCAGCGGTCTCTGTAGATCCTGCCCAATTTCTCGATCCACTTGATCTAAACCTGTCATAATGGTGTTCACCTCAATCAGATCTCCCCTTAGCCTGTTTCATTCCAAGGAGAACAACTCCAGCTTCTCGAAGCTGACTCTGGAGTTAAAATTCCTCAGTGCTGGAACCATTCTGGTAAATCTCCTCTGCACCTTCTCAAGGACCATCCCATCCTTCCTAAAGTGTGCTGGCTGGTTATGAACACAATACTCCCATTGTGCTTTAAACAGTGCTTCATAAAGCTTCAGCATAACAACCTCAAAAAGACAAACTCAATTTACAAAATAATGTAATTTACAAAATACAAAAATTATTTTGTAAATTGAGTTTGTGTCTTTATATGCCCTGTTTGTGAACAGAACTCCCAGTCACCTGATGAAGGAGCAGCGCTCTGAAAGCTTGTGGCTTGTGCTACCAAATAAACCTGTTGGACTTTAACCTGGTGTTGTGAGACTTCTTACTGTGTTTACCCCAGTCCAACGCCGGCATCTCCACATCATGATTCAGTGATCTCCCAGGCAGAGGCCATTTACCTCACTTCGCCACTAGAGGGAGCTCCCTCACTGTGATTGTGTGGAATGAAGGAGTCTTGTGTTATTGTCAATATTTTCATGTTTAATAAATATTTTTGTTAAAAGCTAACTGTCCGTCCAGTGACTCTGTTCATCTACATTTCTAAAACAAAAAGGTAAAAGTTACGGTCAATTGAGCCAGGGTTTTATTCTGGGACCTTCCTGCCCAGAAGTAACATCAGCTGGGATTGTAACTTAGCAGCAGAAACCCATCTTCTGTTCTATTCCCCCAATTCCCACAAAATAGTTTTTAGATTTGGGTGAGTTTGTATAAAATAGAGAAAGGTGGAGATTCAAGACACTTAACAAGTGAATAAAGGCACAAGATTCCACACATTCTGAACAAACAAAATAAACTTTACTATACACTGTGAGAAAGGAAAAACAAGTTACAATATGTGGAAGGTAAAACATGCAAGAACTTTAGAGAGGAAAGGGAGATGGGATGGTAGTTTACAAAGGCATGTGTCAAAGAAATGTTATTGAGAATTGGGTGATGATACTGAATTTGGAGAGGAAGATATTGACACTATCAGCTGATATGGAGAGGTTGTGCTGTCAATAGCTCAGTGGGAATAGGATTGAGGGATCAAGAGATGGGTCTCATGGACAAGATGAGCTCTAAGAGGACATGAGGGGAGGCAGGAGAGAAACTGCAGAAAGATGAGAGTTCAGAGCTCAGATAAAGGGCAGCGTTAGAGGAGGTTTGTTCCAGTGGGTTAGGGGAAGGAGGGAAGCAGGAGAGGCAGCTGATTGGATTGTCTCAAACTTAGTGACAAAGAAGATTGTGAGTTTTATTCCCAATGAGCACTTGTGGGGCGGTGAAGATGGGAGAGGGACAAAGGGAGAGCAACTCAGAAGGAATTCAGTTGTGCTAATGATATTAAAAAGATTCACAGTACTGAACACAAAGATAATTGATTTGACCTTTATTCAGAATATTAAACCGTATAACTGGCTGGAGTTCATTAACATCAACAAAAACAAACGCAATGAACATATTACAGTCCTGGATAGGATTAACAGCAGATTCCAATCACTGTGGTTACTGGTGAATTCTTTGGTGTCTAAGCAGGTAGGATGACCGAGTGAATCTCTTCCCACTCTCAGAGCAGGTGAATGGCCTTTCCCCAGTGTGAGCTCGCTTGTGTCTCAGCAGGCTGGAGGACTGAATGAATCCCTTCCCACATTCAGAGCAGGTGAATGGCCTTTCCCCAGTGTGGATGCGCTGGTGTAGAATGAGGTGATTTGATTGCCTGAACCCAGTAGCACAGTAAAGGCACCTGAACGGTCTCTCATCAGTGTGAATACGTTGATGGGACATCAGTTCCCCTGAACTTTTATAGCACTTCCCACAGTCAGAGCATTTAAAAGGTCTCTCCCCAGTGTGAATACGCTGGTGTATCAATAGTTTGGATGACCGAGTGAATCCCTTTCCACACTCGGAGCAGGTGAATGGTCTCTCCCCAGTGTGAATTTGCTGGTGCACAGTAAGGTTATGTGAATGCTTGAACCCAATCCCACAGTGAGAGCACCTGAACAGTCTCTCATCAGTGTGAACACGTTGATGGGACATCAGGTCCCCAGAATGCTTGAAGCACTTCCCACAGTCTGAGCATTTAAAAGGTCTCTCATCAGTGTGAACTCGCTGATGAGCAAGTAGGTGGGATGACTGAGTGAATCCCTTCCCACACTCAGAGCAGGTGAACGGCCTCTCCCCAGTGTGACTTCGCCGATGAAGTTCCAGCTGGGATGGGTAATTAAATTCCTTCCCACAGTCCACACATTTCCACAGTTTTTCCAAGGAGTGGCTGCACTTACGTTTTGACAGGCCAGAGGATCGGCTGAAGCCTCGTCCACACACAGAACCCGTGTACGGTTTCTCTCCACTTTGAATAGTGCTTTTTCCTTCCATGTTCAAAATCCACTGATATTCAGTTATGATAAATTAGACGACTCTGGCAGTTCTTGATATGATATTTACTTTCAGTTTCCTGACTGCAAATCGTCCCCTTCTAGTCCCTGTGAAACTGATTTAAAACAGATAAAAGGGGATTGAGAGAGAAACCACAGAGACAGATGATGAATAGAGTCCAGACCGAAGCAACAATAAAAAAAAACACGCAGGAGGCCAGGAACGGAGTTCTGCATCCAACACGCAGCCTGATTCAAACCGGCTCCGAACTGTGTTTCTAAATTCGAACCTATAAAAGAATAACACAGGAACTTCTGTAGAGACTGTATCTGGGACAAAAAGAACAAATCATCGAGATATTCAACAGGCCAGGCAACCTGTAAGAGTCACAAACAGAATTGAGGGCTCGGTTTTCTGACTTGCCCTCAGTCTATAATGAAACATCTAGAGTCAGGCACTGACTAATGGCGGTCACATTTCCCACAATGCTCTGCGCCTCAGAAATCCCTCCATTCAAAAGTTGTTCACCGTAATTCACTAATCATAGAATCCTTCCAGTGCAGAAAGAGGCCATTTTACCCATCGAGTCTGTACTGACTCTGAGAGCATCTTTCCCAGGCTCACCTCCTATCCCAGTAACCCCACGCACTTACTCTGCTAATCCCCATCCTGACCTTTCTCTTCACCCTGCCTGCAACCGCAACAATATATTCTGTACCCTTACTGTGCAAACTCCACACAGACAGTCACACACCCACGGCTGGAGTCGAACCCTGACTCAGTGAGGCAGCAGTGCGAACCACTGTGCCACAGTGAAGGGAGTTTGCCGCAAATTTCGGGTGATAACAATGGGCTGGATGTTGCTCAGAATGTGGAGCACTGCAGCAAAGTACAGAGAGACAGAGACAGAGCAGCAAACTGGACTGAGAAATGGAGTCTGCAGACTGGAACTGGCATGATGAGGAGAGGTTATTTAGTCTAACACACTCACAGCAATCTACAACCCACCCCCATTACCGAGACAGTGAGACAGAGATTACAAACACTCACCAACACAGCTCCAGTGAAACGTCCCAGGAAAAAGGGGGAATCTGTGGCTGTTCCTGTCCTGATATAGCCCCAGGGCTGTCACTCAAACCCCCAACCCGGCCCAGTTCACAGCTCAGCCTCTCAGCTTGCAGCTTCCTGCACCTTGAGCCAACCTTGCCCAGGTGTGGGAGGGATGTGGAACCCCAGAGTGGGGGGAGGGGTGACCTCCTGCTGTGTCCCAAATAGTTTCTCCTTCCCCTCCCCCTTGGCGCTCTAAGCTCTCAATGTGGACAGATTGCTGGACTTTGCAGAGCCTCACTGAGCTGCGCCTGTCCCTTATCCTGGGTCACCCCCTCTCCCTGGGTTTAGTGTGTGTGAAATCGCTGCTTGTTTCCCTGCTGAACCTTCAGTTAAACACAAACAGAAAATGCTGGAGAACCTCAGCATTTCTGGCAGCACCTATGACAATCCAGACTGGAAACATTAATTCTGTTCTCTCTCCACAGATGCAGTCAGATCCGCTGAGATTTCCAGCATTTCCTGTTTCAGATTCCAGCACCCGCAGTATTTTGCTTTTATCTTCATTTAAAAGCATTCTTTGATGGCCTTTACCCCCATTGCTCCTTTCCAGAGCTTCCCACCTTCTGCTATTGTCCCTGACTCCCACATTAACTCTGTCATTCCTCCCCTTTACCCCACTCACCCTGTCTGAAGTCAGGCTCAGAGTTTTGCCGCCATCTCCCCCTCCCCCAGCCTCCACATCCCAACACCCGGAATCTCTAACCCAGCGGTTCCAGTTTGTCTGGTTTGAGTTCAGATTTGCCGCAGCACCGACAGGATTTCACTTCAAACCAGCCGGAACTGACTGCTCACAAATCCCCAGATGTTTCTCCAGCAGCCCGGGCTTGTTAACGTTCTTTAAAGTCAGTTTCAGTTACTCTCCTCAGTTTAAAAAACTTCTCCATTTAATTTAAGATATTACTCGCACCAGACACAAATATAAAACAGTGAACATTATCCCCCCACCCTGACCCGAGCTGGAGTGTCCCGAGGAAGAGACATCTGTTCCGGGTGTGACAATTCTTCGACATTCTCTGTGACATAAAGCAGGAAACGCTGGAAATACTCAACAAGTCAGGCAGCCTCTGTGGAGAGAGAAACAGACTGAATGTGACCTGTCATCGGAACTGGGAAATATATTATTTCCCGCAACTGAAAGAGACACTTTACAGCCTTCAGAACAAAACTGAGCTCAACAATTTTACACCACAATCTCTGCCCCCATTGTGTTCTGTGTTTCGTTGTTGCTTTTTTCACCTCATTTCCCTCTTGTTTACTTTACTTTGCATTCGGACTATTTACACCTCATCCAGATCATCTTTTGTGTCTTTACTTGTCCCATTAACACTCGTTTTGGTCTCGGGCTGTGAATCATGTTATCAGTTTGCAGATTTTTCATTTTGTTCTTCTCCACCTCCCTCTCTCCCTTCTTCACGGGTCTGGCTTTCCCTGTGTGGCTCCGGAGAACGAGCGGATTTAAGACGTCTGAAAGAGAGAGAATGAGATTTTTTTTCCTCTCAGAGGGTCTTTGGTCTGTGGAATTCTCTTCCCCAGAGAGCAGTGGAGAGAGAGTCATTGAATATTTTTAAGGCTGATTCATTGAATTCTTGAGAGGAAAGTGGAGTTTTGGTCACAGTCAGATCAGCTGGGATCTTATCTGGAGCAGAGCAGCCCAAAGGTCTACTGCTGCTCTTGATTCATATGGATGTTTAACTGTGTGTTTCACTCTGTTTCTGCCTCCACACAAACTGCCGGGCCTGTTGACTCTTTGTGGCGTTGACTGTTTTATTTCAGATTTTAACACTCTAACCTCACGGTTAAGCTATTGCAGAAGATACGGAGGCATGGGATTGAGGGTGATTTAGCGGTTTGGATCAGGAATTGGCTAGCTGTAAGAAGATTTTAAACTCTCTGGGAACTGTGCCCAGGGACACACACACACACACACACACAATTAATCCAGTTCTCCTGGATTACTGCTCTGTTACATATCACTGTGTAATCTAACAATTAATCCAGTTCCCTGGATTACTGCTCTGTAACATATCACTGTGTAATCTAACAATTAATCCAGTTCTCCTGGATTCCTGCTCTGTAACATATCACTGTGTAATCTAACAATTAATCCAGTTCCCCTGGATTTCTGCTCTGTTACATATCACTGTGTAATCCAACAATTAATCCAGTTCTCCTGGATTTCTGCTCTGTTACATATCACTGTGTAATCCAACAATTAATCCAGTTCCCCTGGATTACTGCTCTGTAACATATCACTGTGTAATCCAACAATTAATCCAGTTCCCCTGGATTACTGCTCTGTAACATATCACTGTGTAATCCAACAATTAATCCAGTTCCCCTGGATTACTGCTCTGTAACATATCACTGTGTAATCCAACAATTAATCCAGTTCTCCTGGATTTCTGCTCTGTTACATATCACTGTGTAATCTAACAATTAATCCAGTTCTCCTGGATTTCTGCTCTGTTACATATCACTGTGTAATCCAACAATTAATCCAGTTCCCCTGGATTACTGCTCTGTAACATATCACTGTGTAATCCAACAATTAATCCAGTTCCCCTGGATTACTGCTCTGTAACATATCACTGTGTAATCCAACAATTAATCCAGTTCTCCTGGATTTCTGCTCTGTTACATATCACTGTGTAATCCAACAATTAATCCAGTTCCCCTGGATTTCTGCTCTGTAACATATCACTGTGTAATCCAACAATTAATCCAGTTCCCCTGGATTACTGCTCTGTAACATATCACTGTGTAATCTAACAATTAATCCAGTTCTCCTGGATTTCTGCTCTGTTACATATCACTGTGTAATCCAACAATTAATCCAGTTCCCCTGGATTACTGCTCTGTAACATATCACTGTGTAATCCAACAATTAATCCAGTTCCCCTGGATTACTGCTCTGTAACATATCACTGTGTAATCCAACAGTTAATCCAGTTCCCCTGGATTACTGCTCTGTAACATATCACTGTGTAATCCAACAATTAATCCAGTTCTCCTGGATTTCTGCTCTGTTACATATCACTGTGTAATCTAACAATTAATCCAGTTCTCCTGGATTTATGCTCTGTTACATATCACTGTGTAATCTAACAATTAATCCAGTTCTCCTGGATTACTGCTCTGTAACATATCACTGTGTAATCTAACAATTAATTCAGTTCCCCTGGATTACTGCTCTGTAACATATCACTGTGTAATCCAACAATTACTCCAGTTCCCCTGGATTTCTGCTCTGTAACATATCACTGTGTAATCTAACAATTAATCCAGTTCCCCTGGATTTCTGCTCTGTAACATATCACTGTGTAATCCAACAATTACTCCAGTTCCCCTGGATTTCTGCTCTGTTACATATCACTGTGTAATCTAACAATTAATCCAGTTCCCCTGGATTACTGCTCTGTTACATATCACTGTGTAATCCAACAATTACTCCAGTTCCCCTGGATTTCAGCTCTGTTACATATCACTGTGTAATCCAACAATTAATCCAGTTCCCCTGGATTACTGCTCTGTAACATATCACTGTGTAATCTAACAATTAATCCAGTTCCCCTGGATTTCTGCTCTGTTACATATCACTGTGTAATCTAACAATTAATCCAGTTCTCCTGGATTACTGCTCTGTAACATATCACTGTGTAATCTAACAATTAATTCAGTTCCCCTGGATTACTGCTCTGTAACATATCACTGTGTAATCCAACAATTACTCCAGTTCCCCTGGATTTCTGCTCTGTAACATATCACTGTGTAATCTAACAATTAATCCAGTTCCCCTGGATTCCTGCTCTGTAACATATCACTGTGAAATCCAACAATTAATCCAGTTCTCCTGGATTTCTGCTCTGTAATATATCACTGTGTAATCCAACAATTAATCCAGTTCCCCTGGATTTCTGCTCTGTAACATATCACTGTGTAATCTAACAATTAATCCAGTTCTCCTGGATTTCTGCTCTGTTACATATCACTGTGTAATCTAACAATTAATCCAGTTCTCCTGGATTTCTGCTCTGTTACATATCACTGTGTAATCTAACAATTAATCCAGTTCTCCTGGATTACTGCTCTGTAACATATCACTGTGTAATCTAACAATTAATTCAGTTCCCCTGGATTACTGCTCTGTAACATATCACTGTGTAATCCAACAATTACTCCAGTTCCCCTGGATTTCTGCTCTGTAACATATCACTGTGTAATCTAACAATTAATCCAGTTCCCCTGGATTTCTGCTCTGTAACATATCACTGTGTAATCCAACAATTAATCCAGTTCTCCTGGATTTCTGCTCTGTAATATATCACTGTGTAATCCAACAATTAATCCAGTTCCCCTGGATTTCTGCTCTGTAACATATCACTGTGTAATCTAACAATTAATCCAGTTCTCCTGGATTACTGCTCTGTAACAGATCACTGTGTAATCCAACAATTAATCCAGTTCCCCTGGATTTCTGCTCTGTAACATATCACTGTGTAATCTAACAATTAATCCAGTTCTCCTGGATTTCTGCTCTGTAATATATCACTGTGTAATCCAACAATTAATCCAGTTCCCCTGGATTTCTGCTCTGTTACATATCACTGTGTAATCTAACAATTAATCCAGTTCTCCTGGATTACTGCTCTGTAACATTTCACTGTGTAATCTAACAATTAATCCAGTTCTCCTGGATTCCTGCTCTGTGACATATCACTGTGTAATCCAACAATTAATCCAGTTCTCCTGGATTTCTGCTCTGTTACATTTCACTGTGTAATGGAACCCGCTCCTGCTGCAGTGAACACACAAACACAGCGAGGGAGCTCCCTCTTGTGGCGATGTGAGGTAAATGGCCTCTGCCTGGGAAATCACTGAATTCTCAGATTACTGAAGGATCCTGTTGGAGGATTGTGCTGCTGTATTTTTCTTATTCCTACTATTCTTATTTTAATATATTTTAATGCAGCCGAATCTATTCTCATAACTGATATCAATCTCGGAAACAAATTCAGACAAACTCATAGACACACAAATACTCAGAAAAATGCAGACACATACATATGATTCCAAGAATAAATTAGATATAGCTCTTGGGGCTAAAGGTGTGGGAAGAAGGGGGATCAGAATATTGAATTCGATGATCAGCCATGATCAAAATGAATGGCGGAGCAGGCTCGAAGGGCCGAATGGCTTCCTCCTGCTTCTAGTTTCTATCTTTCTATAATCTCACACAAACACACACACAGCACACACAGATACACACTCATACATACACACGCTCAGACACACACACTATCTCAGACACTCTCACAAACACAGAGACAGACTGAGACCATGAAGGGTTGATGTCAGTCTCACTCCAAATAATCTGCTGGGCAAATTAAAACAACAGAAGCAAATCTGAAATTCAGTGTGTGAGTTTTATTGTGAAATGAGATAATGTATAAAGATATCCCCATAGCTCAGGGTGGGAGTGGAATTGATGATTTGTCTGCTGTCTGAACAAATATTAAATTGTAGAGATTATAAAGTTTGAATTGTAATATCTAATGGTGTGAAGTATCTGGGAGCAGAGTGGGTGTGGTAAAGGCTGGAATACAAACTGGGGGAATGAGGGTGAAACTGCGGTGCAGAGTGAATGGTTCTTGTTGTAGGGAGGGATGGGAGGAGGGATAGAGAGAGGAATGGGGGGGATGACCTTCCAGAATGTCTTTCCCAGCCTTGAGATCCAGGGAAGTTTTCAGCATTAAAACAGAAAATGCTGACAATAAGAATCCACACTTTTCCAAGTACCAGTTGATTGTGCCCCAGATTATTGGTTTCATTTTTCTCCACCGCTGATGTTAAGATGATTGTTCTGTAATTTTTTGAACAGGGATGTAACATTTCCAATCTCTCAGCCTTTTGGCACCACACCTCTATGAGAAGGATTGGAAGATTGTGGCCAGAGCCTCCACAAGCTCCATGTGAAGGACAGTTTATGTCAGAGTGCAGCAGTCCCTCAGTGTCAGACTGCAGTGTCAGCCTAGATAATGTGCTCAGCTTGATGAGTATTTCCTGTTGTTATTGATGTGGATCATTCAGAAACAATGGACTCTGATGATGTCATCCAGTCCTGCTGCGATGATGTCATAGAGACTATTACATCACAGCAGAGCCTTAGTGGTGAAAACAGTTTTGTTCCAGACGGCAGCAAGTCCATTACTGATAGATCAGCAACTAGAATTACTGGGTCACAGAGCACAATATTAGGATGGATGGCCAAAACCTTGTTTGGAGAGACAGACCTTAACAAACACCTTTAATCTGGACAGTTAGGGAGGGAGTTTCAGAATCTCATATCCAGGCCTTGTTCCATTCACTCAAAATATTTTACAGAAATTGATAAGTTATAATGATCAGGAAGGTTTGAAAAGCATTAATCTCTTCTCTTTGGAACAATGTTGACCCCATTTTCTGTCTCAATCTGATTCTCTTTGTCTCAGTTTACGAACTTCCATCCCATTCACTCTCACTGTCTCTTTCCCCATTTACTTTGCTCCCTCTATTCACTTGTTCTCTGTCTGTAATAATCACAATGACTGCCGGTGATTCTCTGACTACAATCAGAAAAGAAATTAATCCGAAGTGTGCAGTCCCACCCAGCTGGACAATAATGGAGAGGCACTGGAGGAAGATGGTTTGGTCAATGGTGTCAATAACTGCAGACTGGCTGAGAAGGACAGTGACAGATAACTTACCTCAGTCATATTCACACAGTAATTTGAGACTTTGGTAAGAGCTGGTTTAATACTGTGGAAAGACAAATGTCATCGGAGGGATTCACACAGGGAATTTCAGGACATATGGGCAGAGATTTGGGAGACGACAGGGATTTTGGAAGTTGTAATGAGAGATGGGCAGGAGGGGAACAAAGACACTGGGGTCAAGGGTGGGCTCGTGGGAGGAAGGGAAGCAATAGAGGCAGCTTTTTTAATTTCATCTGTGGGACATGGATGTTGTTGCATGGCCAGCATTTATTGCAAGTTGCCCTTGAGAAGGTGGTGGTGAGCTGCCTTATGAGTGGCTTGCTCGGCCATTTTAGAGACAACCACACTGCTGTGGCTCTGGAGTCCCATGTAGGCCAGACCAGGCAAGGACGACAGATTTCCTTCCCGAAAGGACATCATTAAACCAGATGGGTTTTTACAACAATTGTTTCACGGTCATCAGTAAATTCTTAATTCCAGATATTTTTTTTATTGAATTCAGATTTCACCATCTGCCCTGGTGGGATTGAAACCTGGTACCCAGAACATTAGCTGAGTTTCTGGGTTAACCGTCTGGTGTAAATACCACTAGGCCATCACCTCCCCTCAACCTTAGTGACAAAGAAGCTCCATGCGCTCCTCACACTTGTTGTTGGAGGTAAGGATGGCGAAGACAGGGGAGAGGGAGAGCCCTTCAAAAGGATCCAAATTGAGTTAGAGACATTAAATAGATGCAACACAGTGTGTTCAATATAAAAATAGTAATATAAAACTAATTTATTTGACCTTTATCCACAACATTAGCCCAAACAACTGGCTGGAATTTATTGACATCATCCAACAGACCCCAACGAACATCATCCTGGATGTCACTGACAGCAAAATCCAATCATTGTAATTGTTTGTGAGCTTGTTGGTGTCTCATCAGTACAGAAAAATAAGCAAATCCCTTCCCACATTCAGCACATGTGAATGGCCTCTCCCCAGTGTGAACTCGCTGGTGTGTCAGTAGGTTCGATGACTGAGTGAAACCCTTCCCACACACAGAGCAGGTGAACGGTCTCTCCCCAGTGTGAACGTGCTGGTGCATCAGAAGTTTGGATGAGGAAGGGAATCCCTTCCCACACTCAGAGCAGATGAATGGTCTCCCCCCAGTTTGAACACACTGGTGTGTCAGAAGGACGGATGACTGAGTAAATCCCTTGCTACACTCAGGGCAGGTGGGCAGCCTCTCCCCAGTGTGAATTTGCTGGTGTACAGTGAGATGAGACGATCGCTTGAATGCAGAACCACAGTGAGAGCATCTGAACGGTCTCTCATCAGTGTGAACAGGTTGATGCTGCATCAAGTCCTGGGAAATTTTAAAGCGTTTTCCACAATCTGGACATGTAAAAGGTCTCTCATCAGTGTGAACTCGCTGGTGTGTCTGCAGTTTGTATTGCTGAGTAAATCCTTTCCCACACATGGAACAGGTGAATGGCCTCTCATTGCTGTCAACACGTTGATGGCGCATCAGTTCCCCAGAACATTTGTAACACTTCCCACAGTCTGAGCATTTAAATGGTCTCTCCTCAGTGTGAACTCGCTGGTGATTCAACAGGGTGGATGACTGAATGAATCCCTTCCCACACACAGAACAGGTGAACGGCCTTTCCCCAGTGTGAAGTCGCTGATGTATCAGAAGGTAGGATTGACGAGTGAATCCCTTCCCACATTCGAAGCAGGTGAACGGTTTCTCCCCAGTGTGACTGAGCCAATGACATTCCAGGCCAGACGGGGATTTGAATCCCTTCCCACAATCCCTGCATTTCCACGGTTTCTTCCTGGATTGACTGCATTTGTGTTTCAACAGGTCAGATGATTGGCTGAAGCTTCGTCCACACACAGAACACGTGTATGTTTTCTCCCCACTGTGAATGGTGCTTGTTCCTTCCATGTTCAAAATCAAATGATATTCAGGTTACGATAAATTGGAAAACTCCACCAGGTTCTGATGTGATGTTTCGTTTCAGTTTCCCGACTGCAAATCCTCCTCTTCTAAAACCCTGTATAACTGTTTCAAAACAGAAAAAGATGGGGTGAGAGAGAACCCACAAAAACACAAAGGCAGGTTGTGAAATGGAGCTGAATGAATCTGGTAATTTGCGGGGCCGGCACCAGGGAAAAGTGACCATTAAAACTGGTGGATTCTCATAAAAACCCAACTGGTTCACTAATGTCCTTCGGGAAGGAAACCTGCCACCCAGTCTGGGTCGACACAGATTCTGTCCACAAATTTCTAAACTGTCCCTGAACACCAAGGTCTGGGTCATTTGTATACATTAGGAAGAGCTGGGTGTTAACACCCGCTCCTGAGGAACTCCCAAACATCCATTAACCTGTATTTTGTGTGTTTCCTGTCCCCCAGACAATTTTGTGTCAATGCTGCTGCTGTCCCTTTTATTCCACGAGTCATACCTGTGCTCCGATGTCTGCTGTGCAGCAATTTATCTGATGCTTTTTGGAAGTCCATGTTCACCACATTAACAGCATTATCCTCAACAACGGGATCTGTTACCTCATCAAAATATTTCAGCAGGTTCGATAAACACCATTTCCTCTGAACACTGTCCTTCTTAACCCACATTTACTCAGGTGACTAGTAAATATGTCCTGAATTATTGTTTCAGGAATCTTCCCTATCACTAGCATTGAACTGACTGACCTGTAGTTTCTGGGATTATCTTTTGAGCAGGTACTGACTAATCCACCTAACCTGCACATCTTTGGACCATGGGAAGAAATCCATGCAGACACGGAGAACGTGCAAACTCCACACAGACAATCGCCCGCGGCTGGAATCGAACCCTGGTCTTTGGCGCTCTGTGGCAGCAGTGCTAACCACTGTGCAGCCCCAAAACGTTTTCCATGTCCAATTTCCAATTGCTGTATCCTGTAAATAGAGTTTCCAAAAAGATCATCACTGTTAAACCAGGACATAAATTCAGAAGAGACAAACCGTTCCTTGATTAGAATTTTCTGTGTGTAAATCCCGCACTTCTAACCAAATAAAAGCAAATTACTGCAGATGCTTGAATGAGGAACCAAAAGAGAAAATGCTGGAAAATCTCAGCAGGTCTGGCAGCATCCCTAAGGAGAGATGCAGATGGTCTGTTAGCCTTTATTCCCCAGGGATGCAGTTTCCGAGTGAGGAAATCTTTCTGAAATTGTATCGAGTTTTGGTGAAACCACATCTGGAACACTGCAGAGTTTGGGTCTCCTTACCCAGAGAATTGCCCCAGAGGACGAGTAACAAACGTTCACCAGACTGCTTCCTGGGATGACAGGACTGTGCAACGAGGAGCGATTGAGCAGAATTGGTCTTTACTCTCTGACCTGATAGTAACCTCAAATCTTCATCCTGCTGACCTCCAATAACCTTTCACCTCCTTGCTCACCAAGAATCTATCCACCTTTGCCTTAAAATATTCAAAGACTCTTCTTCCACCACCTTTTCAGGAAGAGAGTTCCAAAGACTCACGACACTTGGAGAAAAATTCTCCTCATCCCTACTTTAAATGGGTGACGCTTTATTTTTTAAAACCGTGACCCCCTAGTTCTAGATTATCCCACAAGAGGAAACATCCTCTCCACCTCCATCCTGTCAAGGCCTTGCAGGAACAAGTCACCATTTACTCTTCTAAACTCCAGCGGATACACTCCTTGCCTGTCCAACCTTGCCTCATAACACAACCCATCCATTTCAGGCATTGTAAGAAGTCTCACAACGTTAGATTAAAGTCCAATAGGTTTATTTGGAATCACGAGCTTTCGGAGCGCTGCTCCTTCCTCAGGTGCGGAAGGATTCCAAATTCCAAATAAACCTGTTGGTCTTTAACCTGGTGTTGTGAGACTTCTTACTGTGCCCACCCCAGTCCAACGCCGGCATCTCCACATCATTTCAGGTATTGGTCTGGTAAACCTTCTCTGAACTGTCTCCAGCACACTTACACCCTTCCTTAAACAAGGTGACCAATACTGCACACAGTACTCCAGATGTGGCCTCACTAGTGACCTGTACAACTGAAGCATAACCTCCCTAGTTCTGTATTTAATTCCCATCACAATGAATGATAACATTCTATTAGTTTTCCTAATTACTGATTTACCTGCATATTAGCCTTTTGTGATTTATGTACTAGAACACCCAACATGCCTCTGAATCTCTGAGCTCTGCAATCTCTCACCGTTTAGACAAAATGCTTCTTTTTCATTCTTCCTGCTGAAATGGACAATTTCACATTTGCCCACATTCTACTCCATTTACCAGATATTTTCCCACTCACTGAACCTTTCTGTCTTTTTGAACCCTCCGTATGTCCTCGTCACAACTTACTTTCCCCCCTATCTTTGTGTCATCGGCAAATTTGCCAAACATCCCTTCATCCAGTCATTTCTATACATTTTTGATTCCTTGCCCCAAATTTGATTCCGTCTACTATTTAGTTTTAAAATGTTTTCCCCAGTACTGGTGTCAGTGCCCCATGAACCAGAACCCACCTCCCACACCAATCTTTGAGTCACTCATTCGTCTCTCTGATCTGATTTGTCCTAAGACAATTAGGAAGTAGTTAAGGTAATAATCCAGATTATGAACTTTGAGATCCTGCTTCTTAATTTGGTACCTAGGTCCTCATACTAGCCATGTAAAACCTCCGTCTTTGTCCTGCCTGTGTCATTGGTACCTACATGGACCACAATGACTGGGTCCTCCCCCGTGCAGCTGTTTTTGAGCTGCAGATCCAACACAATACTGTAAGTTCCTCTTCAGACCTGAGCAGATGTCCTGAACCCTGGCACAAGGCAACACAGCGATCTGGACTCATGCTCTTTGCTGCAGAGAACAGTGTGAATCCCTCTGACTACACCATCCCATACTACCCCTACATTCCCTTTTTCTCCTCCAACTTGAATGGCTTCCTGTACCACGGTGCCAAGGTCAGTTTGCTCATCCACCCTGCAGCATAAACAAGCTGAAAAAACTGCAATCGGGTTGGAAAATTGTGAAGGCTGAGGCTCCTGCCACCTGAATCCCCTTACCTGCCTCACTCACAGTCATCCTCCTGTCCCTGATCACTGACCAAATCAGCAGGTCCTGTCCTAAGAGGTGTGACTGCTTCCTGGTGTAAAGAATCCAGGTAACGTTCCCCCTCCCTGATGCATCGCAGTGTCTGTAGTTCAGCCTCCAGCTCATAAACTCTAACCAGAGCTGCTTGAACTTCAAACACTTACTGCAGATGTGTTTGCCCTGGATCAAACTGACACCCAGGAGCTCCCACACGTTGCAGCTGTGACGCATCACCTGTCCTCCCATCTTTAATGTGTGCGAAAAAAGTATTTAATTATTTTATCCAATGATGTATTTTACTTTTGATTTTATATATTTTATTAACCTTACCAGCAGCTGCTATACGATTTTGATTACCAGCAGTTGCTGTATGATTTTGATCCTTAGACATAGAATAAACTTGAGTCACTTTGCAGATACTCAGCAAATAGCTCGCCGCTCTTTCTCCTGTAGAAGAGGAAGATCACTTCCCAAAGGCTGAGAATATTAGAAAGCAAAAGGGTACCTCGTTCCCTTCCTTCCCTAAGTCCCTTAATTACCCAACTCTTAGCACACTGTTCTAAGCTGCATTCAAGTGATGCCGGTTCAGAGCTGTTTCTGAGCTACAGATTCAATATAATACTCACTTGCAGACATGGACATCAGTGCCTGTATAGGTCTCCAGGCCATCATGCACACCATCATGATAGGGAGGATGGAGATGGTGTTGCCAGCCATGTACATGATGAACAGATTCATGGGCAGTGTTTCAATGGGCCCAAGGCGATGTCCCAGCAGTGCTGAAAACAGAAAGTGAGCAGGGTATCAGTAAAGGGGGCCAGTTTGGGGAGGCCATATGCTGATCTTATACCCAGGCCTGGAAGTAACAATTAACTCAATAAGTCCCTTTACCAAACAGGCTGCTGTGGTTCAGCAAGGCACTTCACCACCATGGACAAACCCAGGCATTGCCTGCCACCCACCAAGGACACATTCAAATCTAACTTACTTTCTCGACTAGGATCCAGTCTGTTTCTTGGATGCAGATGTCCGGTAGCTGTTTGTCCGAATATGTGATTGGGCACGTGGAGTGGCCCTGGCCAAACTGTTGACCACGGCTCCTGTGAGAAACAGAAAACACAAATTGGTCACCCTTTCAAGACCTTCTTTAAAGAGGGAGTCTCTCTGTTGAGGACCCCAACGTGGTGGCAATAGTGCCAGCATGAACTAAAGCTTGGGCAAACCTCAGACACACACTGCCATTGCATGTACCAAACTGCCAGGGGAATGGAGGGCTGCAGAAGTGGATTAGTGTCAATCAGGGTGCCAATCCGCTTGCCCTCCATTTAGGGACAAAGTGACAAATCACCAGATGTACCAAATTGTGTCTTGAAAACAAACACTGCGGGACATTGAGAGAGATCCAGTTCAGCACCGGGCCCTGGAAACGAGCAATCGTTCCTCCAACCACCACCGCAGTTGGCACCTGATCAGGTGGAGGGGCTGAAACCAAAAGGGCATCTCAGGGTCATGACCTGGGGAAACGATGCCAAGTGGGGTCTGAGTGATTTCTGGGGGATTTGAGGGGCTGCTTTGTGATGAGGAGCTCGGTGAGGGGTAAAAGAGGCGTGAAAAACCCGGGGTTGGGAAGTTTTGGGTTGGTGCCACGTCCCCGGGTCAGTGTGCGGTGGCGTCCCCTCGGGAGAGGCGGACTGACCCGGCTTGCCGCCTACTCGAGCCCCCGGCTCCCCGCGCGGCCTCCGCAGCTGCTGCTGCCGCTCAGGTTAAGCTCGAGGGTCCACTTGTGCCAGCGCGCGCGGTTGGCAAGCCCCGCCCCTGCCGCCATGGCAACGCCAGCGACAGTTAAACGTTCCTCCTTTAAAATCTGATTCCGATCCGAAGAAGAAGCCGCGCGCTTCCGTCAACAAAACACAACCGCAGCAATGCGCATGTGCGGTCCCAACCTCCTCCGCCCATTGCCCCCGCCCCCACATTGCAGCCATCTTTGTTAGGGGCGCATCAGTTCCGACACTTCACCTTCTGTCCAAACGGAGCACGTCTGCCCCGCACAAAGATGGACATCACTTAACCTTAGAGATATTTACATCGCTTTTTTCGCCTCAAAAAACGTGTAACACAGTATAAAACGTCAATAAAACCTAAAGGACCTTGCCTCCTCAATCAGCAATCAAAATCATAAATATCTATTGTAATAGGTTTCTCCATAGATGCTGCCAGTCCAGCATTTTCAGTTTAAATTTCACAATTCCAACATCCGCAGTATTTTAATTTTATTTCCTTTCTATTCTGTCTCTCATGCAACTGGATATCATGAGTAAAGCTACCACCAGGCTGATCCTTCAGTGTGGTAAGAAGTCTCACAACACCAGGTTAAAGTCAGTGTGGCACAGTCGTTGGCATTGCTGCCTCACAGCGTCAACAACCTGGGATCGATTCCCATCCTTGCGTCACTGTCTGTGCGGAGTTTGCACGTTCTGTGTGGGTTTCCTCTGGGTGCTCCAGTTTCCTCCCATACGCCATCCTTTTCTTCACATGAGAATTCAGTATTTCGTCCTGAATGAATTTTGAGGCCCAAGTCAGAGTGAATAAATAAAAGCAAAAAACTGCAGATGCTGGAATCTGAAACAAAAACAGGAAATGCTGGAAAATCCCAGCAGGTGTGACAGCATCTGTGGAGAGAGAATATAGCCAAGAGAGCCAGCGAATAAATAACCCTATAAGATACCAGATTCACATAGAATTCAGCAAGAAATTCTGCAAACGTCCTTCAAACTGAACGGGAAACATTGCCATTCAAGTTTCATAGAAATCATAGAAATCATAGAAACCCTACAGTGCAGAAGGAGGCCATTCGGCCCATCGAGTCTGCACCGACCACAATCCCACCCAGGCCCTACCCCCACATATTTTACCCGCTAACCCCTCTAACCTACACATCCCAGGACTCTAAGGGGCAATTTTTTTAACCTGGCCAATCAACCTAATCCACACATCTTTGGACTGTGGGAGGAAACTGGAGCACCCGAGGAAACCCACGCAGACTCGAGGAGAATGTGCAAACTCCACACAGACAGTGACCCGAGCCTGGAATCGAACCCGGGACCCTGGAGCTGTGAAGCAGCAGTGCTAACCACTGTGCTACCGTGCCGCCCTGAAACCAGTTTCAGCCTGGTTTTGGAGGGGACCTTTCACATGTTAGGTAAACGTGATAACCACTACACTACAGAAGCTGTTGACAGCACAGGGCAGCCAATCGGCCTGTCGGCAATGTTCAACTCTGCTATGTTACTGCAGGTTCCAATGGTTAGACTGAGAGCCCATGCCACTTAATACAAGAAGACAACTGTTACTTTCAACCTGATGTCTCACCTTATATTGAACTTCAAAATTTAAAAGTGCCCATCTGGCAAATGTCTTAGGGAGCAATGATTTCTGCTCAATTATAGAATCTCTAAAGTGCAGAAAGAGGCCATTCAGCCCATCGAGTCTGCACGCAACAATCCCAAGCAGATCCTATCCCCATAACCCTATATATTTGCACTGCTAATCCCATGACACCAAGGGGCAATTCAGCATGGCCAATCCACCTAACCTGCACATTTTAGGAAACCTACACAGAGATGGGGACAATGTGCAGACACCACACAGATTTCCTTCCCAAGGCTGGAATCAAACCTGGGTCCTTGACACCATGAAGCAGCAGTGCTAACCACTGTGCCAAATTCATCATTCTCAGTCTATATTACTCGGTATTTGTTTCGTTATTCAACATTTAATATCAATACATTTATTGAACACAGATGTCCTCATTCTGAATTGCATATCTCTGCACTATATCACATTGAATTGCAAATGTGACTGACGAACAAAACAGATGGAGTCACTGGGTAACACACATCCCATGGTGCTTATTTGAGATTGACCACGGTCAGTCTAGAAACAAAATCAAATATCTTTAATGGGAAGAGAGTTAGAAATAATCAGTTAGTTATACTTGATCCCTCTTTATTCTGGGTGTGGAACATTCTGGCACTTAAATCCCATTTGTCTACAGAAGAGTCCAGCGGATCCGCACTGATTCTCGATTTCCTCATCTGCCAAGTGTTTTTTTCTATTTCTCTATTGTGAAGACCGATTTTTAAAAAAAGATTGTTTTGCGCAATGTGCGTCATTTCCTCTAGTTCAGTTACAGTATCACTTTAGTGTCTGTCTTTATGAGCACGCAATACTATTAGACATGTTTCAGGTGGTAATTAACTATGTTAGTCTACACCTACAAATTCTGTTGTGGACTGAACAAATTGCTAATATGTGCACGGTGTCATAAGAACATAAGAACATAAAGAACATAAGAAATAGGAGCAGGAGTCGGCCATCTAGCCCCTCGAGCCTGCCCCACCATTCAATAAGATCATGGCTGATCTGACGTGGATCAGTACCACTTACCCGCCTGATCCCCATAACCCTTAATTCCCTTACCGATCAGGAATCCATCCATCCGCGCTTTAAACATATTCAGCGAGGTAGCCTCCACCACCTCAGTGGGCAGAGAATTCCAGAGATTCACCACCCTCTGGGAGAAGAAGTTCCTCCTCAACTCTGTCTTAAACCGACCCCCCTTTATTTTGAGGCTGTGTCCTCTAGTTTTAACTTCCTTACTAAGTGGAAAGAATCTCTCCGCCTCCACCCTATCTAGCCCCCGCATTATCTTATAAGTCTCCATAAGATCCCCCCTCATCCTTCTAAACTCCAACGAGTACAAACCCAATCTCCTCAGCCTCTCCTCATAATCCAAACCCCTCATCTCAGGTATCAACCTGGTGAACCTTCTCTGCACTCCCTCCAATGCCAATATATCCTTCCTCATATAAGGGGACCAATACTGCACAGTATTCCAGCTGCGGCCTCACCAATGCCCTGTACAGGTGCATCAAGACATCCCTGCTTTTATATTCTATCCCCTTCGCAATATAGGCCAACATCCCATTTGCCTTCTTGATCACCTGTTGTACCTGCAGACTGGGCTTTTGCGTCTCATGCACAAGGACCCCCAGGTCCCTTTGCACGGTAGCATGTTTTAATTTGTTTCCATTGAGATAGTAATCCCATTTGTTATTATTTCCTCCAAAGTGTATAACCTCGCATTTCTCAACGTTATACTCCATTTGCCATATCCTCGCCCACTCACTCAGCCTGTCCAAATCTCTCTGCAGATCTTCTCCGTCCTCCACACGATTCACTTTTCCACTTATCTTTGTGTCGTCTGCAAACTTCGTGTTTGTGTCAAAATGCAAACATTTATTTCCTTGTTGCGTTTTAAAATATCGCATTCCTGATTTTCCTGAAAGCATTTGTACCGAGGTCAGAGCAAAGATAATAGCTGGAATTTTACCATTGGCCTCGGGTGGGATTTTATGAGCCTCACCAGAGCGATGCTGTAAAATACTGGCCAATATGTCTGTAACATCGAGATTTGGATAATGTTCAGCAAATAACTGAAATCATGCAGATTTGCCTCACCCTAAATGGTGAAGTTTCATTCATGTTTCTGCCCAGTTTTGAACCTTCGTGTGTTCGGCAAATGGGATAATCACAACATTACAAAAACTGCCAACAGCGCCAGGCCTACAATCGACCTGTCTGCAATGTTCAATTTTGCTCTGTTGCTGCTGGTTTTCATGGCGAGACTAAGAGCCCATGTCACTTCAGATGTGACAGAGCTCTGACGAAGGGTCATCTCGACTTGAAACATTGGCTCTATTCTCTCCCCACAGATGCTGTCAGATCTGCTGAGATTTTCCAGCATTTTCTGTTTTTGTTTCAGATTACAGCATCAACAATATTTTGCTTTTAAAATAAATGGAAATTGGTGAAATGGGTGAAGGTGGAGGGGAGAGTTCATGCTCGTGAATTGTCAGAGATGGACCTTCACATGGTCCATCTCTGAGACTTCTCTTCCCCCTCCTTGACATTTCTGACTCCATTTCTGGTAGTCATGATGTGGAGATGCCGGCGTTGGACTGGCGTAGGTACAGTAAGAAGTCTCACAACACCAGGTTAAGGTCTGAGTGACTCACCTGATGAAGGAGCAGTGCCCCGAAAGCTCGTGATACCAAATAAACCTGTTGGACTTTAACCTGGTGTTCTGAGACTCTTTACTGTGTCAATTTCTGGTGATAATATCACTGGTATCTATTACAAGCACACCGACACCTACAACTACCTTGACTACAGTTCTTCACACCCCATATCCTGAAAGGACTCCATCTCATTCTCTCAGTTCCTTCACCTCCGCCACATCTGTCCTGATAATGCCATTTTCCAAAATAGTGTTGCCCATGTCTTTCTTTCGCCAATTGTGGTTTTTCACCTACTGTGGTTGACAGGGCACTTGACCATGACCGACCCATTCCCCAGCCACTGCTGTCACCCCCTCCTCTCCCTCCCAGAACCAGAATAGGCTTCCCCGTGTCCTCACTTTTCACCCCACCAGCCTCCGCATTCAAAGGATCATCCTCTGCCATTTCTGCCAACTCCAGCATGATGCCACTACTCATCACACCTTCCCCTCACCCCTTCTCCCCCCCCCCACCCCCCCCTCCCCCCTTCTCCCCCCCCCCACCCCCCCCCCCTCCCCCCCCGCCACCTCCACCCTCCTCAGCAAGAACTCACAAGGACCGTTCTCTCTGGGACACCCTGGTCCATTCCTCCATCACACCCACCATCTCACCCCCTGTCCATGGAGCCTTCCCATGCAATGGTTGAAGGTGCAACACCTACCCTTTTACCTCCTCCCTGCTCACTGTCCCAGGTCCCAAACACCATTTCAGGTGAAGCAGCGTTTCAGACATCTCCTTCAATCTGGTCTATTGCATTCGCTGCTCCCAATGTGGTCGACTCCACACTGGAGAGACCAAATGCAGACTGGTTGTCTGTTTTGCTGAACACCATCCACAAGCAAAACCCAGACCTTCCTGTCAGTTCAACACACCACCCTACTCTCCTGTCCACATGTTGGTCCTTGCAATGTTCTAGTGAACCCCAATGCAAACTGGTGGAACAGCACCTCATCTTCCAATTGGACACTTTACAGCCTTCTGGACTCAATATTGAATTCAACATTCACAGCGTGAACTCTCCCCTCCACCTACACTCCATTTCCATTTATTTCATTTAATTCTGATTCTTCTTTTTGTCTTATTCATCCATTTTATCATCCTTCTTTCTCACTTCCATATTTCCAGTTCTCCATTCTTGCTTTCTGCCTTGTCCACCCCCACCCCCCATTCAGGGCAACTGTTTCTGCCTTGTCCACCCCCACCGCCCCCCCACATTCAGGGCAACTGCCTTAAACATCTGTACCACTGTTCTGCCATTCACATATTCTGATCGCTTCATGGACACTTTTAACACCTCTCTCAGCTCTCTTCATACATAAAAAGCAAATTATTGCGGATGCTGGAATCTGAAACCAAAAGAGAAAATGCTAGAAAATCTCAGCAGGTCTGGCAGCATCTGTGAGGAGAGAAAAGAGCTGACGTTTCGAGTCCAGATGACCCTTTGTCAAAGAAGGCAAGGTCTTCACCCTCATTCATCCTCTCTCCCCCCTGTCTGTTAGACATGCACACGCTCCACTTTCTGGTGAACACACACTGACTCTCTGCTTCAAGCTTTACTCTTTGTACCAATTCACACTCTGACTCCTTTTACAATTACTCATTGTTCCCAATAGGCTCCATTCCCTCTGACTCCATCCCCCTGAACTCAGAGCATCTCCCCAGGGACCCTCTCTCCCTGCTCCATTCCCCCTGACTCCATCCCCCTGAACTCACTGAGCATCCCCCCAGGGATCCTCTCACCCTGCTCCATTCCCTCTGAACATCATCCCAGGGATCCTTCCTCCCTGCTCCATCCCCCTGAACATCACCGCAGGGATCCTCTCTCCCTGCTCCATTCCCTCTGACTCCATCCCCCTGAACTCAGAGCATCACCCCAGGGATCCTCCCTCCCTGCTCCATTCCCTCTGACACCATCCCCCAGAACTCACTGAGCATCCCCCCAGGGATCCTCTCTCACTGCTCCATTCCCTCTGACTCCATCCCCCTGAACTCACTGAGCATCACCCCAGGGATCCTCTCTCACTGCTCCATTCCCTCTGACTCCATCCCCCTGAACTCAGAGCATCACCCCAGGGATCCTTCCCCCCTGCTCCATCCCCCTGAACATCACCCCAGGGATCCTTCCCCCCTGCTCCATTCCTCCTGACTCCATCCCCCTGAACTCACTGAGCATCACCCCAGGGATCCTTCCTCCCTGCTCCATTCCATCTGACTCCATCCCCCTGAACTCACTGAGCATCACCCCAGGGATCCTTCCCCCCTGCTCCATCCCCCTGAACATCATCCCAGGGACCCTCTCTCCCTGCTCCATCCCCCTGAACTCACTGAGCATCACTCCAGGGACCCTCTCTCCCTGCTCCATTCCCTCTGACTCCATCCCCCTGAACTCAGAGCATCACCCCAGGGACCCTCTCTCCCTGCTCCATTCCCTCTGACTCCATCCCCCTGAACTCACTGAGCATCACCCCAGGGATCCTTCCTCACTGCTCCATTCCCTCTGACTCCATCCCCCTGAACTCACTGAGCATCACCCCAGGGACCCTCCCTCACTGCTCCATTCCCTCTGACTCCATCCCCCTGAACTCACTGAGCATCACCCCAGGGATCCTTCCTCCCTGCTCCATTCCCTCTGACTCCATCCCCCTGAACTCAGAGCATCACCCCAGGGCTCCTTCCCCCCTGCTCCATCCCCCTGAACATCACCCCAGGGATCCTCCCTCCCTGCTCCATTCCCTCTGACTCCATCCCCCTGAACTCAGAGCATCACCCCAGGGATCCTCCCTCCCTGCTCCATTCCCTCTGACTCCATCCCCCTGAACTCAGAGCATCACCCCAGGGCTCCTTCCCCCCTGCTCCATCCCCCTGAACATCACCCCAGGGATCCTCCCTCCCTGCTCCATTCCCCCTGACTCCATCCCCCTGAACTCAGAGCATCACCCCAGGGCTCCTGTCTCCCTGCTCCATTCCCTCTGACTCCATCCCCCTGAACTCAGAGCATCACCCCAGGGCTCCTTCCCCCCTGCTCCATCCCCCTGAACATCACCCCAGGGATCCTCCCTCCCTGCTCCATTCCCTCTGACTCCATCCCCCTGAACTCACTGAGCATCACCCCATGGACCCTCTCTCCCTGCTCCATTCCCCTGAGCATCCCCCCAGGGATCCTTCCTCCCTGCTCCATTCCCTCTGACTCCATCCCCCTGAACTCACTGAGCATCACCCCAGGGACCCTCTCTCCCTGCTCCATTCCCTCTGACTCCATCCCTCTGAACTCAGAGCATCACCCCAGGGACCCTCTCTCCCTGCTCCATTCCCTCTGACTCCATCCCCCTGAACTCACTGAGCATCACCCCAGGGACCCTCTCTCCCTGCTCCATTCCCTCTGACTCCATCCCCCTGAACTCACTGAGCATCACCCCAGGGATCCTCCCTCCCTGCTCCATTCCCTCTGACTCCATCCCCCTGAACTCACTGAGCATCACCCCAGGGATCCTTCCCCCCTGCTCCATCCCCCTGAACATCATCCCAGGGACCCTCTCTCCCTGCTCCATCCCCCTGACTCCATCCCCCCAGGGATCCTCACTCCTTGCTCCATTCCCTCTGACTCCATCCCCCTGAACTCACTGAACATCACCCCGGGGATCCTTGCTCCCTGCTCCATTCCCTCTGTGAGCATTCCCCTGAACTCACTGAACAGAAGGAGTAATCCCAGAGAAACTGTTGGGAATGGAGTCAGGGAATGTTCCAGGTTTGTGTATTTTTAGTTATCCTGGTGTCAGAACACACACACATCAATAAAACAGGGCATTCCTGCAAACACACTGCAGCTCCTCATGTCTGTTGTATAATTGTCCCAGGCTCCTGTGAATTCCTTCAACTAGTATGTAATGTAGACTTGAATTGATTTATTTTAAAACGGTTTATTTTAAACATATTAACACAGGCCTGAAAGTTGTAGACTCAGGACTGTCACACAAATGCTCTCAATCTGATGGTGTGGTGGTATTGTCACTGGGCTGGGAGCCCAGAGTCCGAGGGTAATGCTCTGAGGAGCCAGCTTCCAATCACACCACAGCAAATGGTGAAATCTGAAGTCAATAAAAGTCTGTAATTAAAGGTCTAGCGATGACCATGAACCCATTGCTGTTCAAACCCATTTGGTTCACCGATGATCACTGATGCCCTTTAGGGAAGGAATTTATACGACTCCAGGATAAGACCAGAGGATGCTGGAAAATCTCAGCAGGTCTGGCAGCATCTGTAAGTCTTTCATGTGACTCCAGGTCCACACGATGTGGTTGACTCTGGAATGGTCCAGCAAGCAAGCTGCTCAGTTCAAGGGCAGTTAGGGATAGGCCACAAGCAATGAATTAAAAATAATCTTCACAAAATGTTGACCAGTCATTTTCAGTCTGCAAATTTAAACCTGCTTTTTCAGGAACAGATCCCAGATTTAAACCAATCTTTGATTTAACAGCACACTGCCAGCATTCACCGCTGTTCTTCCCAACTCTAAACACAGTTGTAAAGGAATCTTTGTTCCATGTCTTAGAATACTACAATGCAGAAGGAGGCCATTCGGTCCATCGAATCTGCACTGACCACAATCCCACCCAGGCCCTATCCCCATAACGCCGACACTAAGGGGCAATTTAGCATGGCCAATTCACCTAACCCTCACATCTTTGGACTGTGGGAGGAAACCGGAGCACCCGGAGGAAACCCACGTAGACACGGGGATAATGTGCAAACTCCACACAGACAGTGACCCAAGCTGGAAATTGAACCCAGGTCCCTGGCGCTGTGAGGCAGCATTCCAACCACTGTGCCACAGTGCCGCCCGTGTTGAGGAGTTCTGAACCATGGAAGAGAGTGGTTGGGATACATTTCTTACACACCTCAGGAATATCCCACACATTTTGTCTTGAATGTGATTAACAGCAGCAATAACTGCAGAATGCAGCTCCTGAAGACACATGAACTCATTGAGGTGTCAGTAGATGAGGTAGGCAGCACGGTGGCACAGTGGTTAGCACTGCTGCCTCACAGCACCAGCGACCAGGGTTCAATTCCGACCTCAGGGGACTGTCTTTGTCGAATTTGTCCATTCTCCCATGTCTGCGTGGGTTTCCTTCGGGTGCTCCGGTTTCCCACAGTCCAAAGATGAGCAGGTCGGGTGGATTGACCACGGTAAAGACAGTTTGGCCCGGTGGCCTTGTAGAAGGGAGGGAAGCAGCAGAAACAGCTGATCAGATTGTCTCAAGCTTAATGACAAAGAAGCTCCATGAGCTCCTCGCTTGTTGCTGGAGGTGAGGATGGAGGAGACAAGGGTGAGGGAGAGACCTTCAGTAGGAATTGACCTATGTTCGAGATATTAAAAGGATTCAACACAAATCTGATTGATTTAACATTTATCTGGAATATTAACTCAGCTGAGATGGAGTTTATGAACATCAGCAGAAACAGAGCCCAATCAACATGCTTCATTTCTGGATGTAAATAATGGCAAAATCCAATCACTGTCGTCATTTATGAACTCGCTGGTGTGTCAGCAGATTGGATGAAGAAGCAAATCCCTTCCCACACACAGAGCAGGTGAATGGCCTCTCCCCAGTGTGAGTGCGCCGGTGCACAGTGAGATGAGATAATTCTCTGAACCTAGTCCCACAGTCAGAGCACCTGAACGGTCTCTCCCCAGTGTGAACACGTTGATGACGTACCAGTTCCCCTGAACTTTTATAGCATTTCCCACAGTCTGGGCATTTAAACGGTCTCTCCTCAGTGTGGGTGCGCTGGTGTGAAGTGAGGGCAGATGATGTCTTGAACCCAGTCTCACAGTGAGAACACCTGAACGGTCTCTCATCAGTGTGAACACGTTGATGGCGCATCAGTTCCCCAGAACTTTTATAGCTCTTCCCACAGTCTGGACATTTAAATGGTCTCTCAGTAGTGTGAACTTGCTGGTGTTTCAGCAGGGTCGATAACTGAGTGAATCGTCTTCCACATTTGGAGCAGATGTAAGGTTTCTCGTGAGTGTGAACTCGCTGGTGTCTCTGCAGGGTAGATGAATGAGCGAATCCCTTCCCACACTGAGAGCAAGTGAATGGCCTCTCCGCAGTGTGAGTGCGCTGGTGTACAGACAGGTTACTCAATTGTCTGAATGCAGTGCCACACTGAGAGCATCTGAAAGGTCTCTCATCAGTGTGAGTGCGTTGGTGTTTAGTTAGGGCAGAGGATGTCTTGAACCCACTCCCGCAGTGAGAGCACCTGAACGGTCTCGCATCGGTGTGAACACGTTGATGGGACAAAAGTTCCCCAGAACTTTTATAGCACTTCCCACAGTCAGAGCATTTAAAAGGTTTCTCTTCAGTGTGAACTCGCTGGTGCATCAGCAGGTTAGAGGACCTTGAGAATCTCTTCCCACACTCGGAGCAGATGAATGGCTTCTCCCCGGTGTGAACTTGTTGGCGTTTCATTGCACACTCAGAGGAGGTCATTGGCCTCTCCCCACTGTGAACTCGCTGGTGTCTTTGCAGGTTGGTTAACTGAATGAATCCCTTCCCACAGTCAGAGCAGGTGAATGGCTTCTCCCCAGTGTGACAGCGGCAATGCTTTTCAAGGTGAGATGGGGATCTGAATCCCTTCCCACAATCCTCACATTTCCACGGTTTCTTCCTGGTGTGACTGCGCTTGTGTCTCAACAGGTCAGATGATTGGTTGAAGCCTCGTCCACACACAGAACACACGTACGGTTTCTCTCCACTGTGAATGGTGCTTTTTTCTTCCATGTTCAAAATCCAATGATATTCACGTTGTGATAAGTTGTGCGACTGCCAGATCCGGATGTGATGTATGGTTTGAATTTCCTGACTGCAAGTCCTCCTAAAACCTGTGAAATTGATTTAAAACAGAAACAAGGGAGTGAGAGATAACCCACAAAAACACAAAGGCAGGTTGTGAAATTGAGCTGAATAAATCTGGTAATTTATGGGGACAGCACAAAGGAAAATGTGACCATGAAAGCAGCTGGATTTGTGTAAAATCCCAACCACTACATTAATGCCCTTCAGGGAAAGGAACCTGCCACTCAGTCTGGATCTGCACAAAGCACTAACCTCGAAATGAGGGGGTGGGACGGTGGCAGGCACTGCTACCTCACAGCAGCAGGGACATGGATTCGATTCCCGGCTTGGGTCACTGTCAGTGTGGAGTTTGTACATTCTCCTCCTGTCTGTATGGGTTTCCTCCGGGTGCTCCTGTTTCCTCCCACAGGTTAGGTGGATTGGCCATGTTAAATTGCCCCTTTATGTCAGGGGGACTAGCTAGGGTAAATGCATGGGGTTAAGGGGATGGGGCCTGGGTGGGATTGTGGTCGGTGCAGACTCGATGGGCCGAATGGCCTCTTTCTGCGCTGTTGGGATTCAATGAAAATCGGGCGGCACGGTAGCACAGTGGTTAGCACTGCTGCTTCACAGCTCCAGGGTCCCGAGTTCGATTCCCGGCTTGGGTCACTGTCTGTGTGGAGTTTGCACATTCTCCTCGTGTTTGCGTGGGTTTCCTCCGGATGCTCCGGTTTCCTCCCACAGTCCAAAGATGTGCGGGTTAGGTTGATTGGCCAGGTTAAAATTGCCCCTGAGATGCGTAGGTTAGAGGGATTAGCGGGTAAATATGTGGGGGTAGGGCCTGGGTGGGATTGCGGTCGGTGCAGACTCGATGGGCCGAATGGCCTCCTTCTGCATTGTAGGGTTTCTATTCTATGAACAACCTTCTCTCCTCCTGCTGACAGGGAGCACCGCGCATGCGCATTACTGCGCATCGCCCCATTAAAGATGGCGGCCGTTTATCCATGCTTGTCTCTGCAGAAGCAGAATGGCTCTGGACAAACCCGGGACTGGCCCAGGATCTTCGTGTTTGGGGTTTGAATTCACGAAGTGTTCATGAAACCTTACCGCCCTCCCTTTGCGCCCATCGCTCCCTCAGACACGCCGCTTCCTTACCCGCCGCGGAGACAAGAAACAACAACTTCGACTCCCCAGCACTCCCTCTGCGCATGCTCAGAACACGGTCACTACTGCGCCTGCGCGGCCGTGATTGCCTGGATAGGAGGCATTCCTCGTCGCTTGGGACGCTGGGTAAATACCCCGCCATTGAATAGAACAAATGGTTTGTCGTGATTTCTTTGTTGTTATCGCGTGCAAGCTGGGGCTGAAGGGCCAATAATAAAACTAGGATACATATCATATAGAGACCTGATTGCACAGACCATTATCTCAATTCAGAGAAGGAAATTGGAATTGTTCAGAAATCAAAAGTCACCTGAAGGTAGAAATAAGAGCAGAAACCCTCTCCTACAGTCACCTGTGAATTCACTGGTATCTCAGTAGCACATGAATATCAGGAATAGTGCAATTAATTATGAAGATGTACAATGTGAACGGTGACTGTTAGATAAAGTGCAATGTTCTAACACATTGGAGCAGCTATGATCAATGCTAGGAGAATATTGGATCACAGTGTCACAACAACATTATGCTCTGTCTCCTTGTAGCCTGTCTCAGAATTTCCTTCAATAACTAGGCCATTAGTGTGACAGGATTTAGCATCTATGATCTGCCAAAATTACAAGAGGAAAGTTAGTGACTGCAATTATCCCAGAATTAAATTATATATTGCATACTATCTCCAAATGGGGCTCATAACACAATTTATTTTATTTATTAGTGTCACAACTGGGCTTACATTAACACTGCAATGAAGTTCCTGTGAAAATCCCCTCATCGCCACACTCCAGCATCTGTTCAGGTACGCTGAGGGAGAATTTAGCATGGCCAATGCACCCAACCAGCACGTCTTTGGACTGTGGCAGGAAACCAGAGCACCAAGAAGGAAAACACACACAGACACTGGCAGAACAGGCATATTCTGCAAAGACAGTGCCCCAAGCCAGGAATCAAAGCTGGGTCACTGGCGCTGTGAGGCAGTAGTGCTAACCACTGTGCTGCCCTTAGAATCTCAATTATTTCGGAAATTGATTTTATGCCATTGATTTTACTGAAGGCTGTGGAAATAGTGAAATCTAAATCCTGTACAGAAACAAGCAAGATGCAGCTACTTTCTACACATTAGCTTTGCATATTTCCCTCAATGAGTGGGGTATTTTGAAATTTTGAGGTTTACTTCACAAGGTGTTAAGATTAGCACACATGGATTTTTACTTAATGATATGTGGGTGTGGCTGGCAAAAGCCACACTCCAAAATGGTGGTGAGCCAACTTCGTGATCAGCTGCAGTCCATATGGTGTCAGTACATGCCGCACTTCTCTTTGGGAGGTGATCCATGATTTCAATGCAGTGACAATGATGCAATGCAATATAATAGCAATATAATTCCAAGTCAGGATGGTGTGCAATTTGAAGGGGAACGTGAAGGCGGTGGAGTTCACACATACCTACTGTCCATGATCTTTTAGGTTCAGAGTTCACAAGATTGGAAGGTGCAATTGGAGGAGCCTTGACTAATCACTGCAATAAATCTTGTAGTTGTGAGAAATGATCATTTGACTTCAAGTCCATTTCTTCTGCTCTTATGCATGTCCAACTCATCATGGACTCTACCACACTCATTTAATTTCATGAGGGACAATTCTGCACAAATACTCCCCAATTTCCAGAGATCAAAATCCAAACATATATCCAAATATATCGAGATATGTATCACTTCTCAGATTTCCACCACACTGGCATTACATTTTTCAGACAAACATTTCCATGCCTGACAGCAAATATATGATTGATCACCTCAGTCTATACACTGCATAGGTGGCAATGATCACTCAATGTTAATGTTTTGCTGTTGTCTCTGTACCAAGCGTGGTTCAGTACAGATTTAAGGTTCAAAAAAAGAGGTGGAATTGAATGGTCAAAACAACATCATCTTTGGAGCATCATTTTTTCCTTGAATCCCTTGCAATTTTTGGCCCTTACATGAACACTTTAACTCCAAAATTAGTCAGGTTGGCAGGTGTTGTCTGCCCAAAAGGACATGAAGTATCCCTTGTGTGTTTATGTGTGGGAGTTGGTGTATACGTGAGTGTGTGTGAGTATTGAGGAATATAGCTGCGCGCATGTGCCTGTATCTGTATGTGAGGAAAGGATGCTTCTATGTGAGACAGAGGGAGAGAGTGTTTGTGGATCTCTGTGTTTAGGTGTCAGTCTGTTCTGCTTTTCATTTACTGTAACATAAATCTTCCTCTCCAAGCAGACAATTTCCTGAAAATTCCATTGACTGATTTCAATTATACAATTAGGAGATTTGTCTTCAGGATGAAACCACAAGCTGACTGTGTGTTGTGTGAAACATGACATCTACACAGGTCCCACTCTCCCAAAACAACATAAAGTGTCTGCTACTCCCCAGATCCCTTCCTTTCCCATCATCTGCTTAAAGCCACAAACAAAAAGGTCCATTTATCTGGAGGAGTTTGAAAGAAAGCAGCTTTCAAAATGATGCAGAGTCTCCGCAAATCTGGGCTCAGATATTTCTCTCATTCACTCCGATTGAACCATAGAATCCCAGCAGTGCAGAAAGAGGACCTTCAGCCCATCTGGTCTGCACCAACTCGCCGAAACAGCATTCACCTCGGCCGTTTCCTCTGCCCTATCTCCACAACCCCACATATTCATCATGGCCAATCCACGAAATCCGTACATGTTTGAGCTGTGGGAGGAAACCAGAGGAAACACACGCAAACACGGGGAGAACATGCAAACTCCACACTCGAGGCCGGAATTGAACCCGGGTCCCTGGCGCCGTGAGGCAGCAGTGCTAACCACTGTTCGGAGGACCAGCCGCTCCCGCTTGGTCCTCCAGCCCCGCCCCCTCATCCTATTGGTCCAGAGCTACCGTCAATCACTGCCCTGGCATTGTGGTGTGGAGCATGCGCAGTGCCGCTGGGAGCTCAGGATTGAGGCGCTGGAAATTCTCATCGCATCAGAAACCGGCGGGTGGGGAATGAGGGGGGAGATGGAGCCGGCGGGTGGGGAATGAGGGAGGGACGGAGCCGGTGGGTGGGAATGGAGGGATACAAAAGAATGGTCTAGTTTGGACTAGGGAGCGGCATGGGCTTGGAGGGCCAAAGGGCCTGTTCCTGTGCTGTATTGTTCTTTGTTCTTTGGATGGATCCGGCGGGAGGGGAATGAGGGTGGGATGGAGCCGGCGGTGGGGGAAGAGGGGGGGATGGAGCCGGCGGTGGGGGAATGAGGGAGGGATGGAGCCGGCGGGTGGGGAATGAGGGAGGGGATGGAGCCGGAGGGTGGGGAATGGGGGGGGATGGTGCCGGCGGGTGGGGAATGGGAGGGATGGAGCCGGCGGGTGGGGAATGGGGGGGGGATGGAGCCGGCGGGTGGGGAATGAGGGAGGGGATGGAGCCGGAGGGTGGGGAATGATAGGGGGGGATGGAGCTGGTGTGTGGGGAATGGGAGGGATGGAGCCAGCGGTTGGGGAATGAGGGAGGGATGGAGCCGGAGGGAGGGGAATGATAGGGGGGGATGGAGCCGGTGTGTGGGGAATGGGAGGGATGGAGCCGGCGGTTGGGGAATGAGGGAGGGATGGAGCCGGAGGGAGGGGAATGAGGGGGGGATGGAGCCGGCGGGTGGGGAATGAGGGGGGGGGGGGGGGGATGGAGCCGGCGGGTGGGGAATGAGGGGGGGATGGAGCCGGTGGGTGGCTGTCAGGCCCCAAGCCCCGAATACAAAGCTCAGGAGCGGATTGTGAACCGGGGAAATCAGCTCGGGCTTTTCCCCGGAACAGGCCCAGATTCCCTCTAACGGGATCCTGTGCGGCCCGGAGCATGCGCAATGAGAGCCTCGGGCCTCCCGCCGCCACCCCGGCCCCACTCCCCCTCCGATTGGTTGGAGGACCAACCGCTCCCGCTCTGTCCTCCTGTTTTATTGGCCCGGGCCTGCTGTCAATCACCCCGGGGCATTGTGAGGTGAGGGGGAGGATTCACAAACACCCGCTGGAGGCCCCAACACCCCCAATCAGACCCATTGGTTTTAGTCAGTCTGCAGACAGGAGCTGGAGAACTGAACCCAGACAGAGGAGAGGGAGGGAGAAAACTGGGAGTGGAGGAAAGAAATGGGGAGATGGGTTTGGATTTCAGGATGTGGAGATGCTGGCGTTGGACTGGGGTAAACACAGTAAGTGTTTTAACAACACCAGGTTAAAGTCCAACAGGTTTATTTGGTAGCAAATGCCATTAGCTTTCGGAGCGCTGCTCCTTCGTCAGATGGAGTGGAAATTTCCTGGTGTTGTTAAAACTCTTACTTTGGATTTCAGCCCGGGGAGGAGGGAGAGTGTGTGGGACGGGATTTACAGATTTGGAGGAACGAGAGAGGAAAAAATGTTCTGGAGAAACTGGAATTGTCTGTTCAAAATGGACTTTCAGTGATGACTTTGGAAACTCCTTTTACAGAATATTAAGAGGATTACAGATGGGAAACCAAAATTCATGCCAAATTTCATCTGACAGTCAGCTGGTTCACCAGGATCTGAATATCATCACCTTTGAGGATTAAAGGAGAATTGTTCGTTTGTTCTGTCTGAGGGAAAGATTTTAAACTTCAGTGTGACTGGAAAAGCACCGACACACACACACACACCCGAGAGTGTTCCAGTGAACGGACTGCAGAAAGAGCTTCAATCAGTTGCACAGCCTAATAAAACATTGCAGCATTCACAGCGAGGAGAAACCATACACGTTTTCTGTGTGTGGACAAGGCTTCAACTAATCATCCAACCTGGAGAGACACAAGGACACCGGCACCATGGAGAAACCTTGGAAATGTGAGGATTGTGGGAAAGGATTCAATTACCCATCCCTGTTGGACAATCACCGACGCATTCACACTGGCGAGCGGCCATTCACCTGTTCCGTGTGTGGAAAGGGATTTACTCAGCCAACCGGCCTCATGTTACACCAGCGCATTCACACTGAGGAGTAGTTGTTCAGCTGCACTCACAGTGGAAAAAGTTTCAGGTCTTCATCCGATCTCAGTCAACATCAGTGAGTTCACACTGGGGAGAGGCCATTCACCTGCTCCATGTGTGGGAAGGGATTCACAAAGTCCTCCAACCTGGTGACACACCAGCGAATTCATTCTGAGGAGAAGCCGTTCAGCTGCACGTCCTGTGGAAAGAGGTTCAGGTCTTCACACAGCCTCGACTTCACACTGGGGAGAAGCCTTTCACCTGTTCAGTCTGTGGACAGGGATTCACTCAGTCATCCAGTCTAGTGAGTCATCAGCGAGTTCACACTGGGGAGAGGCCATTCAGCTGCATCTCCTGTTCTATGTGTGGACGAGACTTCAACTGATCCTCTAACCTAGAGAGACACAAGGACACTGGCACCATGGAGAAACTTTGGAAATGTGGGGCCTGTGGTAAAGGATTCAAATCTTCATTCCAGCTGGAAATCCATCGACACATTCACACTGGGGAGAAACCATTCCTCTGTTGTGTGTGTGGGAAGGGATTTACCAAGACAACCTACCTGATGTTACACCAGAGAATTCACACTGAGGAGAGGCCCTTCAGTTGCACTCACTGTGGGAAGAGGTTCAACAGCACATCCAGCCTCGCTACACACCAGCGGATTCACACTGGGAAGAAGCCATTCACCTGCTCTGTGTGCAGTGAGAGATTCACTCGGTCATCTGGCCTTTGGACACACAAGCAAATTCACATTGAGGAGAAACCATTCAGCTGCACCTCCTGTGGAAAGAGTTTTGGACAGTCATCCACCCTGACTGCTCACCAACGCACTCACACCGGGGAGAGACCATTCAGCTGCTCCATTTGTGGGAAGAAATTCTCCCAGTCATTTGATCTGGTGAGACATCAGCAACTAACTTCACACCGGGGAGAGACCATTCACCTGCTCGGTGTGTGGGAAGGGATTCGGTCGGTTATTCACCCTCCAGTCCCACCACCGCACTCACACTCAGGAGAATCCATTCAGCTGCAGTACCTGTGGAAAGAGTTTCAAGCAGTCATCCAACCTTCTGACTCACCGACGCACTCCTCTGGGGAGAGGCCTTTCACCCTGCTCCTTGTGTGGAAAAGCATTCACAAGCTGAGACACCAGCAAATTCATAATAGACTGCAAGGATTGGATTCTGCTTTTAATCACAGCCTGGATTGATAGTCTGACAATATCTGGTTTGTTTCTGCTGATGTTATCATCCCTATAACTTTAAAGTTTTTTTAAAAAAAATTATTAGTCACAAGCAAGGCTTCATTAACACTGCAATGAACTTACTGAGAAATGCCCCTAATCACCAAACTCCGGTGCCTGTTCGGGTTAATGCACCTAACTAGCACATCTTTCAGACTGTGGGAGGGAACAGGGGCACCTGGAAGAAATCTACAAAGCACAGGGAGAACATGCAAACTCCACACAATGACCCAAGCGCGGAATCGAACCGGGGTCGCTGGTAATAAGAGGTAGCAGTGCTAACCACTGTGCCACCGTGGTTGGAGTTTAATATTCTGGAGATGTCACTGATTTTCAGAGCTGCAATGTTCCTTTTTAAAAGCACCTTCTGTGATCTTTCTCCTTAATTCAAGAATCCTCAACAAGAACCTGTTCATAAAGTTAATA
The DNA here is from genome assembly GCF_964213995.1 of Mustelus asterias. Lineage (NCBI taxonomy): Eukaryota > Metazoa > Chordata > Chondrichthyes > Carcharhiniformes > Triakidae > Mustelus > Mustelus asterias. The sequence goes on from NW_027590143.1 coordinate 147,377, forward strand.
TGATAACGAAGGAAATAAAGGAGAGTATTAAAATAAAAACAGCTGCGTACAGAGTGGCCAAAAATAGTGGAGAAACAAGTGATTGGGAAAAATTTAAGAAACAACAAAGAGAGACTAAGAAAGCGATAAAGAAAGGAAGGATAGACTATGAAGCTAGGCTAGCAATTAATATAAAAAATGATAGTAAAAGTTTTTATAAATATATAAAAAGGAATAGAGTGGCTAGAGTGAATGTTGGACCCTTGGAGGACGAGAGGGGGGAGTTAATAGTGGGAAATGAGGATATGGCTGAGTCTTTAAATAAGTTTTTTGTGTCGGTCTTCACGGTGGAGGACACAAATAGTTTGCCAAATATTAACGATAGAGGGTTGGCAGCAGGAGAAATACTTAATACGATTAATGTTACCAGAGAGGCAGTGCTGGGTAGACTAATGGGACTGAAGGTGGACAAGTCCCCGGGTCCGGATGGAATGCATCCCAGGGTATTGAAAGAAATGTCAGAGGTAATAGTGGATGCGTTAGTGATTATTTATCAAAACACGTTGCATTCTGGGGTAGTGCCGGTTGATTGGAAAACGGCTAATGTTACGCCGCTGTTTAAAAAAGGAAGGAGACAAAAGGCGGGTAACTATAGGCCGGTCAGCTTAACGTCTGTAGTAGGGAAAATGCTGGAATCCATTATTAAAGAGGAGATAGCAGGGCATCTGGATAGAAATGGTTCGATCAATCAGACGCAGCATGGATTCATGAGGGGAAAGTCGTGCTTGACGAACATGTTGGATTTTTATGAAGATGTGACGAGGGCGGTTGATGGAGGAGAACCGGTGGATGCGGTGTTTTTGGATTTCCAAAAGGCGTTTGATAAGGTGCCCCATAAAAGGCTGCTGAAGAAGATTAGGGCACACGGAGTTGGGGGTAGTGTGTTAAAGTGGATTGGGGACTGGCTATCCGACAGGAAGCAAAGAGTCGGAATAAATGGGTGTTTTTCCGGTTGGAGGAAGGTAACTAGTGGCGTGCCGCAGGGATCGGTACTCGGGCCGCAACTGTTTACCATTTATATAGATGATCTGGAGGAGGGGACGGAGTGTAGGGTAACGAAGTTTGCAGACGACACAAAGATAAGTGGAAAAGTGAATCGTGTGGAGGACGGAGAAGATCTGCAGAGAGATTTGGACAGGCTGAGTGAGTGGGCGAGGATATGGCAAATGGAGTATAACGTTGAGAAATGCGAGGTTATACACTTTGGAGGAAATAATAACAAATGGGATTACTATCTCAATGGAAACAAATTAAAACATGCTACCGTGCAAAGGGACCTGGGGGTCCTTGTGCATGAGACGCAAAAGCCCAGTCTGCAGGTACAACAGGTGATCAAGAAGGCAAATGGGATGTTGGCCTATATCGCGAGGGGGATAGAATATAAAAGCAGGGATGTCTTGATGCACCTGTACAGGGCATTGGTGAGGCCGCAGCTGGAATACTGTGTGCAGTATTGGTCCCCTTATATGAGGAAGGATATATTGGCATTGGAGGGAGTGCAGAGAAGGTTCACCAGGTTGATACCGGAGATGAGGGGTTTGGATTATGAGGAGAGGCTGAGGAGATTGGGTTTGTACTCGTTGGAGTTTAGAAGGATGAGGGGGGATCTTATGGAGACTTATAAGATAATGCGGGGGCTGGATAGGGTGGAGGCGGAGAGATTCTTTCCACTTAGTAAGGAAGTTAAAACTAGAGGACACAGCCTCAAAATAAAGGGGTGTCGGTTTAAGACAGAGTTGAGGAGGAACTTCTTCTCCCAGAGGGTGGTGAATCTCTGGAATTCTCTGCCCACTGAGGTGGTGGAGGCTACCTCGCTGAATATGTTTAAAGCGCGGATGGATGGATTCCTGATCGGTAAGGGAATTAAGGGTTATGGGGATCAGGCGGGTAAGTGGTACTGATCCACGTCAGATCAGCCATGATCTTATTGAATGGCGGGGCAGGCTTGAGGGGCTAGATGGCCTACTCCTGCTCCTATTTCTTATGTTCTTATGTTCTTAACAATAAAATTACGAACTTTACTTCAGTCCTAAATTAATTAATCTTTTCTGCAAATCTGTGTGTGAGGGGTTCCACTGATTAACATCTCCAATGAGAAAGTGCTGATTAATCCTTGCTGATAATTCTGACTGACCTCTTCACAGTGAGGTGTCCATTATGAAATTCAATTGTGAAGGAACCTAAACAAAGGAGTGAAATATTATACAGGCACGATAAAAGTTTACATAAAAACTTAAACAACACAGATAACCCGGATAAATGTGTAGTGGTACAACCCGGATAAATGTGTAGTGGTACATTTTGGAACCCGGATAAATGTGTAGTGGTACATTTTGGCAGGTCAAATGGGATGAAGGAGTATAATATCAAGGGTAAGCAGTGCAGAGGATTAGAAGGATCAGAAGGACCTTGGGGTCCAGGTGCATAGGACTCTTAAATCGGCCTCACAGGTAGAGGAGGTGGTTAAGAAGGCGTATGGTGTGCTGGCCTTCATCAATCGAGGGATTGAGTTTAGGAGTCGGGAGATAATGATGCAGCTTTATAAGACCCTCGTCAGACGCCACGTAGAGTATTGTGCTCCGTTCTGGTCGCCTCATTACAGGAAGGATGTAAAAATTATTGAAAGAGTGCAGAGAAGATTTACAAGGATGCTGCCTGGATTGGGTGGCATGCCTTATCAGGATAGGTTGAGGGAGCTCGATCTTTTCTCCTTGGAGAGACGAAGGATGAGAGGTGACGTGATAGAGCTGTACAAGATGTTGAGAGGTATGGATCGGGTGGATTCTCAGAGGCTTTTTCCCAGGGCTGAAATGGCTGCTACAAGAGGACACAGGTTTAAGGTGCTGGAGTGTAGGTACAGGGGAGATGTTAGAGGTAAGTTTTTCACTCGGAGGGTGGTGGGTGAGTGGAATCGGCTGCCGTCAATGGTGGTGGAGGCAAACTCGATAGGGTCTTTTAAGAGACTCCTGGATGAGTACATGGGACTTAATAGGATTGAGGGTTATAGGTAAGCCTATATATAGGCCGAGGTAGGTAGGGACATGACCGGCGCAACTTGTGGGCCGAAGGGCTTGTTTGTGCTGTAGTTTATCTATGTTCTATGTCTCATGGTCTTCTGGTATCATAGCTTCCACTTGGCAAAACACTGCGTCACATTCAGAGATCTGGAAAAGGAAAGGTCTCTGTTCCACTCTGCTGTGATGCGCGCAGTAAACGCGTGTATTTCAGGGGCAGACAGCCGAGCTGCTGCGTGCCATTCCAACAGGGAAAACGGCTCCTTATTTTCAACGGCACTGATACCTGGGCTGAGGACGGGACTGAGTGAACATATTCACACAGGTTCCATGAATACAAACAAAAATTCGCACAAATGAATTTTAAGATGTCAATTAGACTAACTTGAGCACACAAAGTTGAAGCTTCCTCAAATTATGGTCAGTTGAGTCAGTGAAGCAGCCTATTATATTTGCAGTGATGTCTGCATTCGAGCTCTTGCTGCTGTTTGAACTGAAGGCGGCTGAATCAAGGATTCCGTTTGCCGGGTGTTGTGGCGCGCACCTGTAATCCCGCTGCTGGGAGGCTGAGGCTGCTGGATTGCTTGAGGTCGGGAGTTCTGGGCTGTTGTTCTCTGTGCCGATCGGGTGTCCACACTAAGATCAGTATCCGCATGGTGTTCCAAGAGGACTCTGGGAGCACCAGGTGTGCTAAGGAGGGGTGAACCGGCCCAGGTCGGGAACGGAGCAGGTCAAATCCCCTGTGCTCTTCGACAGTGGGATAGCACCTGTGAATAGAAACAGCAGTGCAGCCTGACCAATACAGCGAGACGCATCCTTTTCTCCACACCTTCAATCGCAGCAAACAAACTATTTTGCCGTTCCCATCAATGCAGACAAACCCGATGCCTCTCTGCCTGCCTCCACACTCACTCCCTCTGCTGCCCCTTTCATTCACTCTCACATCCAATGCCATCACCACAGCAAACTACGCAAGTAAACCAAAAACAAGTACACACACTTTTGACCAACCAACTCTCCACCTGCCCTGCACGCTCACCCGCACCATTCTGCAATTCCCACTTTCCTCACTCTCCCCATTCTTTGCCTCCTCAATATCCACCTCACATTTACCGCCCCCTGCTGCTCCCGGCAGGAACTGCACTTTTAAAATCTTCAACTTGCACAATCATGTCAGCCACGGCCACAAGAGGGCGCGAACCTCTTCACCTCCTCCACAGTACTCATATCGCGCACATACTTCCCAGCACAACCACCAAACATTCAATCTGTCTCTCGGCTCTCATAACTCCTTCTCGTTTATTTATTCCCTTCTGGCAAATTCTCCACTGTCAACATCGAAAGTGTCGAGGCTTTGGACTTGATCTAATGCTGTAAATAAGAGAGTGGGAGAGAAAGAAAGAGAGAGAGAGAAAGAGAGACAGGAAAATGCTCATTGTAATTTCCAGTTTAATCGCCAAGCCACATTGGCAATTCACAGACACCCCATTGTTCGATGTCCCCTCGACCGAGTCTATTCTCAAAGATAAGCCCCGGGGTGGTGACTGCACCGGAGGGAACGCGCAGAAACCAAGCATTGCGCTTAATAGATTTCACTTCGCAAAAAGTGCGTCAAATTCAGAGATCTGGAAAAGGAAAGGTCTCTGTTCCACTCTGCTGTGATGCGCGCAGTAACCGTGCGTATTTCAGGGGCAGACAGCCGAGCTGCTGCGTGCCATTCCAACAGAGAAAACGGCTCCTTATTTTCAACGGCACTGATACCTGGGCTGAGGACTGGACTGAGTCAACATATTCAGACAGGTTCCATGATACAAAGAATAATTCGCACAAATGAATTTATGTTGTCAATTCGACTAACTTGAGCATTCAAAGTTGAAGCGTCCTCGAATGATTACCAGTTGAGTCAGTGAAGCAGCCTAGGATATTTGCAGTGATGTCTGCAGTGGAGCCCTCCTGCTGTTTGAACTGAAGGCAGCGGAATCAAGGATGGTGCTGGTCGAGTGCTGTAGCGCACCCCTTTAATTCCGCTGCTGGGAGACTGAGGCTGCTGGATTGCTTGAGGTCGGGAGTTCTGGGCTGTTGTTCTCTGTGCCGATCGGGTGTCCACACTAAGATCAGTATCCGCATTTGTTTTCCAAGAGGACTCTGGGAGCACCAGGTGTGCTAAGGAGGGGTGAACCGGCCCAGGTCGGGAACGGAGCAGGTCAAATCCCCGGTGCTTTTCAGTTGTGGGATAGCACCTGTGAATAGAAACAGCAGTGCAGCCTGTCCAATACAGCGAGACGCATCCTTTCTCCACACCTTCAATCACAGCCAACAAACTTCTTTGCCATTCCCAGAGAAACCCGATGCCTCTCTGGCTGCCTCCACACTCACTCCCTCTGCTGCCCCTTTCATTCACTCTCACATCCAATGCTATCACCACATCAATCTACGCAAGTAAACCAAAACATGTACACACACTTTTGACCAACCAACTCTCCACCAGCTCTGCACGCTCACACGCACCATTCTGCAATTCCCACTTGCCTCACTCACTGCCCATTCTTTGCCTCCTCAATATCCACCTCACATTTACCGCTCCCTGCTGCTCACGGCAGAAACTACACTTTTAAAATGTTCAACTTGCAAAATCATGTCAGCCACGGCCACAAGAGAGCGCGAAACTCTTCACCTCTTCCTCACATCTCATATCGCGCACATACTTCCCAGCACATCCACCAAGCATTCAAGCTGCCTCTCGGCTCTCATATCTCCTTCTCCTTTATTCATTCCCTCCTGACAATTCCTCCACTGTCAACGTCGAAAGCCTCGACGCTCATGACTTAATCTAATGCTGTAAATGAGAGAGTGGGAGAGAAAGAAAGGGAGAGAGAGAAAGACAGCAAAATGTTCATTGTAATTTCAATGTTGATCGCGAACCCACTTTGGCAATTCACCGACCTTCATTGTTCAATGTCCCCTCTACTGAGTCTATCCCAAGGAGGAGGAAACATGTCAAGGGGAGGCCGAGGCATCCACGGCTGACGAGGGAAGTCAAGGACAAGATAAAAGCAAAAGAAAAAGAATACAAAGTGGCGAGGATTAGTGGGAAGCTGGAGGATTGGGATTTTTAAAAATGCGAGCAGAGGACAACTATAGAAGCAATAAGGGGTGGAAAGATGAAATATGATTGCAAGGTAGGCAGTAATATAAAAGAAGACAGGAAGAGTTTTTTTCAATATATAATTGATAAGAGAGAGGCAAAAATAGACATTGGATCACGATACAATGAGGCTGGAGAAGTAACAATAGGAAACAAAGAAATGGCAGATGAACTGAATCGTTACTTTGCATCAGTCCTCACGGTGGGAGACACCAGGGGGATGCCAGAGCTCCAGGAGAATCAAGGGGAACAGGTGGCTGCAGTGGCCATCACTAAGGAGAAGGTTCTGGGGAAACTGAAAGGTCTAAAGGTGGATAAATCACCTGGACTGGATGGACTACACGCCAGGATTCTAAGAGAGATAACTGAGGGAATTGTGGAGGCATTGGCAGTGATCTTTCAGGAATGACAGAGGACTGGAAAGTAGCGAATGTAACACCGCTGTTTAAGAAGGGAGGGAGGCAGGAAATGTGAAATTAGAGGCCAGTGAGCCTGACTTCGGTCATTGGCAAGATTATAGAGTCAATTATGAAAGATGAGATTGCAGAATACTTGGAAGTGCATGATAAAATAGGACTGAGTCAGCATGGCTTGGTCAAGGGGTGGCCATGTCTGACAAATCTCTTAGCATTCTGTGAGGAGATGACAAGGAAGTTCGATGAAGGAGAACCAGTGGACGTGATTTATTTCGATTCCCAGAAGGCCTTTGGCAATGTGCCGCATAGGAGACTGTTCAATCTGTTAGGAGCACATAGTTCTAAGCTTAAGATCCTGGCATGGATAGAGGATTGGCTGATTGGCAGGAGGCAGAGTGTGGGGATAAAGGGGTCCTTTTCAGGATGGCAGCCGTTGACTAGCGGTGTGCTTCAGGGGTCGGTGCTGGGACCACAACTTTTCACAATATACATTAACGTTTTGGAAGAAGGAACTGAAGGCACTGTTGCTAAGTTTGCAGATGATACAAAGATATGCAGAGGGACAGGTAGTATTGAGGAAGCAGGGGGCTTCAGAAGGACCTGAACAGGTTAGGAGAGTGGGCAAAGAAGTGGCAGATGGTGTATAATGTGGAAAAGTGTGAGGTTATGCACTTTGGAAGGAGGAATGGAGGCACAGACTATGTTCTAACTGGGGAAATGCTTAGGAAATCAGAAACACAAAGGGGCTTGGGAGTGCTTGTTCTCAAGGTTAACATGCAGATTTAGTCGGCAGTCAGGAAGGCAAATGCAATGCTAGCATTCATGTCGAGAGGGCTAGAATACAATAGCAGGGATGTATTTCTGAGGCTGCATAATACCCCATTTGGAGTATTGTGAGCAGTTTTGGGCCCCGTATCTAAGGAAGGATGTGCTGGCCTTGGAAAGGGTCCAGAGGAGGTTCACAAGAATGATCCCCAGAATGAAGAGCTTGTCGTATGAGGAACGGGTGAGGACTCTGGCTCTGTACTCGTTGGAGTTTAGAAGGAAGAGGGGGAAACCTGCAGGATACTGCGAGGCCTGGATAGAGTGGACATGAAGAGGATGTTTTGATTTTGATTTGATTTGATTTATTATTCTCACATCTATTAACGTACAGTGAAAAGTATTGTTTTTTGCACGCTATACAGACAAAACACACCATTCATGGAGAAGGAAAACAAGAGAGTGCAGAATGTAGTGTTACAGTCATAGCTAGGGTGCAGAGAAAGTTCAACTTAATGCAAGGTAAGTCCATTCAAAAGTCTGACAGCAGCAGGGAAGAAGCTGTTCTTGAGTCGGTTGGAACAGGACGTTCAATGTTTGACACTTTTTCCTGAAGGAAGAAGGTGGAAGAGAGAATGTCCGGGGTACATGGGGTCCTTAGTTATGCTGGCTGCTTTGCCGAGGCAGTGGGAAGTGCAGACAGAGTCAATGATGGGAGGCTGGTTTGCGTGATGGATTGGGCTACATTCACGATTTTTTGTAGTTTCCTGCGGTCTTGGGCAGAGCAGGAGCCATACCAAGCTGTGATACAACTAGAAATAATGCTTACTATGGTGCACCTGTAAAAGTTGGTGAGAGGCATAGCTGACATCCAAATTTCCTTAGTCTTCTGAGAAAGTAGAGGCATTGGTGCTCTTTCTGAACAATAGTGTCGGCATGGGGGGGACCAGGACAGGTTGTTGGTGATCTGGACACCTAAAAACTTGAAGCTCACGACCTTTTCTATTTCATTCCTGTTGATGTAGGCAGCAAAAAGTCTCACAAAGCCAGGTTAAATTCCAACAGGTTTATTTGGTAGCAAATACCATAAGCAAATACCAAATAAACCTGTTGGACTTTAACCTGGTGTTGTGAGACTTCTTACTGTGTTCACCCCAGTCCAACGCCGGCATCTCTACATCATGATGTAGGCAGGGGCATGTTCTCCTTTACACTTCCTGAAGTTGATGACAATCTCCTTCGTTTTGTTGACATGGAGGGAGAGATTATTGTTGCCGCACCATTTCACCAGATTCTCTATCTCATTCCTGTACTCTGTCTCATCATTGTTTGAGATCCAACCCACTACAGTGGTGTCGTCAGCAAACTGGAAAATCAAATTGGAGGGGAATTTGGCCGTACAGTCATTGGTATCATAAGGAGTATAGTAAGGGGCTGACAACACAGCCTTGTGGGGCACCCGTGTTGAGGATGATCGTGGAGGAGGTGTTGTTGCCTATCCTTACTGATTATGGTCTGTGAGTTAGGAAGTGCAGGATCTAATCACAGAGCGAGGTGCCGAGGCCCAGGCCACGGAGTTTGGGAATGTGTTTCGTGGGAATAATAGTGTTGAAGACTGAGCTGTAGTCAATAAATAGGAGTCTGACATCGGTGTCCTTGTTATCAACGTGTTGCAGCGCTGAGTGCAGTGTTGATGTTTCCACTAGTAGGAAAAACTAGGACCAGAGGGCACAACCTCAGGCTAAAGGGACAATCATTTGAAACAGGTATGAGGAGGAATTTCTTCAGCCAGAGTGTGGTGAATCTGTGGAACTCTGGGCCGCAGAAAGGTGTGGAGGCCAGATCATTGAGTGTCATTAAGGCAGGGATAGATATGTTCTTGATTAATGAGGGGATCAGGGGTTTGGGGAAAAGGCAGGAGAATGAGGATGAGAAAAATATCAGCCATGATTAAATGGCGGAGCAGACTCGATGGGCCGAGTGGCAAAATTCTGCTCCTATGTCTCATGGTCTTCTGGTATCATAGCGACCACTTGGCAAAACACTGCGTCACATTCAGAGATCTGGAAAAGGAAAGGTCTCTGTTCCACTCTGCTGTGATGCGCGCAGTAAACGCGTGTATTTCAGGGGCAGACAGCCGAGCTGCTGCGTGCCATTCCAACAGAGAAAACGGCTCCTTATTTTCAACGGCACTGATACCTGGGCTGAGGACTGGACTGAGTGAACATATTCACACAGGTTCCATGAATACAAACAAAAATTCGCACAAATGAATTTTAAGATGTCAATTAGACTAACTTGAGCACACAAAGTTGAAGCTTCCTCAAATTGTGGTCAGTTGAGTCAGTGAAGCAGCGATTATATTTGCAGTGATGTCTGCATTCGAGCTCTTGCTGCTGTTTGAACTGAAGGCGGCTGAATCAAGGGTTGCGTTTGCCGGGTGCTGTGGCGCGCACCTGTAATCCCGCTGCTGGGGGGCTGAGGCTGCTGGATTGCTTGAGGTCGGGAGATCTGGGCTGTTGTTCTCTGTGCCGATCGGGTGTCCACACTAAGATCAGTATCCGCATGGTGTTCCGAGAGGATTCTGGGAGCACCAGGTGTGCTAAGGAGGGGTGAACCGGCCCAGGTCGGGAACGGAGCAGGTCAAATCCCCTGTGCTCTTCAGTAGTGGGATCGCACCTGTGAATAGAGACAGCAGTGCAGCCTGATCAATACAGCGAGACGCTTCCTTTTCTCCACACCTTCAATCGCAGCAAACAAAATATTTTGCCATTCCCATCAATGCAGACAAACCCGATGCCTCTCTGCCTGCCTCCACACTCACTCCCTCTGCTGCCCCTTTCATTCACTCTCACATCCAATGCTATCACCACAGCAAACTACGCAAGTAAACCAAAAACATGAACACACACTTTTGACCAACCAACTCTACACCAGCCCTGCACGCTCACACGCACCATCCTGCAATTCCCACTTTCCTCACTCTCCCCATTCTTTGCCTCCTCAATATCCACCTCACATTTACTGCCCCCTGCTGCTCACGGCAGGAACCGCACTTTTAACTTGCACGATCATGTCAGCCACGGCCACAAGAGAGCGCGAACCTCTTCACCTCCTCCACACTACTCATATCGCGCACACACTTCCCAGCACATCCACCAAACATTCAACCTGTCTCTCGGCTCTCATAACTCCTTCTCGTTTATTCATTCCCTTCTGACAATTTCTCCACTGTCAACATCGGAAGTCTCGACGCTTTTGACTTAATCTAATGCTGTAAATGAGAGAGTGGGAGAGAAAGAAAGGGAGAGAGAGAAAGACAGCAAAATGTTCATTGTAATTTCCAGTTTCAGCGATGATCGCCAAGCCACTTTGGCAATTCACAGACACCCCATTGTTCGATGTCCCCTCGACCGAGTCTCTTCGCAAAGATAAGCCCCGGGGTGGTGACTGCACCGGAGGGAACGCGCAGTAACCAAGCATTGCGCTTAATAGATTTCACTTCGTAAAAAGTGCGTCAAATTCAGAGATCTGGAAAAGGAAAGGTCTCTGTTCCGCTCTGCTGTGATGCGCGCAGTAAACGCGCGAATTTCAGGGGCAGACAGCCGAGCTGCTGCGTGCCATTCCAACAGAGAAAACGGCTCCTTATTTTCAACGGCACTGATCCCTGGGCTGAGGACTGGACTGAGTGAACATATTCACACAGGTTCCATGATACAAAGAATAATTCGCACAAATGAATTTACGTTGTCAATTCGACTAACTTGAGCATTCAAAGTTGAAGCTTCCTCAAATTATTACCAGTTGAGTCAGTGAAGCAGCCGATTATATTGGCAGTGATGTCTGCAGTGGAGCCCTCCTGCTGTTTGAACTGAAGGCGGCTGAATCAAGGATTGCGTTGGCCGGGTGCTGTGGCGCGCACCTGTAATCCCGCTACTGGGAGACTAAAGCTGCTGGATTGCTTGAGGTCGGGAGTTCTGGGCTGTTCTCTGTGCCGATCGGGTGTCCACACAAATCCCTGGGTCCAGATGGACTTCATCTGGGGGTTTTAAAAGTGGTCCATGCGATAAAAATAAAGTACTGCGGATGCTGAAAATCTGAAATAAAAACAGAACGTGCTGGAAAGACTCAGCAGGTCTGAGTTAACGTTTCAAGTCCAAATGTCTGTTATTCAGCTAAACCGGGATAGAAATGGCCAGTGAGATAGTTGATGCTTTGTTTTTAATTGTCCCAAATTTCCTGAATTTGGGGAAATTTCCTTTAAATTAGAAAGTAGCAAATGTAACTCCATTATTCAAAAAAGAAGAAAAAAGCTGGAAACAACATGCTAGTTAAAATTTCATAGGAAAAACGTAAGAAGCTATTATTAAAGATGTTCTAGCAGGGCAGTGATTCGGGCAATAAGGGAGAGTCAACATCGTTTTGAGAAAGGGAAATCATATTCAACCCATTTATTAAGTTCTTTGAAGTCACATGTGCTGTAGATAAAGGGGAACTAAAGGTGAATGTACTTAGATTTCCAGAAGGCATTTGATACGGTATTCTTCACTTATACAGATCACTGGTGACAACATCTGGAGTATTATTGATCTCCTTGTTTATGAAAGGATGTAAATGTGTAAGAAGAAGTTCAGAGAAGATCTTTCGACTAATACCTGGAATGGGTACAAAAGCAATCGACAAGGGAGTTTTGATACACCACAAGTAGGCTATAACTACAACGTCACTGCTTTCAGGTAACAGCGTAGGACTGCAGTGTGTTTTGATAGAAGTCATAAGTCACAACTCAGGGCGCTAGACAGTCAAGAACCATAGACATCTGTTTATTGATAATGTAGCTCTGTGTATGTGCCTTGTTGATGATTGAATATTGTAATTAGGGGAGCATAGTGCTGCTGTAATTAGTTAAAGACTACTGTGGGAAACACATGAAGTAATCTTAACTATTATTTGGGATTGGACATTGAGTACCTTCAAATAAGTGTACATTTTCTCCTGCTGTTTGTTAATTACTCATTGCAATTGTATTCCTTTGTTCTGGGAGTCTGTAAGCCATGTGTGTAGAACAGGTTTCCTCTGCTACAGCTTGAATAAAGGCCTGTTTTTAAACTCTGAAAATCTTCATCTGACCTCTCGGAGCAGTGAAGAATTTGATAGCTGGATAGCTAGTGAAGTTCCCCAATAAGGGGTATGGGGAAAAGGCAGGAAAATGGCATTAAACCACAGTGCTCATTTGGAGAGTTGGTGCAGACACGATGGGCCAAATAGCATCGTTCTGCACCATGAATCTGTGATATTCAGGTCCGGATGGATCGAGTGACTCTGTCAGATTTTGATGTGATGTTTGGCTTTAATGTTCTTTCAGTAAACTCTTCTCTTCTAATCCCCTGTAAAAGGAGTTGACAGTGCCAGTGTCACTATCAGTGCAGGATAGAAATTCAGAACAGACAGTTCTAGTTTCTCTGGAACATTCTTTCCTCTCGTTTCCCCAAACTTGTGGTTCAATCAAACTAAAAGACCAAAATCAGGAACAAAGTCCCAACAGAATCTCCTTCTCCAGGGCCACCTGGGCACAGAAAAGACCACAGAAGATCATCCGGCAGCCAGAGAGACCCCCCGCCTTTCCCTTCAGCCCCACCCATCCTGGATCTACGGATTACTGTTCTAACCAGGGTCCAGATCAGGTCCAGAAGATCCTCCCACTCACCCATCCCCTCCACACTTTACAGCCTCCTGGACTCAATATTCAGTCCAACAGTTTCAGAGAGTAAACTCTCAGCCCGTTCTGTTTCTTTTTCTTTGATTGTTTCACTTTTCCTTTTTTCAGTCGGCAGCCCCCCTGCTCCAGCCACAGCTTTTGTTTCTTTGTTTCTTTTCTCGCTCCATCACCATTCCCTTTGGCTCTGGGGCATTCACTTTTCTCTCATTCAATCTCTCCTGTCTTCCACCCTCACACAGACCTTCCTTTAGTCCCTGTCCCACCCGCCCCTTTCTCCAAACCTGTTACATTCCTAACTTTTCCCAGTTCTGATGAGGTCACAGACCTGAAATGTTAACTCTGTTTCTCTCTCTGCACAGATGCTGCCAAACCTGCTGAGTTTTATTGCAGCATTTTAGGCTTTTAAAGATTTCGGAATCACTGAAGAGTTTTGGTGTCATTTGGCCCATTGTGTCTGCACCAACTCTAAGAATGCGTAACTCAACTCGTTCCATTCTGCCGCCTTCTCCCTGTATCCTTATACATTCTTCCTATTCTGATAATGTCTAATTTCCCCTTTGATTGCTTCAATTGAATCTGCCTGCACCGCACATTCAGGGAGTGCATTACATTCCCTAACCCTGTGTGCGAAGGGATTCGCTCTCTGTCATTCTGTCTCACTGAAATTTAATTTCTTAACACTGAAAATAGTCCTTTAAAATGTTCCAAATGTGTAAAAATTTTAAAAGCAGACATGAAATGCTGAAACATCAACTCATTCACAAAAGGGTGATGTCATTCACCTGCTCCATTTGTGGGAAAGGATTTGCCCTTCCAACCTGTTGAGACACCAGTGAGCTCACACAGGGGAGTAGTTGTTTTGAGTGTGGGAAGAGCTTCATTCAGTCATTCAACCTGGTTAGGCACCAGTGAGATCACAAGTGACTACGAAGGTTGGCTTCTACTGTCATTACTGCTGTTTTTTTAAGTTTATTTATTAGTGTCACAAGCAGGGTTACATTAAGACTGCAATGAAGTTACATGTGAAAATCCCCTAGTTGCCACACTCCGGTGTCTGTTTGAGTACACTGAATTTGAGAGAACTTGGCATGGCCAATGCACCTAACCAGCACATCTAAGGAAATTTGGCATGTCAGCTACGACTCTCACCAACTTTTACAGATGCACCATAGAGAATATTCTCTCTGGTTGTAGCACAGCTTGGTATGACTCCTGCTCTGCCGAAGACCGCAAGGAACTACAAAAGGTTGTGAATGTAGCCCAATCCATCACACAAACCAGCCTCCCATCCATTGACTCTGTCTACACTTCCAGCTGCCTCAGCAAAGCAGCCAGCATAATTAAGGACCCCACGTACCCCGGACAATCTCTTTTCCACCTTCTTCCTTCAGGAAAAAGATACAAAAGTCTGAGGTCATGTGCCAACCAACTCAAAAACAGCTTCTTCCCTGCTGCTGTCAGACTTTTGAAGGGACCTACCTTGCATTAAGTTGATCTTTCTCTACACCCAAGCTATGACTGTAACTCTACATTCTGCACTCTCTTGTTTCCTCCTCTATGAACGATATGTTTTGTCTGTATAGCATGCAAGAAACAATACTTTTCACTGCATGTGCATACATATGACAATAATAAATCAAACCAAATCTTTCTGAATATGGGAGGAAACCCACACAGACACGGGGAGAACATGCAGACTCCACAAAGACAGTGGCCCAAGCTGGGAATCGAATCTGGGTCCTTGGCACTGTGATGCAGCAGTGCTCACCATTATGCCACCATGCCATCCAGTTGGACTGAACAATGTTCATTCTGAGAGTTTGTTTTTGTTTTTGACAGCAATGACAATCCTAACAACTGGGCTTTACTTATGGATAAATATGAAATTAATCAACTTTTTTTCAAAATTATGTTTCTGGATTTTTTTCTTTTCCAAAGACTGCAGAGCTGTTACATTATTTCTGCTGTGAAATTAGAGCAGTTTTCACTCTTTATCCATTTCAGGAAGCCTCATCTGGTAAAGACATGTTCCCACAGGACTTTAACATCTGCATCATTTTCACAAACAGGGAAAGCTTCAATCCACCAGGTAACCATCCCTGTAATTAGGAGGATATACCAGTCTCATTTTATTGTGGAGAGTGGCCCTGTATAATCAAGCTGCTGTAAGATCAATAATATGGGATGTGTTAATTGGGACAATACATTTTGCAGGATCTGATTAGTTTGGACACAGATGAGGCACGGCTTCAGGTATGGATCGACGTTCTGATTCACCTTCAGCTACTGATAATGTTAAGGTCTCAGATTACTACAGCAGATATACATTGTTCTGACTCTGCCAGCAGGGCTGTGGAATTTGTTGGATAGATAGATGAGGTGGCATGGTGGCACAGTGGTTAGCACTGCTGCCTCACACCACCAGGGACCCGCGTTTGATTCCCAGCTTGGGTTACTGCCTGTGTGGAGTCTGCACGTTCTCCCCGTGTCTGTGTGGGTTTCCTCCGGGTACTCCAGTTTCCTCCCACAGTCTGAAAAACGTGCTGGTTAGGTGCTTTGACGAGAACAGGCCAGAGCGTGGCGACTAGTGCATTTTCACAGTAACTGCATTGCAGTGTTAATGTAAGCCATACTTATGATTAATGAATAAATAAACTAAACTTAGATCTGCCAGAGAGCCAGCACAGGCATAATGGGCCAAATGGTTTCTACTTCTGCTGTATTATTCTATAAAAGAGTGAATATTCAATATCAGGGACAGAGAGAGGAACCAGTGACTGTTCCATTGAACCCAGCCAGAATCAGCACCATCAAAGGAGGAGTGAGAGCTGTAAAAGCTTTGATATCTCTGTGTGGGATCCACAGCAGAACTTTCAGAAATGGAGTACAGCAGATCACCAATTCACAATATTTTGTTAATTTATCTCAAATGTTAACAATTTTACTTTATATTAACTGAAGTTTCAATGATGCCGTTATTACCCAGCATTCGCTGCGGGTGTGAAAGTGCCCTATACACTCTACAGGACCCCAGTGCGCAGGCGCGGTGCTGTATCTGGAATATGCGCAATGCCACTTTGCTGAGAGCCCTGCGAGTACGGGAGATGATTTTTTCAGCGGGTGAGTCGATCGGGCGGAGGGAGGAATGGAGCCCGGAGTCGGGGTGGGGAGGGAGCGGAGGCTTCATAAACACCCGCTGGAGGCCGCAAGGCCCGAACAAGAGCCTGCGGGTCCCGGGTTTGCAACTGCGGGGATTTTATCCGGGATCAGGCCCAGTGCCGCGGCCGCCATCTTTGTTCCGCCGGGAGCAGGGCGCATGCGCGGTCAGTGGGCGGAGCTAAACCAGACAATGCTGGAAAATCTCAGCAGGTCTGGCAGCTTCTGTGGGGAGAGAATCGAGCCAATGTTTCCAGTCTGGATGAGCCTTCATCAGAGCTAAGGACAAAGAGAATCAGAAAAGATTCATACTAAGAGAAGGGGGAGTGGAATGGGACAAAGGGAATGGAAATGAGGATAAAGACGGCAGAGAAGTTGCAGAAAATGTCCATTAAGAGATCAGAATGTTTTGAATGGCAGAGCAGAGGTTTAGATGGTTAAGGCAGTTGGCCTGGAGGGGAGAGGGTCAAGAAGGAGAGCGGGAATGGAGAAGTGGAAAAATGGAGGAGAGAAAGGAGGATGATGTAAATGGATGAATAAGATTAAAAGAAGAAACAAAATTAAATAAAACTAATGGAAATGGGGTGATGGTGGAGGGGAGAGTTCATGCTCTGAAGTTGTTGACTCACTGTTCAGTCCGGAAGATTGTAAGGTGCCCAATTGGAAGATAAGGTGCTGTCCTTACAGTTTGCTTTGGGGTTATTGATTTGATTTATTATTGTCACATGTATTATCATACGGTGAAAAGTATTGTTTCTTTCGCGCTATCCAGACAAAACATACCGTTCATAGAGAAGGAAATGAGACAGTGCAGAATGTAGTGTTACATTCATAGCTAGGGTGTCGAGAAAGGTCAACTTAATGCAAGGTAAGTCCATACAAAAGTCTGACAGCAGCAGGGAAAAAGCTGTTCTTGAGTCAGTTGGTACATGACCTCAGACTTTTGTATCTTTTTCCCGAAGGAAGAAAGTAGAAGAGAGAATGTCCGGGGTGTGTGGGGTCCTTAATTATGCTGGCTGCTTTGCTGAGGCAGCGCAAAGTGCAGACAGAGTCAATGGATGGGAGGCTGGTTCGCGTGACGGATTGGGCTACATTTACGACCTTTTGTAGATCCTTGCGGTCTTGGGCAGTGCAAGAGCCATACCAAGCTGTGATACAACCAGAAATAATGCTTTCTATGGTGCATCTGTAAAAGTTGGTGAGAGTCATAGCTGAAATGCCAAATTTCCTTAGTCTTCTGAGAAAGTAGAGGCATTGGTGAGCTTTCTTAACTAGTGTCGGCATGGGGGGACCAGGACAGGTTGTTGGTGATCTGGACATCTAAAAACCTGAAGCTCTCGACCCTTTCTACTTTGTCCTCATTGATGTAGACAGGGGCATGTTCTTCTTTACGCTTCCTGAGGTCGATGACAATCTCCTTCATTTTGTTGACATTGAGGGAGAGATTATTGCTGCCGCACCATAGAACATTACAGCGCAGTACAGGCCGTTCGGCCCTCGATGTTGCGCCGACCAGTGGTACCAATCTAAAGCCCCTCTAATCTACACGATTCCAATATCATCCATATGTTTATCCAATAACCAGTTGAACGCTCTCAACGTTGACGAGTCCACCACTGCTGCAGGCAGGGCATTCCACGGCCTTACTACTCTCTGAGTAAAGAACTTACCTCTAACATCAGTCCTATATCTCTCACCCCTCAATTTAAAGCTATGTCCCCTCGTGCTAACCAACACCATCCGAGGAAAAAGGTTCTCACTATCCACCCTATCTAATCATCTGATCATCTTGTATGCCTCTATTAAGTCACCTCTTAACCTTCTCTCTAACGCAAACAACCTCAAGCCCCTCAGCCTTTCCTCATACGATTTTCCCACCATACCAGGCAACATCCTGGTAAATCTCCTCTGCACCCTTTCCAACACTTCCACATCTTTCCTATAATACGGCGACCAGAACTGTATGCAATACTCCAAATGTGGCCACACCAGAGTTTTGTACATTTGCAGCATGACCTCCTGGCTCTGAAACTCAATCCCTCTACCAATAAAAGCTAACACACCGTACGCCTTCTTAACAACCCTATCAACCTGGGTGCCAACTTTCAGGGATCTATGCACATGGACACCCAGATCCTTCTGTTCATCCACACTACCAAGTATCTTACCATTAGCCCAGTACTCTGTATTCCTGTTACTCCTTCCAAAGTGAATCACCTCACATTTTTCCGCATTAAACTCCATTTGCCACCTCTCAGCCCAGCTCTGCAGCTTATCTATGTCCCTCTGTAACCTGCCACTTCCCTCCGCACTGTCTACAACTCCACCAACTTTAGTGTCATCCGCAAATTTACTAATCCATCCTTCCACGCCCTCATCCAGTTCACCAGATTCTCTATCTCATTCCTGTACTCTGCCTTGTCATTGTTTGAGATCTGACCCACTATGCTGGTGTCATTGGCAAACTTGAAAATCGAATTGGAGGGGAATTTGGTCGCACAGTCATTGGTGTAAAAGGAGTATAGTAGGGGGTTGAGAACACAGCCTTGTGGGGCACCGGTGTTGAGGATGATCGTGGAGGAGGTGTTGTTGCCTATCCTTACTGATTGTGGTCTGTGAGTTAGGAAGTTCAGGATCCAGTCACAGAGGGAGATGTTGAGACCCAGGCCACGGAGTTTGGAGATGAGTTTTGTGGGAATAATAGTGTTGAAGGCTGAGCTATAGTCAATAAATAGGAGTCTGACATAGTGTCCTTGTAATCTCGGTGTTCCAGGGTTGAGTGCAGGGCCTGGGAAATGGCGTCTGCTGTGGACCTGTTGCGGCGGTAGGCAAACTGTAGTGGATCCAGGTAGTCTGGGCGGCTGGAATTGATTTGTGCCATGACTAACCTTTCGAGGCACTTCATAATGATCGATGTCAGAGCCACCGGACAATAGTCATTAAGGTACGCTGCTTGATTTTTCTTAGTTATCGGGATGATGGCCGTCTTCTTGAAGCAGATAGGGACCTCAGATTGTTGTAAAGAGAGGTTGAAGATATCTGCGAATACCCCCGCCAGCTGGTCCACGCAGGATCTGAGTGCATGTCCAGGTACCCCATCCGGGCCAGTTGCTTTCCGTGGTTGACCTTCAAGAAAGCTGCTCTGACATCTGCAAAAGTGACCCCAGATCCAGGTTCATCCAGGGCTTCCAGGGTGGAGGGCATGCTCTCGCTGACCTCTTGCTCAAAATGGGCGTAGAATGCACTGAGCTTGGAACCAGCGGTTTTACATGCCTTTATCTTGTAGCCTGTTACGGCTTGCAGACCTTGCCATAGTCGACGGGGGTCGGTGTGGCTAGCCTGCGACTCTAGCTTGGTCCAATATTGTCTTTTGGCATCTTTGATGGATCTCCTTAGATCGCATCTGGCTTTCTTGTATAGGTCAGTGTTGCCTGACTTGAACGCCTCAGACCTGGACTTCAGCAAGCAGTGGATATCCCTGTTCATCCATGTTTTCCGGTTGGGGAACACACAGATTTGCTTCTTTGGCACACAGTCTTCTACACACTTACTAATGAAGTCGGTTACCGTAGTGGCGTACTCGTTCAGGCTGGTCGCAGAGTTTTTAAACACTGACCAGTCCACTGACTCTAAGCAGCCCCGTAGGAGATCATCTGATTCCTCAGACCAACATTGTACGACTCTCTTCACTTGAACATTGCAAAAGGCCAAGGATGGACATGTGGACAGGAAGGCAGGGTGGTGTTTTGAAGTGGCAAATGACAGGAAGCCTAGGTCCTGCCCCTTTACCTCCTCCCTGCTCACCATCCCAGGTTCTAAACACCCCTTTCAGGTGAAGCAGCGCTTCACATGTACCTCCTTCAGTCTGGTCTATTGCATTCGCTGCTGTCAATGCGGTCTACTCTACATCGAAGAGACCAAAGTAGGCTGGGTGACCACTTTGCTGAATACCTTTGGTCTGTTCACAAGCAGGACCCAGACCTTCCTGTCATTTGCCACTTCAACACCACCCTGCTCTCTTGTCCACATGTCCATCCTTAGCCTTTTGCAATGTTTCAGTGAACGCCAACGCAAAGTGGTGGAACAGCACCTCATCTTCCGATTGGGCACTTTACAGCCTTCTGGACTGAACATTAACTTCAGAGCATTAACACTCCCCTCCACATACACCCCATTTCCATTTATTTTATTTTGTTTCTTCTTTTCATCTCATTTATCCATTTTTATCATCCTTCTTTCTCTCTTCCATTTTCCACTTCTCCATTCCTGCTCTCCTTCTTGCCCCCCCCCCCCCCCCCCAATCCCCCTTCAGGACAGGACCATCTGTACCGTTATTCACACATTCTGATCCCTTAATGGACACTTTTAGCACCTCTCTCAGCCATCTTTATCCTCTTATACATTCTCTTTGTCCTTTTACAGCTCCCCTCCCCCACCCCATCGTATAAATCTTTTCTGATTTTCTTTGCCCTTAGCTCTGACGAAGGGTCACCCAGACTGGAAACGTTGGCTCTATTCTCTCCCCACAGATGCTGAACGACCTGCTGAAATTTTCCAACATTTTCTGATTTTGTTTCAGATTCCAGCATCTGCAGTGGGTGGAGCTCCGGGGTCCCGGTGACCAGGAGATGACTGACGGGTTAATGGATGCTCCCTTCAGAGGGGGGAAGGTGCTGCAGGGCGAATGTGTGGCCATCCGAATAACAGAAGAAAAAGATAATCAGAATTAGGAGCAGGAGGAGGCGGTTCGACCCACCGAGACAGCTCTACCATTCATTAAACTCATGTCTCATCTGATCATTGTCTTTTCCTCCAGTGCCGACTTCCCTAACCCATGACTGCCTTGCAGTTGAAATGGTGGAGAACGCATTCTTGAATATACTGAATGAAGTAGCCTTGACTGCTCACTGGGGGAGAGAATTCCACAGGCTGTTGTTCCACAGGGATCTTCATCAATTGGGCCAGTGGGCTGACCAATGGCAGATGGAGTTTAATTTGGACAAACTTGAGGTGATGCATTTTGGTAGATTGAACCAGGGCAGGACTTACTCAGTTAATGGTAGGGTGTTGGAGAGAGTTACAGAACAAAGAGATCTAAGGGTACATGTTCATAGTTCCTTGAAAGTGGAGTCACAGGTGGACAGAGTGGTGAAGAAGACATTCGGCATGCTTGGTTTCATTGGTCAGAACATTGAATACAGGAGTTGGGACATCTTGTTGAAGTTGTACAAGACATTGGTAAGGCCACACTTGGAATACTGTGTTCAGTTCTGGTGACCCTATTATAGAAAGGAGATTATTAAACTAAAAAGAGTGCAGAAAAGATTTACTAGGATGCTCCTGGAACTTGATGGTTTGGATTATATGGAGAGGCTGGATTGAGTGGGATTTTTTTCTCTGGAGCGTAGGAGGCTGAGGGGTGATCTATCATAGAGTCATAGAAACCCTACAGTGTAGAAAGAGGTCATTGGGCCCATCGAGTCTGCACTGACCACAATCCCACCCAGGCCCTACCCCCATATCCCTACATATTTACCCGCTAATCCCTCTAACCTACGCATCTCAGTACACTAAGAGGCAATTTTAGCATGGCCAATCAACCTAACCCGCACATCTTTGGACTGATCTGATAGAGGTCTAAAAATAATGGGAGGCACAGATCAGCTAGATAGTCAATATCTTTTCCCAAAAGTAGGGGAGTCGAAAACTAGAGGGCATAGGTTTAAGGTGAGAGGGGAGAGATATAAAAATGTCCAGAGGAGCAATTATTTCACACAGAGGGTGGTGAGTGTCTGGAACAAGCTGCCAGAGGTAGTAGTAGAGGTGGATACAATTTTGTCTTTTGAAAAGCATTTAGATAGTTACATGGATAAGATGGATATCGAGGGATATGGGCAAAATGAGGGCAATTGGGATTAGTTTAGAGGTTTAAAAAAAAAGGGCGGTATGGACAAGTTGGGCCGAAGGGCCTGTTTCCATGCTGTAAACCTCTATCACTCTATTGGTCCTCAGAGAAGCAATTTCTCCTCATCTCTGTCTTCGAACCTTATTTTTAAATTAACCTGCAGTTCTAGATTCCCCGTTGAGGAGAAACGTTCTTTTGGGACTTACCTTGTCAAGCACCCACACACAATCTTACACGCTTCAGTAAGTTCATCTCTCATTTATCTAAAATTTAATGAGTACAGATGCACCCGACCCAAACTTTCTTCATAAAACAAACACATTTGTGCTTGGAATCAGCCAAGTGAAACTTGTCTGATCTGCTCCCAGTTAAACATATTGATCATACATAGAAACATAGAAGATAGGAGCAGGAGGAGGCCTCATCCGCCATTCAGCACGATCATGGCTGATCATCCAACTCAACAGCCTAATCCTGCTTTTTCCTCATAACCTTTGATCCCATTCGCCCCAAGTGCTATATCAGCTGCCTCTTGAATACATTCACTGTTTTGGCATCAACTACTTCCTGTGGTCATGAATTCCACAGACTCACCACTCTTTGGGTGACGAAATGTCTCCTCACCTCCATCCTAAATGGCCTACCCCAAATCCTCAGACTGTAAGTAATCTTAAATAATCCTATGACAGGAAACAGGAGGAGAGAAAGTTACAAATTTCTACCCTGGACTGACTGATGGATTTTGATAACTCTTTTTACAGGGGGTTGCAAGGGGAGGATTTACACAGCAATCTCAAACAAAGAAAAATGCTTCTCTCATAATTTCTAACCACAGTTGACAAATGACTCTTGTAATCTCCTTTTACAGGGAGTTAGAAGATTTGATGACTGCAATTATTCTCTGATTCCAGTACTTCTGATATCTTTCCAGCTGCAGGCTCCAGTAGGGGGTTTTAAAATTGAAAAACAGTGCAATTGTTCCAGAGGTGAGTATTATTGAACATTCTTCTACAATTCAGTGAAGTTTAAAGTTTATTTGTTAGTCACAAGGAAGGCTTACATTAACACTGCAATGAAGTTACTGTGAAATTCCCCTCGTCGCCACAGTCCGGCGCCTGTTCGCATCAATGCACCGAACCAGTACGTCTTTCAGACTGTGGGAGGAAACCGGAGCACCCGGAGGAAACCCATGCAGACATGGGGAGAATGTGCAAACTCCACACAGACAGTGACCCGAGATTGGAATTGAACCCGGGTCCCTGGTGCTGTGAGGCAGCAGTGCTAACCACTGTGCCACCGTTCAGAGTTTTTAGTGCTGTGCTCTGTTATCTGTGAGAGGTTTCATGGCTCTGGGACTGGTGTGATTCACCAGCGAGTTCACACTGGGGAGTGTGTGGGAAGGGATTCAGTCGGTTATCCAATCACAGAATCTACAGCACGGAGACAGGCCCATTGGCGCAAACTGG
This sequence comes from Mustelus asterias, assembly GCF_964213995.1. Taxonomy (NCBI): domain Eukaryota; kingdom Metazoa; phylum Chordata; class Chondrichthyes; order Carcharhiniformes; family Triakidae; genus Mustelus; species Mustelus asterias. Next base: position 170,999 of record NW_027590143.1, read on the forward strand.
TCCACGCTGACCAAAATGCCCATTCAAGCTAATCCCATTTACCTGCATTTGGCCCATATCTCTCTAAACCTTTTCAATCCATGTATGTGTCCAAATGCCTTTTAAATGTTGTCATTGTCGCTGCCTCAACCGCTTCCTCTGGCAGATCATTCCACATACGTACCACCCTCTGTGTAAAAAAAAAGTTGCTCCTCAGGTTCCCATTAATTCTTTCATCTCTTAACTTAAACCTATGCCCTCTCTCTCGATTCCCCAACCCTGGGAAAAAGACTGAGGGCGTGATTTTACCATTGCATTGCGCCCGTTTTCAGGCGCAAAACGTGGCAAAGTTGGGTGTGAGGCGAATACCACGATCCGCGTCCATGCCAACTTCCCCTTTACCAATGCCCGAAACTGATGCAATGGCGATTTCAATGCATTTGCATGCATTTAAATGGAATTAATGGGCTGCCTGCCCAACTTTACCAGAACTTGCCCCTTTACCACCGCGTTCACCAATCCCGAATCAGCACAAACCAGACATGCTCAATGTAAGTCCGATTCGGGCGCTCCCTCAGTGAGGGTTAGTGAGGAGGTAAGTACATGGCATCCAACAGCTCTCTGCTTCTCATGGGTGTCCTGTATTGTGGCCATTTTCTGTCCCGGGTCGGTGGCGGCTTTGCGAGTGTGTGGGGGGTGTGGGGGCTGTTGCTCTGCAGGGTCTTCGATATTTGTCTTACAGCACAGACCCAGGTCTCAGCACTGACCTCAGGTCTTGCAGTGCTGCTGGGTCCGAGTGCAGTCAGCTCACTTCCAGCTGAAGGATGTGCACAAAGCCCTTGCAAATTGCACTGCTGCAGCCTCTCAACTTTGCAAGGAGCTGTGTTTGTGGGGAGCATGTGACTGGGGGAATTGAGGAGCTGTGATTGTGGGGAGCATGTGACTGGGGGAATTGAGGAGCTGTGATTGTGGGGAGCATGTGGCTGGGGAAATTGGGGGGCTGTGATTGTGGGGAGCATGTGGCTGGGGAAATTGGGGGGGCAGGGGGGCAGTGATTGTGGGGAGCATGTGGCTGGGTGAATTTGGAGGTGGGGGAACTGTGATTGTGGAGAGCATGTGGCTGGGGGAATTGGGGGGCGGGGGGGCTGTGATTGTGGATGTGCTAGGGGCAAGCAGCGTTGCATAACTTCCATATTTGTTCCTCTTCTCCCAACCTCCCCCCCCCCACCCCCTTCAGAGTGACGAGATGGATTTTGCAATGCAACCAATCGATCTTGCTGTTCTTTTGGTTGCTGCTGGAGCTGAAGAAGAGGAGCAGGAGGATGAATTGTGGGCACAGGAGGCCCGGGCCTTACCACTTGCAGGACCAAAGGGAGACGACCACCAGAATGAGGAGGTGTCCGCCATTCACCCAGAGGGGGGGTGTAGGAGAAGGAAGGAGCGGAGACCCCGGCGGTTCCGTGCACGAGTGTCTTTCGAGCAGATGTCAGACTCCACGTGCCGCCGCCGTCTCCGGCTCCGAAAGGAGACCGTGCGACACCTGTGCAACCTGTTGCAGGACCTGGCACCTCGAGGCAGTGGGGGGCACCCACTCTCAGTGGCTGTCAAATTGACGGCCACTCTGAACTTCTATGCGACTGGTTCTTTCCAGACCCCTCGCGGAAACGTCTGTGGCATCTCCCAATCGTCCGTGCACACCTGTGTGAGGCAGGTCACTGAAGCCCTGTATGCCTGGGCTGGGCAGTACATCAAATTTAACCTGGACCAGGCCCATCAGGAAGCCCGGGCTGCAGGGTTCGCTGCCATTGCGGGGATGCCGAACGTGCAGGGGGTAATCGATTGCACGCACGTCGCCCTCAAGGCCCCCCTACAGAATCCACAAAGATTTGTTAATCGGAAGGGGTTCCACTCCCTGAAGGTTCAGCTAGTGTGTGACCATAACATGACCATCATGCACGTCTGTGCCAGACATCCAGGCAGCGTTCATGACAGCTTCATCGTCAGCTCAGCCATCCCAGAGGCATTCGAGGAGGAGCCCAGGCTGCGGGGGTGGCTCCTGGGTGATATGGGTTACCCGCTTCAGACATGGCTGATGACGCCTGTGCAGAGGCCTGTGTCTGAGGCAGAGATCCACTATAATGAGGCCCATGGAGCCACCCGCGCGATAGTGGAAAGGTGCATTGGGCTCCTCAAGACGCGATTCCGGTGCCTGGACCAATCCGGAGGGGCCCTCCAGTACAGCCCCCTGATCTCCTCCCGCATAGTGGTGGTGTGCTGTGCCCTGCACAATCTGGCTCTGCAGCGAGGTGAACTCTTGGAGGAGAAAGAGGACATGAAGGATGAGCAGCCGGAGGAGGAGGAAGAAGAGCACACCTTGGAACACCAGCCAGGTGGTGGAGGGCTGACAGCTCAGATGAAGCATGTGAGGGCAGCAAGGGAGGCCCTGATAACCAGGTGGTTCAGTCGCTAGGGGATGGTGATTGTGGGTTCCATTCTCACCCCCTCCCCCACCTCCCCTGCCAAAAATACCTTCTATATATCCTGCACATTGTCACACCAGAGTGGTGGGTCTGGGTACTCTGTGTTAGTGGGGTTTTTGGCAGGCAGGAGGGTGATGACGACTCGCTAAACACCATTATGATGATGCTCTGGTGCAAACTAGTCTGACTCCTACCTGAGCTCCACATGCACACTGGCACCTGGGCCCACGTCTGTGTAGTGGGTAAGGGATCTGAAACCCCCATACAGGGCCCTGGGGGGAGTGGGGTGGGCTATGGGAGGAATCGCCCGTGGGGTCTGTGAAACCAATGTCTTCCTTTTCTCAGGGACACGGCATTGAGGGGCCTCCCCAACTGACATCAGCATGAGGATCCGTTGGGTGATCATCAATGGGACAGAAATCATAATCGAGCCAATCAGTCACAGTTGGGTGGCAAAAAAACTTTTATTTACAATAAAGGTGTTTAGATAAACTGTTGTAACATAAAAACTTGTGAACAGAAAACGTTAAGGTGCTGACATTTCTTTTTAACTAGTGCAGCCCTTCGCCCGTGCAATCTCAGTCCAACTACAACTCCCTAACCTTAAGTGGCCGACCGCTATGTCTCAGTGACTCCCCAGACTGTACATCAGAGGTGGAGGGGGCCAGCTGCCATGGCGGACTTCCTCAGGAGGCCCTGGACCTTGAGGGCCCTGGCCTACTTCCAGGTGTCTGGGATATTTCCGTGACACCCGCTTCATCCCGCTGTCCCTGAGTTCCCCGGTGTCAGGAAGGGGGGAGTCAGGAGGTGTTGCCACAGTCTCCTGGTTGTAAGGCCCCAGCATGGGCTCGAGCCCTTCCTCCTCCCTTGGAGTTCCTGTTGGCCCCGGGTCACTCCATGGGACAGTGGTGCTTCTGCAGTGAGCTCCAGAAGCTCCGGTGTCACCTGGCACTGCCAGTCCTGGAGGACCACCTGCGTCCTACCCATGGTGATCGACCCCTCTGCGATGGCCACTTGAGTCGGCGGCCATCTCTCAATGGTCGCAGCAAGTGCCCTCTGAGACTGGGCCACGCTCTGCAAGCTCTCAGCCGTGGCCCTCTGAGACTGGGCCACATTCTCAAGGATTGCTGCTATAGCCCGCTGTGTCTCAGTGCTGTCCCGCTGGGTCTCCTGCAAGGTCTCGAGTCTCTCAGCCATGGGCTGCAGAATCTCGAGAAGCCTGTTCAGTCCCTCAGCTGTGGCCTGCTGGGACTCAGAATCGCTTGGAGCCTGCCACTCATGGTGAGGATCCCCTGCCCCAGGTTTTTCACTGCAGTGTTGGCCTGGGAATCACACAAGACAGGCAATAGCTGGTCCACCTGAAAGCTTTGGGACTCCTCCCAACAGCCTCGCAGTTAGTCCAGTGTGGCCATCAGCCCCTCCTGCATCCCCTGGCTCTGTTGCTGCATCTCCAGCAGCTGAGGGAGAAGTGATCTCAGAGGACCAGCATGTAGCCTGGGGCCAGCTGAGTCCTTGCCGTGGGCAGGCCCCCACTTGCCAGAGGCCTCGGAAGTTCCCCCCTCCACCTGATGTACATTATCAGATGTGTCATGCGCACCAGAGAGTGACCCAGAAGCCTCACCACTAACTGCACCCACCGACGTGTCAGTATCTGGGATGGTGAGTTGAGGTGACAGCTGACGCCAAAACAGTGTCAGCCTCAGAGTCCCTTCACCCGCACCCTCCGAGAACTGATCCGAGGTGTCTGGACCAGGAGGGGCGGGAGCTGTAACCGGGGCCTGTAGTCCAGAATGCCCCGGGGCATCCAGTTCTGTCTCTGCAGCACAGGACACAAGGCTCAATGCAAGGGAGGGAGGGGAATCCGGGACGCCAAACACAGGAGTCACATGTCTCCATTGAACATAGAACAAAGAACCAAGAAAATTACACCACAGGAACAGGCCCTTCAGCCCTCCAAGCCTGTAGCGACCAGGTGCCCATCTGATTTGTAACCCCCTACCCTTCCTGGGACCATATGCCTCTATTCCCATCCCATTCACATAGCTGTTGAGATGCCCTTTAAAGGTCACTACCGTATCTGCATCCACAATCTCCCCCAGCAGCGAGTTCCAGGCACACACTACCCTCTCTGTGCAAATAAACATGCCTCGTACATCTCCTTTGAACCTTGCCCTTTGCATCCGAACCTCGTGCCCCCGAGAAGTTGCCCCGAAGTGACTGAAGGAATGACAGGCGCTCATGTCTTGATGGCAGCCCAACCATGCTGTCACTGACAGCCCACATCTCCCCTTCTCTGGAGAGCTCCAGCGCCCACTCCTCAAAGGGGGTGAGGACCCGGAGGTCTGGCTCACCACCCCCTGTCTTCGCCCTCTCACGTGTGTCGTGCTCAGTCTCCTTCTGTGGAGACAGAAGGAGTCATGAAATAAATGGTGGCGTGACTCCTGCAGAGTGTCAGGTGGTGGCCCTAAGAGGGCAAACACAGTGGGGCTCATTGGGGGGATAGGAAGGAGGTGCTTGGGGGTCAGGAGCTGGAATCATGCAGGGTGCTGGGGATGGGAGGATCTGGGGACATATGGGGAAGATGCAGAATGGGGTTCACCCCTCACCCTTGCAGCACGGATGGGGTCATTGTCTTTTTTGCAGCACTGCTTCCCGTTTCGGGGGGGCCAGTGCCCTGGAACTGACCAAGGCGGCGACTTCATCCCGGGCTGCATTTCCATCAGCCCCCCTTGGTCTGCATCCTCCTGGGGTGAAGAGGGTGTCCCACCTTGCCTCTGCTGCACCAGCAGTCTCCCCAAGTCGCCCTCAGAAAATCGGGGAGCAGTCGTGTGCTCATCTTCTTCCTGCACTGCCTGCCTGCCTGTCCATTCTTGGGTTTTTAATGGAGCTGCCCCTCGTTAGGGCAGATCAGCTGCAGGCAGTTTGGCAGAACATTCCAGCAAGTTCCATGCAGTTTGTTAGCATTGAGGGGAAGGCAAGTGAGTACTTGCAGGTGTGCTGATAGGGAGGAGGGCAGGGGGTGGATCAGAGCCTCAGTGATTGGGGACAGGGGTGAGAGAGGGAGGTGTCACACAGCCATCGGAGTCGAGGAGATGGCAGCTTTGTGCGGGAGGATCCGGGGGTGGGAGTGAGGGGGAATTACCCTGCCTGATACCTGCAAGGGGGAGGGTGGATCTCTCTGCCTGACATCAGTGAGGGGGAAGGGGGCGTCCGCTGACTCTCTGCCAGAGATTGTTGGGGGGAGGGGGAAGGAGGGGAGGGGGTTGTGATCGGTCTGAGTGGCGGTGCGGGGGGGGGGAGGCAGTGGGGAGATAAGGGGGTCAGTAATGCTGTGGAGGAAGGGCAATGTCTGTGGGGGCCAGGGGGAGGTATTCTCCAGCCCGGGCGCGATGTGGTAGGGGAGCAGCATTCTATCATTTTTCTGCGCATGCGCAGTTGGAAACGCCGATCAGAGCTGCAGGATTTCGGGCGCGATGAGCCCCACCCACAGACTCCTACACCGTGATTCGGAATCACTGCTTTCTTTTCAGGCAGAGTGTGCATGGGGTCGCCAGAGAACAGGTTTACAAGGATCTGAATCACTCCCAGATTCAGTACTTAGAATCAAAATGGCAAAACCAAACCCAGTGTGTGGTCGAAGCTCTGCCCCTGGCTTTGATGTCCATTGTTACACTGTGTGGTCTGAGCTCTGTACCTGGATTTGATGAATCTGGAGACACTGTGTGGTTTGAGCTCTGCCCCTGGATTTGATGTCGATGGACACACTGTGTGTGGTCTGAACGTACCTGATGAAGGAGCAACGCTCTGATCCCAAATATTCATTCTGATAATGAATGGAGGTTAACGGAATGAGAGATGATCTGGTTGAAATTTAAAATTCTTCAGGAGCCTGACAGGGTAGATGGTCAGTAAAGGTTGCCCCTGGCTGAGGATGGGGGCACATTCAGAAAAAGTGGCTGACCAAATGGGACTGAGATGCCGAGGAATTTCTTCACTCAAGAGCTGTGAATCTTTAGAATTTTCTACTCCAGAGAGTGTGGATGTTCAGTTCTCAGCAGCAACAACTTAAAGGGTCAAGGATAACAGACAGATGTGAACACCATCACCTCAAGTTCCCCTCCAACTCACACACTGCCCTGACTTGTCTGACATTCAGTACTGGATGAACAGTAATTTCCTTCATTGAAATCTTGCGCAGGCACAATGAAGTCAATGAAAAAAGACCTACACTGGAGACCAGGGACTAACTTCTACAACCAACACCCACTTTGTTACAAACTGGCTCTGAATTGGTGCGCCTGTGTTTCTGGACCTGGTTCGTCAGCAACATCCGCAATAAAATAATAGCAAAATACTACAGCTGCTGGAAATCTAAAATAAAAAGAGAAAATGTCAGAAATACTCAGCAGGCCAGGCAGTACCTGTGGAGAGAGAAACACAGTTAACGTTTCAGTATGTGTGGAAATAATTAAATTGAATAAAAATGGTGAAGAGCTTGATGGTCCAAATACACTCAGAAATGGAAGAGAAGTGGACAATAGCACGGGAAAAACAACTCCTGACTGTGAAAGATTCTGTGGAAAGATAAAGCTGTTAAGCCTGCAGTACATGGTCAGAGAACGGGCAGCTATGGGAACCTCATTCAGACACAGTAGGCAGATTAACAGTAAAATACGAAACACAGCTAAAATACACCCAACACACAGAGGAAGTCAGACAATGGCAGAGAGGTGGGCAGCATGGTGGCACAGTGGTTAGCACTACTGCCAGAGACCCGGGTTCAATTCCGGCCTCTGATCACTGTCTGTGTGGAGTTTGCACATTCTCCCCGTGTCTGCGTGGGTTTCCTCCAGGTGCTCCAGTTTCCTCCCATAGTCCAAAGATGTACGGGTTAGGTTGATTGGTCATGCTCAATCAGTGTCAGGGGGATTAACAGGGAAAATATGCGAGGTTACGGGAATAGGGCCTGGGTGGGATTGTGGTCGGTGCAGTCTCCTTCTGCACTGTAAGGATTCTATGGATTCTAGGTGATCAGGGAGGGCAGAGGTGAAACAGAGCCATGGATGGATATGGATTCACATCCACAGTAAAGGAGTCAGACCAGCCTCAGAGACATGGAACCTCTCTCAGATACCAGCACCTCTCACAGCACCAAAAACTCTAAACTGTAGAGCAATGGTCAAAAATACTCAATTGTGAAACACTTTCACTGTTTTCTGTTTTAAAATCTCCTCCTGGAGACTGTAGCTGAAAAGATATCAGAAACACTGGAGTCAGAGAAAAATCTCCCAGTTGAGGAAATCCCCAGGAAGCGGGGGTGATGTCACCGCACAATTGTGGGTGTGTGATGAGTCACAGACAGGAACACAGAACATCTGGGTCTGCGCAAACCAGTGATCACCACACATTATGGAGGATGTGAGGCTCCTTAGGAGGGTGCAGAAGAGATTTACCAGAATGGTTCAGGGATCAGGGATTATAGTTACAATTTTATGCTGGAGAAAGTGGGGTTCTTCGCCTTGGAGTGAAGGAGATTGAGGGTAGATTTGAGTACAAGATTATAATAGGTGTAGACAAGGTAAGTGAGGAAAAGCTGTTCCTATCAGCTGAATGTAAAAGAATGACAGGACACAGATTTAAGGTTTTGAGCAAGATCTATAGAGCAGATATGAGAATGAAATATTAAACAGTGAGTGGTAATGACCTGGAACTCAATGCTTACTCCAAAACGGAGATCCTATCTAGGTCCTGGTGAATCGAGTTATTCTACAAGATTCTGATGTGATGTTTGGAAGTTTTCTGTCTGCAAATTCACTTCGAATACCCTGCAAAGAAGATTACAAAATTCATCACTGGCAGTCCAGGATAGAAATTCACAACACTCTCTTCTCCTGCTCCCTGGTCCAGGATGTCCACACCAATTCCCTATTGCACACTGCATCTTGTCATCATCAGCAGTCCCTCGATTCGAGGAGGGCGTCTACTCGGTGCTGAGTTTCTGCCATGGGTCTTCATGAACTGAGCCGCAGATCTATAGATACATGGAGCAGGAGGTTCCATGAGGGAGTGGGATCTGGAGAGCAGGATTTGTTTCCCTTTCTTTCCGTTGGGACTCAGAGGATTGCTGATGTTTGATGGACAAGTTGTGTCCGTTCTGAACAATGGGGAGCAAGCTCCTCCCACTCATTGACAATATTGCCCCCTACAAAGATGGCAGCCGCGCATGCGGTCTGCTGCACATTGCCCTCAATAAAGATGGCGATCGTTAACCTGGGCCAAACATGAGGAGCTGCAGCCCCGCTCGGTACAAAAAGAGGGAATTGAGACGTTTTTGTTAGGGGTTTGCGTTTGTACAACACGTTTGCAAAACCTCTTCACCCACCCGCCAGATCCATTGCTCGCTGCGAACCTTTAATACCCTCTTACCAATTGTGGAGCCGAGAAAGCCTCTCTCTGTCGCCATTCCCCGCAATGCGCATGTCTCGGTCACAGGTCCCGCCCCTTCATTCACTCCGATTGGTTGGAGGACCAGCTGCTCCCGGTCGGTCCTCCAGCCCCGCCCCCTCTTTCCATTGGTCCGGAATTGCCGTCAATCAGTTCATGAGGCATTGTGACGTGGAGCATGCGCATTGTGACGTGAGCCAGTGCAGTTCATGTCCAGGGACAGGCGCTTGTTTGTCTGATCTTCAGGCGGGGAGGAGGCGGATAAGCGGAGGCAGCGTTCGGGGCAGTGGGTGGGAGGGGAGGCTCCACACACCCAGTGGAGGCTTCAACACCCCCAATAAGGAACTAGCGGCACCGCCTCAACACCCAACACAACGGCAGCTGCAGCGCTTTCTCCCGGGGCCAGGCCCCAGTGGACAAATGTGGCTTCAGGAAGGAAATGCAGCAATGGGTTTGTTAATGAGAATCATCTTTAACTCACTTTACTGACCCTGGAGCAGGAGGAGAGAATGGGGGGAATTTCTATTCTGCACTCACTGATCTTCCCACTGTTTCCTTCGTAGTCAGGGATTGTTTTTTTCTGCACATTAGTCCATTTCTCTTATATTGATAGTCAAATCTACAGCATTTTATTTCCTGTTATTCATTCAAAATACTGTGAAATTTTAACGTTGTGTCTTTCTCCATAGATAAATGAATGTGTTGCCTGTGGGGAAGATGATGTTTGACCTTCTTGAACCGCTGCAGTCTGTGTGGTGAAAGTGCTCCCACAATGCTATCGGGTATGGAGTTACAGGTTATTTACCCAGTGTTATATCTCCAAGTCAATGACACTAATTTGTGTTTAGATCACACTTTTGATACAATGCATCGTTCCAATACATTTCATGGAAATGTTACAAAACAACATTTGACACTGAGCCACATAAGGAGATGTTAGGGCAGACGATATAAAGATTGATTAAAGAGCTAGATTTTAAGGAGCATCTTAAAGGAGGAAAGTGAGTTAGAAGGAATGGTTTAAGGAGGAAATTCCAGAGCTTAGGGCCCAGGCAACTGAAAGAACAGTCACCAACAGTAAGTGATTAATATTAGAAATATTCATGAAGGCCGGAATTAGATAAATACATATTCTGGAGGGTTTTGTGGGTTAGCAAGCACGGGGGTGAAGGGTGAATACCTCTTGGTGTGACTAAGCACACAGGCAGTGGCGTTATTGACATCTCAAGATGACGGAGGCTGAATGCAGCAGGCCGGCAGGGATTGTTCTTGCGTTTTAAATTTACTCATTAGTGTCACAAGTCGGGTTGCATTAACACTGCAATTAAGTTACTTGAAAATCCCCTCGTCGCCTGTTGGGGTACACTGAGGGAGAATTTAGCATGGCCAATGCACATAACCAGCACATCTTTCAGACTGTGGGAGCACTGGGAGGAAAGCAGCGCAGACACGGGAGAGTATGCAGACTTCACACAGACAATGACCCAAGCCGGGAATCGAATCTGGATCCCTGGTGCTGTGAGGCAGCAGTGATAACCACTGTGCCACCATGCTGCACTTGTATTAGGACAGTTAAATCCAAATTAACAAAGGCATGGATAAGAGTTTCCACGTCACAATGGAATTGATGAGAGTTCCAGATGAGCTGAGACTGGGGTCGAGTCGGGTCATGTCACTGAGGTGGAAATAGGATGGTTTTGATGATGATGTGAATATGTGGCTGAAAGCTCATCTTATAGTGAAATATTTCACCATGGTTGTGAACAGCCTGGTTCAGCCTCTCACAGTTGCCAGGAAGAGGGATAGAGTTGCTGGTGAGGGATGGAGTTTGTAGTGGAGATGGAAGACAATGGGTTCAGTCTTCCCAGTATTTAATATGGAAGAAATTTCTGTTCTTTTATTCCTGGAGGTCAGATAAGTCAGGATGGTGTGTGAGTTGGAGGGGAACTTGGAGCTGATGGTGTTCACATCTACCTGCTACCTTGGTCCTTCTTGATGGTGGAGGTTGAGGACTTGGGATATTCTGTCAAAATTCTTGTCGAGATGTAGATGCATAAAATTCCTCTTCTCCATCCCTGGCCTCTCCTATTTCTCTCTGTCTCCTCCCACAGTGCCCAGTGTCTTGTGTAGAGCCAGACTAGGTGCAGGTTTTCTTCCCTGAAGGACATTGAGGCAATTGTGTTTTTATGACAATCCAGCAGTTTTTATAGTCACTTATTCCTCGTGCAGGACCCACAAATTACCAGATTCATTCAGCTCAATTTCACAACCTGCCTTTGTGTTTTTCTGGGTGTTCTCTCACTCCCTTTTTCTGTTTTAAATCAATTTCACAGGGTTTCAGAAGAGAATGATATCAGAACCTGATGGAGTCGCCCAATTTATTGAAATCTTAAAATCATCAGATTTTGAACATGGAAGAAAAAAGCACCGTTCACAGTGGAGAGAAACTGTACATGTGTTCTGTGTGTGGAGAAGGCTTCAACCAATCATCTGGCCTTTGGGAACATAATTGCAGTCACAACAGGGAGATGGCATGGAAATGTGGGGACATTGGAAAGGAATTCAATTACCCATCCCTGCTGGAAACACATCGACGCAGTCACACTGGGGAGAGGCCATTCATCTGTTCCCAATGTGGGAAGGGATTTGCTCACTCATCCACTCTGCTGAGACACCAGCAAATTCACACTGGGGCGAGGCCATTCACCTGCTCTGTGTGTGGGAAAGGATTCAGTCGGTCATCCAGTCTACTGACACACCAGCGAGTTCACACTGGCGAAAAGCCATTCACCTGCTCCCGGTGTGAGAAGAGATTCGCTGACTCGTCCAACCTAGCAATACACCGGCGAATTCATGAAGAGGAGAGGCCATTCACTTGCTCCCAGTGTGGGAAGGGATTTAATCAGTCATCCAAATTAACAGTACACCAGCGAATTCACACTGGAGAGAGGCCATTTACTTGCTCTATGTGTGGGAAGAGATTCATTGACTCATCGAACCTAGCAATACACCAGCGAATTCACGAAGAGGAGAGGCCGTTCACTTGCTCCCAGTGTGGGAAGGGATACGTTACCTCATCCACTCTTCTGAGACACCAGCAAATTCACAAGGAACTGTTGTGATTTTGTGATTTTCCTCTTGATCATATTTAGACTGAACCATGTTCCTTTGGGTCTGTTTCTCCTGAATTGTAAAATAACTCCAGCTCTGTTTAGGTGTTAATGTAGTTATAGAGTCATAGAGGTTTACAGCATGGAAACAGGCCCTTCGGCCCAACTTGTCCATGCCGTCCTTTTTTTTTGGAAACCCATAAGCTAATTGTTTATCCTGAGAGAGGCAAGGAGGAGCGATTTGTTGCAGGAGTGCTGGGGTAAGAGATCGACTTTTAAATCACTTTTTCGCGGGCTTGGTGTATTTATTTATTTATTCTAAACTTTTAAACTCGAGACCGGAAGTAGGCCGCGTGCGGGGTGTTGTGGGAAGGGTGTTTGAATTTTTTTTTGTAGTGCGGGAGGTTTAAAAAGCAGGCCACACTATACAGCGGGCAGCGGCGTTAGTGGGCAGCCGAGTGAGCAGGGAGTAGAGTGAGAGCTGAAAGGGCTTTGGCTCTAAGGGCTTGGGCGGAAAGGGCGAGGCGGGGTAAGTTTAATTCTTAAGTACGTTTCTCTGTGTCCCTTGAAATAAGAAGGGAAACTATGCATGTGAGGCCAGTCTGTTGTTCCCAATGTACAATGTGGGAGGTCCTGGAGGCTCCTGGCCTCCCGGACGTCCATATCTGTGATGGTATGTCGAGCTGCGGTTCCTAAGGGACCGGGTTAGAGAACTGGAACTGCAGCTCGAGGATCTTCGTCAGGTTAGGGAAAATGAGGAGGCGATAGACAGGAGCTATCAGCAGGTGGTCACACCAGGGCCACGGAAGGCAGACAAGCGGGTAACGTCCAGGAAGGGGAAAGCTCGGGTGATAGAGAGCACCTTGGTGGATGTGCCCCTTCACAATAAGTACTCCTCAGGATGAAGGAGTATAATATCAGGGGTAAGACTCTTAGCAGTGTAGAGGATCAGAAGGACCTTGGGGTCCGGGTCCATAGGACTCTTAAATCGGCCTCGCAGGTGGAGGAGGTGGTTAAGAAGGCATATGGTGTGCTGGCCTTCATCAATCGAGGGATTGAGTTAAGGAGTCGGGAGGTAATGATGCAGCTGTATAGGACCCTGGTCAGACCCCACCTGGAGTACTGTGCCCAGTTCTGGTCGCCTCATTACAGAAAGGATGTGGAAGCCATAGAAAGGGTGCAGAGGAGATTTACAAGGATGTTGCCTGGATTGGGTGGCATGCCTTATGAGGATAGGTTGAGGGAGCTCGGTCTTTTCTCCTTGGAGAGATGAAGGATGAGAGGTGACCTGATAGAGGTTTACAAGATGTTGAGAGGTATAGATCGGGTGGATTCTCAGAGGCTTTTTCCCAGGGCTGAAATGGCTGCTACGAGAGGACACAGGTTTAAGGTCCTGGGGAGTAGGTACAGAGGAGATGTCAGGGGTAAGTTTTTCACTCAGAGGGTGGTGGGTAGTGGAATCGGCTGCCGTCAGGGTGGTGGAGGCAAACTCAATAGGGTCTTTTAAGAGACTTCTGGATGAGTACATGGGACTTAATAGGATTGAGGGTGATAGGTAAGCCTATATATAAGCCTAGGTCGGTAGGGACATGACCGGCGCAACTTGTGGGCCGAAGGGCCTGTTTGTGCTGTAGTTTTTCTATGTTCTAATCCCAATTGCCTGCATTTGGCCCATATCCCTCTATATCCATCGTACCCATGTAACTATCTAAATGCTTTTTAAAAGACAAAATTGTACCCGCCTCTACTACTATCTCTGGCAGCTTGTTCCAGACACTCACCACCCTCTGTGTGAAAAAATTGCCCCTCTGGACACTTTTATATCTCTCCCCTCTCACCTTAAACCTATGCGCTCTAGTTTTAGACTACCCTACCTTTGGGAAAAGATATTGACTATCTAGCTGATCTGTGCCCCTCATTATTTTATAGACCTCTGTAAGATCACCCCTCAACCTCCTATACTCCAGAGAAAAAACTCCCAGTCTATCCAGCCTCTCCTTATACCTCGATCCATCAAGTCCCGGTAGCATCCTAGTAAATCTTTTCTGCACTCTTTCTAGTTTTTAATATCCTTTCTACAATAGGGTGCCCAGAATTGCACACAGTATTCCAAGTGTGGCCTTACCAATGTCTTTTACAACTTCAACAAGACATCTCAACTCCTGTATTCAATGTTCTGACCGATGAAATCAAGCATGCCGAATGCCTTCTTCACCACTCTGTCCACCTGTGACTCCACTTTCAGGGAGCTATGAACATGTACCCCCCCGATCTCTTTGTTCTATAACTTTCCCAACACCCTATCATTAACTATGGAAGTCTACCTTCTTGGTTATCCTCATCTACCTTCTTGGTTATCCCTTCAAAAAACTCAATCAAATTTGGGAGACATGATTTTCCATTCACAAAGCCATGCTGACTCCCTAATCCGTCCTTGCATCTCTAAATGCCTGTAGATCCTGTCTCTCAAAATACCTTCCAACAATTTACCCACCACAGATGTGAGGCTCACTGGCCTGTAGTTCCCAGGCTTTTCCCTGCAGCCCTTTTTAAACAAAGGCACAACATTTGCCATTCTCCAATCTTCAGGCACCTCACCCGTGACTTTCGATGATTCAAATATCTCGGCTAGAGCACCCGCAATTTCCTCCCTAGCCTCCCACAATGTCCTGGGATACACTTCATCAGGTCCTGGGGATGTATCTATCTTGATGCGCTTTAAGACTTCCAGCACCTCCTTCTCTGTAATATGTACAGTCCTCAAGACTTCACTATTTATTTCCCCAAGTTACCTAACATCCATGCTTTTCTCAACAGTAAATACTGATGAGAAATATTCATTTCGGATCTCGCCCATCTCTTGTGGATCCACAATTAGATGACCTTGTTGATCCTTAAGAGGCCCTACTCTCTCCCTTGTTACTCTTTTGCCCTTTATCTATTTGTAGAAGCTCTTTGGATTCTCCTTTCCCTTATCTGTGAAAACAATCTCGTGTCCCCCTTTTTGCCCTCCTGATTTCTCTCTTAACTCTACTCCTACACCCCGTATACTCTTCAAGAGATGTTCAAGTTGGTCTGAGAAGAGTAGGATTTTGGGGTCAGGAAACTTGCACAAAACATCAGATTAATTTATCACAACCTGAACAGCAGATAATTTTGTACATGGAAGGAAACAGCTCTGTTCACAATCACGTTAGGGAGAAACTGCAAATGTGGAGACTGAGTGATTCAGTTTCCTGGCGGACCATTTCTTATGGTTTTTAAATTCAGCACATTTCTATTTTTACGAGTTTAATATATTATGGGACGGCATGGTGGCACAGTGGTTAGCACTGTTGCCTCATAGCGCCAGGGACCTAGGTTCAATTTCTGGGTTGGGTCACTGCCTGTGCGGAGTCTGCACATTCTCCCTGTGTCTGCGTGGGGTTCCTCTGGGTGCTCTGGTTTCCTCCCACAGTTGGAAAGACATGCTGGTTGGGTACATTGGCTATGCTAAATTCTCCCTCTGAGTACCCGAACAGGCGTCGAAGTGTGGCAACTCAGGGATTTTCACAGTAACTTCATTGCTGTGTAAATGTATGCCTACTTGTTGCATTAATAAATAAACTTAAATTATATTACATGTAGCTATGCTGTATCTTTCCAGAGTCATTACCCCACAGAAGGAATCCATTGGGTTTCTCAAGTCTATTTGACGCTTTGTAGACTGGTTACACAGCCTGAAAAAACATCACAACGTGCAGAGTGGGCAGAAACAGTAGACATTTTCTGTGTGTGGACGAGGCTTCAACCTGGAGAGACACAAGGACTCTGGCACCATGGAGAAACAGTGGAAATGGGAGGATTGTGGGAAGGGATTCAATTACCCATCTGCACTGAAAACTCATCAATGCAGTCACACTGGGGTCGAGGCTGTTCAGTTGTGCTGACTGTGGGAAGGGATTCACTGTTATCTGCTCTGCAGAAACAGCGAGTTCACACCGGGGAGAGACCGTCCGCCTGCTCTGAGTTTGGGAAAGGATTCTCTGAGCCATCCAGTCTGTGGAGACACCAGAGAGTTCATATTGGAGAGGCCATTTATTTGCACTAAGTGTGGAAGTAAAAGAATAATTCAACCCCTGTTGAGACATTATGGCAATCACTCAGCTTAGACCTATTATCTGCTCTGACTCTGGGTGTTAACTAAATTATTTGAGATTAAATATATAAAGATGGAGGGCATTGATTGGATGATTGAGTGCAAATAAAGAGAGACACTGTCACATTGAGGAAGTATGTACCTGTAATGCTTCACTCTGTAAATAAATCTATTCCAAGTAAAAGATTGACTCCTGTTTCTTCCTTAGGGTCAGAGGTTTACAGCATGAAAACAGGTCCTTTGGCCCAACTTGTCCATGCCGCTCTTTTTTTTTAAACCCCTAAGCTGGTCCCAATTGCCCTTGTTTGGCCCATATCCCTCTATATCCATCTTATCCATGTAACTGTCAACGCTTTTTAAGGACAGAATTGTACCCACCTCTACTACTACCTCTGGCAGCTTGTTCCAGACACTCACCACCCTCTGAAAAAACTGCCCCTCTGGACCCTTTTGTATCTCTCCCCTCTCACCTTAAACCCATACTCTCTAGTTAATTCTCCCCTACCTTTGGGAAAAGATATTGATTATCTAACTGATCTACGCCTCATTATTTTTTAGACCTCAATAGGTCACCCTTAAACCGCCTACACTCCAGAGAAAAACATCCCAGTCTATCCAGCCTCTCCTTATAACTCAAACCATCAAGTCCTGGTAGCATCCTAGTAAATGTTTTCTGCACTCTTTCTAGTTTAATATTCTTTCTATGATGGGATGACCAGAACTGTACACAGTATTCCAAGTGTCGCCTTATTGTACAACTTCAATGAGATGTCTCAACTCCTGTATTCAATGTTCTGACCAATGGAACCAAGCATGCCGAATGCCTTCTTCACCACCTGTGACTCCACTTTTAAGGAGCTATGAACCTGAACCCCCAGATCTCTTTGTTCTGTAACTCTCCCCAATGTCCTACCATTAACTGAGTAAGTCTTGCCCTGGTTCAATTGACCAAAATGCATCACCTCGCATTTAGATAAATTAAACTCCATCTGCCAATTGTCAGCCCACTGGTACAATTGATCAAGATCCCGTTGCAATCCGAGATAACCTTCTTTACTGTCCACTATGCCACCAATCTTGGTGTAATCTGCAAACTTACTACTACCATGCCTACTAAATTCTCATCCAAATCATTAATATAAATGACAAATAACAGTGAACACAGCACCGATCCCTGAGGCAGACCACTGGTCACAGGCCTCCAGTTTGAAAAACAACCCTCTACAACCACCTTCTGTCATCAAGCCAATTTTGAATCCATTTGGCTAACTCACCCTGGATCCCGTGAGATTTAACCTCATGCAACAACCTACCATGCGGTACCTTGTCAAAGGCCTTGCTAAAGTCCATGTAGACAACATCAACTGCACTACTCTCATCTACCTTCTTGGTTACTCTTTCAAAAAACTCAATCAAATTTGTGAGAGATGATTTTCCACTCACAAAGCTATGCTGACTGTCCCTAATCAGTCCTTGCCCTTTAAATGCGTGTAGATCCTATCTCTCAGAATACCTTCGAACAACTTACCCACTACAGATGTGAGGCTCACTGGCCTATAGTTCCCAGGCTTTTCCTTGCAACCCTTTTTAAACAAAGGCACAACATTTGCCATCCTCCAATCTTCAGGCACCTCACCTATGGCTGTCGATGATTCAAATATCTCTGCTCGGAGACCTGCAATTTCCTCCCTAGCCTCCTCCACTGTAGGATTCCCTATCAGCATTATAACATGGTATTGTCAGGGTCTGATTAACTGCCAATGTTCTCGGAGTCTGAATCACATGACCAGTGGAAGAATGAAGTGGAGATGTGGACATGGGTTATATCTTTACCAAGGAGGAAACAAGATCTGGCCTTGGCATTGTCACTTCCTAACAAAAGGAAAATCGGAAGCCAAGTACTTTGACAGCTGGAAACCCATCAGTTGGACGCTGAAGGTTTGAATCTTTGATTAGGGTTCATTTTGAGATTTACAAGATAGATGATGTATTGGTTGCCTATGAAGCATGATTGGATTTTGACAAGTTTTGTGTGAGGGTGAAAGCATCTTTAGTGCATCTGGATATCGCAACAAAAGACAGGATTGGAACAGCACTAATACGCGATTGAACCCCAGCAAAGACTGGGGAACTATTAACAGGTGTTTCAGGTCTGAATGAAAATATCATCGTGTGATAAACACTCGCAGTGAGACACAACACAGAGAATTCTGAGGCTGAACACAATGATGATGGTTATCACTCTGAAGGAATTGGAATGTCATAAGGAATTTGGTCCAATGATGAGTGTGTTAGTCACAGACTCAGTCACCTGTTCTGTTACTTACCCCATAACCTTTCACCCCCTTGTTAATCAAGAATATATCCAGCTCTGCCTTCAAGATATTCAAAGGTGATTCTTACAGCAACTTTTGAGGAAGAGTTCCAGAAACTCACAACCCTCTGAAAAAAATACTTTCCTCATCTCTGCCGTAAATGAATGATCATTTATTTTAAACAGTAACCCCTTATTCTAGATTCTCCTACTAGAGGAAACATGCCCTCCACATCCACCTCCTGTCAAAACCCCTCTGGATCTTATATGTTTGATTCAAGTTGCCTCTTACTCTTCAAAACTCCAGTCTAACCTTGCCTCATAATCCCATTCCACAGTGACTGCACCTCGACAGTGTGTGGATCAGATCGAAGATGTTACCCAGATTCACCTCATGGTGAAGAGTGACACAAGGTTAAGGAGTATGAAAGG
This sequence comes from Mustelus asterias, assembly GCF_964213995.1. Taxonomy (NCBI): domain Eukaryota; kingdom Metazoa; phylum Chordata; class Chondrichthyes; order Carcharhiniformes; family Triakidae; genus Mustelus; species Mustelus asterias. Next base: position 189,896 of record NW_027590143.1, read on the forward strand.
TTTCCAGTTGGTGATATCAATAGATTGAAGCCACTAAAGAGAGTGTTGATTCCATGTAAAGTAGCTGGAGTCAGCACTCCAGGCCTGGTGTAGTCTGGTGTGTCTGACAGTGAACCTCCTCAGTTTAATGTTGAGTGAATCTTCCATGAAAAAGGCACAAATGCAACTGGACATGGAACAAGGTATGATTGTTTTATTTGGAAAGTCAGTGATCTGCAGTTTACTCAATCAGGACATTATCGTATCCTCTTAACAAAACCTGATGTTTCTAATCATAGGGTTTGAGAAGGATTCATGGCATCAGGTGAAGAGAATCAGAAAAAAATTACAAATTGTCTTAAAGCTGCACAAACAATTTGCTTGTCCTATCTAACAAAGATTAAAAATCCTGCTACAAGATGCAAGGCTGGTTGGTGAAGAGTATACGAGACTCAGAACAGATTAGTACAAAGTATCGGACAAAGCCATTACATCCTTCCCTTGGCTCATGAAGAAGTTGCTGTGCATCTAAAGGTATGAGACAAAGACAGAATTATTTTCATTCTACACTTTATCGATATGGTGACCCAATTTAGTCTTTCTCCAATAATACATGGTAAGGACAAAAGGATGATTCTAGAACAAGTCATTGAGAAGTGGACAGGGACTGGACCTGGGGCACCAGCTAGGTTTCTGACTGATAATGGAGGGGAATTTGTTAATGATGAGTTTGGAGACGTGTGTGAAAACATGAACACGGCAGCTGAAAGTCCTTTCAGTGATGGACTCTGTGAAAGGAATCACACGGTGATCGATGAAATGCTGCAGAAAATCTTAGCTGATCAGCCAAACTGCAAGTTGATAACTGCACTGGCCTGGACGATTCAGGGAAAGAATTCACTTCAGATGGTTGGAGGGTATAATCCCTGTCAATTGGTCTATGGGAGAAATCCCAAATTACCCTCTGTGCCGGGCAATCGCCCTCCTGCTTTTGAAGGTATGACAATTAGCACAATTTTTATTCATTTATTATCGAATTGTTTCACTAAAATAATTGCTCGAGCGAAGAAATTGTGGATCCTAGAAGAGCGGTGTCTTATAATGTAATACTTTGTACAAAATAAAGAACATCATATTTTTCTTCTACAATTTGTTTTGAAATATTGTTGTGTGAGTTGTTACAATTCAGGTTGGAAACATTAACGTTTCAAGAGAAATTTAAACACCCAGTGATTAACTGAAAAAATTACATCAGAAGATTCCAGGTTTTTAAACAAAAACAAACTTTACTTCATATAAAACAAAAGAAATATTAAAAACCAGCATGATTAATTATATTTTGTGAAGATTTATGCTGTAAACTCAGTTCTACTTTTCAACCCCTCTTTAGCTCTGAAGAGTCACGTGGACTCAAAACATGAATCCTATTTTCACTCACCACAGATGCTGTCAGACCTACTGAGTTTTTGCAGTATTTTTCAGCTTTTGTTTGTACTTTTTATCCCCCCCTCCTCCCTGCGCGCGCACACACACACACACACAAAAGAGTTCCCTTATATTTAATAACATAGAAACATAGAAACTAGAGGCAGGAGTAGGTCATTTGGCCCTTTGAACCTGCTCCACCATTTATCGTGACCATGGCTGATCATCGAATTCAATATCCTGATCCCTCCCTGCCTCCCATATCTCTTGACCCTTTTTGACCCAAGAGCTATATCTAATTTCTTCTTGAAGGTTCATTCACTTCTGTTCCTGGAACCATCCCAAAGGAATGTCAATGCTCTCCAAGATTCACTTTAATTCTCCTCACTTTTCCAGCTATTCTCCAAGATTTTATGGGGATCCTTCCATTAGCTTTCGACTAAACAACTTTTCTTTAAGACCTCAAACCTGTGGCCTCCTCAGTTCAAGCATGGGCTTCACTGCCTTCTTCCTGAGGGATTTAAACATTGGGAACACCCCTGATTCCTAATGACCCTCTTGGCTCCAGGTCCCACAGCTGGTTCACAGCTCCTGGTCCCACAGCTGACGGTTTCCAAGCTAACTGCAGACTGCCTGCTTTCTGTGAGAAACACCCAGAATTCCAATCAAGGCTCAACCCTGAATCACTTATCCCCATGGTAACAGAGACCAATTGGGATGTCCAATAGATGTTTAAATTAATTAACTTGTAATTTCAAAACCAAACATGTAACCCTGAGGTCTGCCTGATGAGTTCACCTCTGTAACAAAGGCAGGACGATAAGTGTCAGACCCAATGGTCCTCATTTTACCAGCACACCCGCCCTAAATTTGGGCGGACGAGGCTCACAGAACGGAATTCTCCATTGTCCTCGGACACGATCTTACGAGCCTCGGGCGGGCCAGTAAAATTCCGGCCAATGTCTCCAGGTCTCCTGCTAAAAGAGGCTGAGCCCAGCCCCCTTTTTACAGCATTAGCTGCTGTACTCTTCTCAATAAGAGTTTAAATGTCCCAAATCTTGTGTTAATTGTGCTACTTCCAGCTGATTTTCACAGTAGAAAATGTGATTTTCAGCATCTACAATAATCAAATATCCCGTGGCTGTTTTTTTCTAAATCAAATTACTTGCAATCTTCTTGAATGAACATGTCAAAACTGAAGGAATTCCCTCTGTGTATTTAATTAGAAATGTCTCACTGTGACTCAAAGAGGAAGAGTCCAGCTGTCCTTTTACAGTTCTTATCCTTCCAGCTTTGACTCCTTAAATCAACATGGGCCACATCTTGTGATTGCAAAGTCCCTTCGGGTATTTTTACCAGATTCTCAACCCAGATTTTTGATTTTAAAAAAACTAATTCTCAAGCTCAAAGTTAATTTGTAAAACAGGAATGATTAGACAGACACAAACCTCTTCCTCAGGAAGAAATGAAAATGTATCACCATCTAAATATCCTATTTAGAATATTACAATTTTCTGTACATATTAATAACAGCCATGATCATATTGAATGGCGGAGCAGCTCAAAGAGCATCAGCCCACTGGAAGCTAAATCCTGAGATCGGTCAGTCCAGCAGAAAGAAACCCTCCGACCGTCCCACTTCGGGGAGGCGATGGCCTAGTGGTATTATTGCTAGACTATTAATCCAGAAACTCAGCTAATGTTCTGGGAACATGGGTTCGAATCCCACCACGACAGATGGTGGAATTTGACTAAAAAATATCTGGAATTAAGAATCTACTGATGACCATGAAACCGTTGTCGATTGTCAGCGTTCTTCAGGGAAGGAAATTTGTCGTCCTTACCTGGTTTGGCCGACATGTGATTCCAGAGCCACAGCAATGTGACTGACACTCAACTACCCTCTCGAGAGAAACTAGGGATGGGCAATAAACGCTGACCAGCCAGCGACACCCATGTCCCACGAATGAATAATAAAACTGTCAGAGTGAACATGGTTCAGTTCTGGATGTGGAATAACAGCAGAATCCAGTCCCTGTAATCACTTGTGAACTCGCTGGTATCTGAACAGATTGGATAACTGAGTGAATGCCATCCTGCACAGACCCAGTGAATGGCCTCTCCCCAGCATGAAGACACTGGTGTGTCAGAAGGTTGGATGAATCAATGATTGCTTTCTCACTCAGCTGAACAGCCTCTCCCTGTTGTGAACTCACTGGTGTGTCTGCAAGTGAGATAATCGATTAAATCTCTTCTCACACTCTGGACAGCTGAATGGCCTCTCCCCTGTGTGAACTCGTTCATGTCTCAGCAGGTCAGATGAAGTAGTGAATGCTTTCCCACACTCAGAGCAGGTGAACGGTCTCTCCCTGGTGTGAACTCGCTGGTGTATCTGTAGGTTGTAGGAGAGAGAGAATCCCTTTCCACATTCAGAGCAGGTGAATGGCCTCTCCCCAGTGTGAACTCGCTGGTGTGTCTGCAACTGAGATAACCGACTGAAACTCATCACACACTTGGAGCAGGTAAATGGCCTCTCCCCACTGTGAATTCGCTGGTGTATCCGGAGGTTGGAGGAGCGAGAGAATCCCTTTCCACACTGCGAACAGATGAACGGCCTCTCCCCTGTGTGAACTCGCTGGTGTGTCATTAAGTCGGATGAATTAGTAAATCCCTTTGCACACTTAGTGCAGGTGAATGGTCTCTCTCCAGTGTGACTGCGCCGATGAATTTCCAGCTCTGAGGGGAATCTGAATCCCTTCCCACAATGTCCACATTTCCACAGTTTCTCCATGGTGCCAGTGTCCTTGTATCTCTCCAGGTTTGCTGATCAGTTGCGGTTGGTGTGGGTGTGTGTTACACCAATGTTTAAAATCTTTTCAAGCAGATAAAAGAGAGAAATATTTCTCCTGGACTCAAATGCCGATAATATTCTGGTCCCAATAATCGAACAATTCTGTTAATTCTTCACTTGATGTTTCCTTTGAGATTTCAATCTGTAAATCCTTCCCTCCATTATCCTGTAAAAGGAGTTGACAAAAGTCATCACCGTCAGAACTGGATAGAAATTCAGAACAGATAATTCTGAATATAACTGGACTAAAAACATGTGGTATACAGTGTTGCATTTCTTAATTAGATAGGTGATGGGAAGGAGATTTGAGAAAACTATATTTACTCCAGATTTTAAAAGCAATCTTTCTGAATTGTAATGTCTCTTTGACTGGAACTATATAACGTAACGACATGCTATAATTACAAGAATAAAACAATGAATCTTATTACCGAAACATAAACATACCAAATATTTGAACACAAGATATATCTCTGTTGTTACTAATCTAAAAAGTAAACAAATTTCCAGAAAGTTCCAATGGAATACTGAAGGACAAGGTTTCACATTTTAAAAAATACTTTACAAATCAATCTAAAACCAGCATCACGAAATCATGCAAAGAGATAAACAGTATTTGAATAGACAGGATAAATTACACTTTAAAAAGCTCAGACAATAAAAACAGGTTTCGCAAAATCACAAACATTTCCCCCCTCAGTATATTTGGCTCTAATTCCAGTTCCAGAGAATTTCTCTGTCTCTGTATTTCCCAGGGTGGAAAGAAAGTGTTTTCCTCACAGATGTTGTCCAGAGGATGAAGTTTGAGTCTGTGGTGAAGTTTGAGTCTGTGGTGAAGTTTGAGTGTGTGTGTGAAGTTTGAGTCTGTGTGTGAAGTTTGAGTCTGTGGTGAAGTTTGAGTGTGTGTGTGAAGTTTGAGTCTGTGGTGAAGTTTGAGTCTGTGTGTGAAGTTTGAGTCTGTGTGGTGAAGTTTGAGTCTGTGGTGAAGCTACAAACAGAAGCTGTTCTGTTTCAAATCAAACTGCGGGACTTGGAAGAAAATGATGGGAAGAGATTTTGCAAAGTCCCCTCCCCCACTCCCTCAGGTGGCAGCCCAGCACGCAGGCGCAGAGAGCGCTGCTGAGCCGAGCTGTCCGGAGCAGGCGCAGAGAGCGCTGCTGAGCCGAGCTGTCCGGAGCAGGCGCAGAGAGCGCTGCTGAGCCGAGCTGTCCGGAGCAGGCGCAGAGAGCGCTGCTGAGCCGCAGCCGCCGTAGAGAGAGTGGGGAGGGGGAGATCACCGAGCGGCTTCTCGCTCTGGCCGGAGCCGCCAGCCGGTTGCCTGGAAACCGTGGCTGGAGGAGGTGCAGGGGGAGGGGAACAATGGGTGGGGGCGGGGCTCCCGTCTCCGCGGCCCCCGGGCCTGCGCACTAGAACCCGAAGATGTCACTGCGGTGCAGACTGGTTCCTATTGGCTGATATAGGCAGGCCTCCATTGACGTCACAATGCGGAAGTTTGTTGATGATTTTCAGAGTGAAACTTCCATCTCTGGACAACATCTGGGAGGAAATCAATGTCTCCCCCTTTCCATTTCTTTTCTCATTCTGGGGGAAATTGGGGACTTGCAGCAACTGAAGGGAAAGGAAGTGAATCCAGGGAGGCTGCAGACTCTGGAACGATTACAGACGAACATCGGAATTAGGAGCAAGACTAGGCCCAGGTATCTTTTTCTTTCTCAAAGATATTGACATCTTTTGGCTCCCTCAGGTTGTCGCATTTATTTATCTGGCGAATAGGATAGCCTCTTACCTAATGTTCACAATTAAAGGGGGAGTTTTCCCAGGAGAAGGCTGTTTGAATGAACAGTAAATTCGCCTGGGACAGAGATATGTTTAATGTAGTTATATGGTACGTGCTATGTTATTTATGAATCCCTATTTCTCGTCTTGATATATAAAAGGCACTGTGTCAACGTTACCTATTTCCACTGATGGAGACATTACAACACAAAAGGAATCCATTTGGCAGCTCAAATCCATGCCAACCCTCTTTGGAGCAATTCAGCCAGTCCCATTCCCTCTCTATATTCCCATTCCCCTGAGTTTCACATCAGAATGGAATAGAACATAGAACATAGAAAGCCACAGCACAAACAGGCCCTTCGGCCCACAGGTTGCGCCGATCACATCCCCACCTCTAGGCCTATCTATAGCCCTCAATCCCATTAAATCCCATGTACTCATCCAGAAGTCTCTTAAAAGACCCCAACGAGTTTGCCTCCACCACCACCGACGTCAGCCGATTCCACTCACCCACCATCCTCTGAGTGAAAAACTTACCCCTGACATCTCCTCTGTACCTACCCCCCAGCACCTTAAACCTGTGTCCTCTCGTAGCAACCATTTCAGCCCTTGGAAATAGCCTCTGAGAGTCTACCCTATCCAGACCTCTCAACATCTTGTAAACCTCTATCAGATCACCTCTCATTCTTCGTCTCTCCAGGGAGAAGAGACCAAGCTCCCTCAACCTATCCTCATAAGGCATGCCCCCCAATCCAGGCAACATCCTTGTAAATCTCCTCTGCACCCTTTCAATGGCTTCAACATCTTTCCTGTAATGAGGTGACCAGAACTGCGCGCAGTACTCCAAGTGGGGTCTAACCAGGGTCCTATAAAGCTGCAGCATTATCTCCCGACTCCTAAACTCAATCCCTCGATAAATGAAGGCCAGTACGCCGTACGCCTTCTTGACCGCATCCTCCACCTGCGAGGCCGATTTAAGAGTCCTATGGACCCGGACCCCAAGGTCCTTCTGATCCTCTACACTGCTAAGAATGGTACCCTTCATATTATACTGCTGCTTCATCCCATTGGATCTGCCAAAATGGATCACCACACACTTATCTGGGTTGAAGTCCATATATCTGGGTTGAAGTCCATGAGAATTCCAGATGAGCTGAGACTGGGGTGGAGTCGGGCGATGTCACTGAGATGGAAATAGTGATGATGATGTGGACATGTGGCTGGAAGCTCATCTTGGGGTGAAATATTTCACCAGGGTTGTGAACAGCCTGGTTCAGGTCAGACATGTTGCCAGCAAGAGGGATAGAGTTGTTGGCGAGCAAGTGGAGCTTGGAGAGGGGACTGAAGCAGTGGGTTCAGTCTTCCCAGTATTTATATGAAAGAAATTTCTGTTCGTTTAGTACTGGAAGTCAGATAAGTCAGGATGGTGTGTGGGTTGGAGGAACTCGGAGGTGATGGTGTTTATACCCATCTGCTATCTTGGTCCTTCCAGTTGGTGGAGTTGAGGGTTTGTGAGATTCTGTCAAAGTTCTTGTCAAGTTGTAGATGTATAAAATCCCTTACCTTCACCTCAGCCACTCCTACTTCTCTCTATCTCCTCCCAAAGTCCTGTGTAGACCCAGGCTGTGTGGCAGGTTTCATTCCCTGAAGGATATCAGCGAACCAGTTGGGTTTGTGAGACAATCCAGCAGCTTTCTTGGTTACCCTTTCCTCACGGCAGCTCCACAAATTACCAGATTCATTCAGCTCAATTTCACAACCCACCGTTGTGTTTTTGTGGGTTCTTTCTCACTCACTTTTTTCTGTTTTAAATCAATTTCACAGGGGTTCACAAGAAAAAGATTTGCAGTTGAGAAACTGAAACAAAACATGATATCAGAACCTGATGAGTCGGCCAATTTATTGTAACCTGAATATCATTGCATTTTGAAATTGGAAGAAAAAAGCACCACTCACAGTGGGGAGAAACTGTACATGTGTTCTGTTTGTGGACAAGACTTCAACCAATCATCTGGCCTTTGGAAACATAATTGCAGTCACAACAGGGAGATGGCATGGAAGTGTGAGGATTGTGGGAAGGAATTCAATTACCCATCCCTGCTGGAAACTCATCGACGCAGTCACACTGGGGAGAGGCCATTCACCTGCTCCCAGTGTGGGAAGGGATTCACTCAGTTATCCAGCTTACATATACACCAGAGGACTCATGCTGAGGAGAGGCCGTTCACCTGCTCCCAATGTGGGAAGGGATTCAATCAGTCATCCAATCTAGCAATACACCAGCGTGTTCACACTGGGGAGAAACCGTTCACCTGCTCTGAATGTGGGAAGCGATTTTCTCACTCATCCACTCTGCTGATACACCAGCGAACTCACACTCAGGAGAGGCCATTCACTTGCTCCCAGTGTGGGAAGGGATTTGCTGACTCATCTACTTTGTTGAAACACCAGCGAGTTCACACTGGGGAGAGGCCATTCACCTGTTCCCAGTGTGGAAAGGGATTTGCTCAGTCAGCCACCTTGTTCACACACCAGCGAATTCACACTGGGGAGAGGCCATTCACCTGCTCTGTGTGTGGGAAAGGATTCAGTCGGTCATCAACTCTGCTGACACACCAGCGAGTTCACACTGGGGAGAAACCATTCATCTGCTGTGTGTGTGGGAAAGGATTCAATCACTCATCCAACCGAGCAATACACCAGCGAATCCACACAGAGGAGAGGCCATTCATCTGTTCTGTGTGTGAGAAGGGATTCAATCAGTCGTCTAAACTAGCAATACATCAGCGGGTTCACAGTGGGGAGAGGCCGTTCACCTGCTTGCAGTGTGGGAAGGGATACGTTACCTCATCGAATCTTCTGACGCACCAGCGAATTCACAAGTTGTGATTGGATTTCAAATTAGGGAGAGACCATGAAAATGTGCAGACTGTGAGGAGAGTTTCAGTTACCCGTCAGAGCTGGAAGCACCGGGGACTGTTTGAAGATGGAGGGTTTCTATAAGCTGCTCTAAGACTTGTCTTCTCGCTGAAAGCTTCAGGACAGTCTATACTCATTATAGCAAGTATATTTATGGTTTCTCACTGTAACTGAAGTGGCATCTACATCTCTGAGGAATGTTGCATATTTGGAACTGAAATTGTGCTAAATTAGAAATTAAAGTTGTTTCCTTTCACTTTTAAATATTGTTCAACTGTTAATAGTTAAGCTGCTTCATTTTTTGGAATTATATTCAAGCTGTTGTTAAATAAAGTTTGTTTTACCATGAAAGATTCCTAATTTGTCAGTGGAATTACTCCTGAAGTGAAGCATCCGATCCTCACATTTATGCCAAAATAGAAAAATTTGTTTGGATCTAATCTGGCTTCCTAACATAATTTATGGGTTCTGGTCCAGGACACTTTTGGAAGGGATTCACTCCATAATCTACCCTCCAACCACCCCCGCTTCACTCTGGGGAGAGACCTTTTAAATGCCCAGACTGTGAGAACTGCTATAAAAGCTGTAGAGAACTGATGTCTCATCAATGTGTTCACACTAATGAGAGAGCATTCAGCTGCTTTTACTGTGAGACGGGGTTCAGGGAATCATTCCAACTCCCTGTACACCAGCGAGTTCACACTGGGGAGAGGCTATTCACCTGCTCTGAGTTTGGGAAGAGATCCACTCAGTTTTGAGGTTCGATTTCCAGTATCTGCAGTATCTTATTTTGATCTGATTTTTTGTTTGATTTATTATTGTCGCATGTATTGGGATACAGTGAAAAGTATTGTTTATTGTGCGCTTTGCAGACAAAACATACTGTTCCAGCATTTTCTGTTTTAGTTCCTTTTGAAGGGTTCTCCCTCTCTCCTCCATCCTCACCGACAACAGCAAGTCTGAGGAGCTCATGGAGCTCGTCACTAAGATTGAGACAGTCTGATCAGCTGCCTCTGCTGTTTCCCTCGCTTCCATTGGGTCAAACTGTGTCTAACAATTTGCCCAACCCTAAACTCATCTTTCTTTAGTTTCTCTCTGTCAAGCAGTCGATTTAGTAACCTATATTTGTATTGTTGGATATTAGAAATAAGATATACATTTAAGTGAGTTTAATTCGGTGTTTCTGTGTACAGAAGGGTTAAAACTTTCATAGATTAATGTTAAATAAAGGTATTTGCATGTATGGGGTTTTGGTTTCATTTCAAACTGTGCCTGTATTGTGTTCAGAGAGTTTACAATGTGAAAACACACATAAGGAAAGACTAGGTAAGGAAAGACTTGGCAACCAGTGGCCATTTTGGGTCAGAAATAATTTTTGATTTAGCTGAAGAGGAAACTGCCAGAACCATTAGGCAGAACAATGGAGTAAGGGCAAGAAAGAAAGTCCCATAAGTTGGAGAACAGATAGTTCTAGAAACCAGGGAATGAAAAAAGTCTGAGGAAAACTGAAGTCAAAGGGAATCTGAACAAGATACTGTTCCCTGAAATTAAAGAAAGGGGGAGAGAGAGGCTTCTAGTTAAAGGCAACACACATGGTGAAGTTGGCTGGCAAAAAGCCAGACTCTGAAGTAATCCTAAGGTTGGGACTTTGGTACCACCTGTGAAACAGTAGTGTTCTGTTGATATGGCTGGGTACCTGAGAGATTGTGTGGAAGCTTGAATGCATGTGATAATCTGAGGCAGAAGAATAGTGAAAGGAGAGATTGAAATCCTGGAAGTGGATCCTTGCTGAAAAGATCTGAGAGAGTGCGTTGTTTGGGAGAACATTTTTGAGAGTGGATCTGATTGATGAAAATTTCTGTGCACCAATTTCAATGACAATGTTGCAATTTGTAATTTTACACATGACATAATCTCAGTATGATTACTCAGCATCGGGTTGTACTCTGACCGGTGCAGTGCAAATGGTGGAACTTACTGATCAAGAACCGGTCAGAGATTACATTGAATCAGAGAATTCTCTCATTCTTGGGCGACACGGTGGTTAGCACTGCTGACTCACAATGCCAGGGTCCCGGGTTCGAATCCCGGCTTGGGTCACTGTCTGTGTGGAGTTTGCACATTCTCCCCGTGTCTGCATGGGTTTGCTCCGGTTTCCTTCCACAGTCCAAAGATGTGTGGGTTAGGTGGATTGGCCATGCTAAATTGCCCTGAGTGTCGGGGGGCTAGCTAGGGTAAATGCATGAGGTTGTGGGGATAGGACCTGGGTGGGATTGTGGTCGGTGCAGACTCAATGGGCCGAATGGCCTCCTTCTACACTGTAGGGATTCTATGAATATCCAGAGCAGAAAGACATTGTTCGGTTTAACGAGTCTGTGCTGGTGTTTATATTTCACACAAGACACCTCCCATTCCATCTCCCTCATTTCAGCCTTTCAGCTCATCTTTCTAATCTCCTTTCCCTCATGTACTCATCACATTTCCTTTTTAAACGATGAGTTGTCCAGCTAGTTCCTGTGGCAGTGAATTTCACATTGTGATCAATCTCTGAGTATAGATGGTGAGTGACTTGGAGGGGAACGTGCAGGTGATGATGTTCCCAGGCATTTGCTGCCCTTCTCCAAGGGGCTAGAGGTTGCGGGTTTGCAACATGCTGTCAAAGAAGCCTTGGTGAGTGCTTGCAGTGCATCTTGTAGGTGGTACACACAGCTGCCATGTGAGTCAGTGTTGGAGGGAGTAGATGTTTGTAGGAGGATTGCCAATCAAGCTGCTTTGTCTTGGATGGTGTTGAGCTTCCTGAGTTGTTGGAGCTGCACTAAGTCAGAAAATTGGAGCTTATTCAATTGGACACAAGAGTTGTGCCTTGTTGATGCTGGAGTTTGGGGAGAAGGATTAAACAGAGCTTTTAGTGGAAAATTCACCTGATCTGGCCCAGACACCACGAGGAGGTGGAAATGGGATGTGTTATGATTCTCAATTGAAACCCTACCCAACTGAAAAGGTGAACATTGAAGAGTTGAACACGGAGGGAGGGATGTCTGTTAGTGTTCTTCAGCAGTGGAAGTGGGGATCGGGATTGCGCTGGAAGAACAGGAGTGATGGTGAAATGAGTCAGCAAATAGGGAACGGTTATTTAACCACCAGCTCGGGTTACTGAAGCCTGAATATTGTGGGAGAGAAAAGGCGAGAGTGTTGCAGAGTTTAAAATGGAACAAGAGAGTCTTAAGCTGGTGAAGTCAGTGAAATCTGAGTCTCGGTTTTGTCTGCTGTCATTTTATGGAGGCCCCGTTTTGCTGAAACCAACAGAAAAAACGCTGGAAAACCTCAGCAAGTCTGGCAGCATCTGTCAGGAGAGAAAAGAGCTGAAGTTTCGAGTCTGGATGACCCTTTGACAAACCTTTTGCTCTTTTGGTTTCAGATTCCAGCATCCGCAGTAATTTGCTTTTATCCCATTTTGCTGAAACTCTTTATTTCCACAGTTACAGAATCAGTGAAAAGACATGACACATTCTTCACAGCAGCATCAAACTCACACTGACTGTTTCCTCACTCACCTCGAGGTTATCGATTCGCCTCCGGCCTCTTCCGTTCACTCCTGCTTCGGGTGTGGTCTCAGAATGGGGAGGGGACGGATTAGTGACCACCTCCCCGCACCCCCCTCCCCCCCACAAACACACACAAAGAGGAACGACTCAAACACAATCATTAAATAAAGTGAAAGCAGACATACATACACACCAAACATGTATGTGCTCGCACACAGGTACACACACACATGAACTGAAATGCGTGTACACCCCGACAGACACACACTCACTCATAGACACAAGCGTGCCTGCTCACAGACAAAATCATAGAATTCCTACAGTGCAGAAGAGACCATTCAGCCCTTTGAGTCTGCACTGACTCTCTGACAGAGCATCTTACCCAGGCCCTATTCCCGTTACCCCATATCTTTACCCCACTAATCACTCTGATCTACATATTTTGTGACATAAAGCAGCAATTTAGCATGGTCAATCCACCTAACCAGCACATTTTGAAGTTTGGGAGGAAACCAGAGCCTCCGGAGGAAACCCACGCAGACACGGGGAGAACATGCAAACTCCACACAGACACAATGGGTAGCACTGCTGCCTCACAGCACCAGGGACCTGGGTTCAAATCAAGCCTCAGGTTGTGTGAAGTGTGTGTGAAGTTTGTGCATTCTCCCCGTGTCTGTGAGAGTTTTCTCCAGTTGCTCCGGTTTCTACCCACACTCCAAAGACGTGTGATTGAGGTGGATTGGCCGTGCTAAATTGCCCCTTAGTGTTGGGGATATGATCAGTGTAAATACGTGGGGTTATGGGGATAGGGCCTGGGTGGGGTTGTTGTTGGTGCAGGCTCGGTGGGCCGATTGGTCTCTTTCTGCACTGTCGGGATTCTATGATTAATCCGAGGCTGGAATCGAACCCAGGGCCCTGGCGCTGTGAGGCAGCAGTGCTAACCACTGTGCCACCATGCCGCCCAGGTGGGCACACAGACAGCTGCACACACTACACTGTCAATCACCTGCCTCCAGCTGTCAGTGCTGAGGAAGTGAAACCAAGCTCCCCCCCTCCTCACTCACTGCTGTGTCAGGTGGATAGTAAAATCCCACCGCCACTACTGGATGGAGCGAAGGAGAGCTCCCGCTGGTTTCCGAGGGCCGATCTTTATCCTTCAAACAGCCTAACATTTGGTGGTTATCCGACAGTTTGTGGGATCTGCTGTGTGCAGTGCCTGCCGGGTTTCCCAGGTGAACAGCAGTGACTGTGTTTTGGAAACAGGAAGCTGCTGTGTTGATTCAGAGCGCTCTGGAACAGGCCAGACCAAGCACAGGAGCTAAATCATTCCCTCCTGCCGTTCTGTAGGAAGAGATGGTGACTGCACAGCAAGATCCCACAAGGCACGATGCAACACACAGCCAGGGAACTTAAATTTCAGAGACGATTTGAGGGACCCCTGGGAGAACCTGTTACAGCAGCTCGAATCTCAGGAACAGGTTACACAAATCTGTGACCTTCTGACCTGGGTGAGAGAGAGAATGAGAGGCACCAGGATAAGCCTGGAATGACTGATCCAGGAACTTCCAGTCCCATCGTCAACTCCAACAGGTCCCTTATCCGAGGCTCAGCAAAGGGGGTCAACATGATAAACAACTGAATCCCCAGTGAAAAAATACACAGTCCCTGCTGTCAATATCTCCGGCCATTCCACATCGGTCACAGGTGCACGGGCCAATGTCTGTGTGTGCGTGGGGGGGAGGCAGTGATGGGAGCGCATGTTACCTACAGAAAGCCTGGTCCCAGGTTAGCCAGACGGTAGGTTGTATCCGGTGTCCATCGTCCTCGGGCCGTGTCTCAGGGAGCGATAGGAGGAGAGTGGGACCATCACAGGACCAGGCCCCCGCCTGTGTTCTCCACTCTCTGTGTGAAAGGAGAAGGTGGTAAGAATCGGAGTGGGAATAGCTTCTGTCGAGCCTGCTCCACAATTCATCATCAACCTCATCTCCACTTTCCCTGCAGTCTTCCCGATCCCTCAATTCCCAAAGATATCCCCACTTTCCGCACACTCCTCCCCATCCCATAATTCCCAAAGATATCCCACTTTCCCCGCACTCCTTCCCATCCCTCAATTCCCAAAGATATCCCCACTTTCCCTGCACTCCTCTCCATCCCTCAATTCCCAAAGATATCTCCACTTTCCGCACACTCCTCCCCATAGATATCCCCACTTTCCCCGCACTCCTCCCCATTCTTCAATTCCCAAAGATATCCCCACTTTCCCCACACTCTTCCTCCTATCTCTCAATTCCCAAAGACATCCCCACTTTCCCTGCACTCCTCCCCCATCCCTCATTTGTTTTTGTTCATTTGTGGGATATGGGCGTCTCTGACTGGCCAACATTTATTGCCCATCCCGAGTTGCTCGAGGGCTGTTGAGAGTCAACCACGTTGCTGTAGCTCTGGAGTCACATGTAGGCCAGACCAGGTAAGGGCGGCAGATTTCCTGTGGTTGACTCTCAACTGCCCTCCAAGAGCAACTAGGGATGGACAATAAATGCTGACCAGCCAGTGATGCCCATATCCCACGAATGAATAAAAATAATTGGGCCCAATCTACTCAACCTCTCAGGCTCCACAGCCCTGAATGGTTTCCTCTTCCTATTTTCCTGGCTCCCCCTCACATACAGAGTGCGGATCTCACCTGGGGCGGCTGGATGAATGCCAGCCAGTCAGAGGCGTGTGTGGGCAGCAGCCCCATTGCCTGGCACTTGTAGATGGCCAGGGCCAACCCCAGCAGGTTGCCGATGAAGTAGATGAGACACTGCAGCCAGTGCTGATAAGAATTCCCCAGGACCCTAAAGACTGAGAGCAAGAATGGAAAAGCAGGAAGTTCAGGAACAGGTGAGAACCTTTCCTCATAACACAGCCTATCCATTGTAGGTATTAGTCTGGTAAACCGTCTCTGAACTGTCTCCAGCATACTTGCACACTTCCTTAAACAAGGTGACCAATACTGCACACAGTACTCCAGATGTGGTTTCACTAGTGACCTGTACAACTGAAGCATAACCTCCCTAGTTCTGTATTTAATTCCCATCACAATGAATGATAACATTCTATTAGTTTTCCTAATTACTTGCTGTACCTGCATATTAGCCTTTTGTGATTTATGCACTCGGACACCCAGATCTTGATCAATTGGGCCAGTGGGCTGACGAATGGCAGATGGAGTTTAATTTAGACAAATGCGAGGTGATGCATTTTGGTAGATTGAACCAAGGCAGGACTTACTCAGTTAATGGTAGGGCGTTGGGAAGAGTTACAGAACAAAGAGATCTAGGGGTACATGGTCATAGCTCCTTGAAAGTGGAGTCACAGGTGGACAGAGTGGTGAAGAAGGCATTCGGCATGCTTGGTTTCATCGGTCAGAACATTGAATACAGGAGTTGGAATGTTTTGTTGAAGTTTTCCAAGACATTGGTAAGGCCACACTTGGAATACTGTGTGCAGTTCTGGTCACCCTATTATAGAAAGGAGATTATTAAACTAGAAAGAGTGCAGAAAAGATTTACTTGGATGCTACGGGGACTTGATGGATTGAGTTATAAGGAGAGGCTGGATAGACTGGGACGTTTTTCTCTGGAGCGTAGGAGGCTGAGGAGTGATCTTATAAAGGCCTATAAAATAATGAGGGGCACAGATCAACTAGATAGTCAATACCTTTTCCCAAAGGTAGGGGAGTCTAAAACTAGAGGGCATAGATTTAAGGTGAGAGGGGAGAGATACAAAAGTGTCCAGAGGGGCAATTTTTTCACACAGAGGGTGGTGAGTATCTGAAACAAGCTGCCAGAGGTAGTAGTAGAGGCAGGTACAATTTTGTCTTTTAAAAAGCATTTAGATAGTTACATGGGTACGATGGGTTTAGAGGGATATGGGCCAAATGCGGGCAATTGGGATTAGCGTAGGGGTTTTAAAAAAGGAAGGGTGGCATGGACAAGTTGGGCCTAAGGGCCTGTTTCCATGCTGTAAAGCTCTATGACTCTATCCCTCTGAATCTCTGAGCTCTGCAATCTCTCACCATTTATACAAAATGCTTCTTTTTCATTCTTCCTGCTGAAATGGACAATTTCACATTTGCCCACATTCTACTCCATTTGACAGATATTTGCCCACTCACTTTACCTTTCTATCTTTCTGTACTCTCTGTATGTCCTCTTCACAACTTACTTTCCCATCTATCTGTGTGTCATCGACAAATTTGCCAAACATCCCTTCATCCAGACATTTATATAAATTTCATTCCTTGCCCCAAATTTGATTCCTTTTCCACTATTTAGTTTAAAACCATCTCTAGTTTCCTAGTTATGGGGTTCGCAAGAACACCGACCCCAGCACAGTTCAGATGTAGACTGTCCCAATGGTACAGATCTCACTTTACCCAGTACTGATGTCAGTGTCCCATGAACCAGAACCCACCTCCCACACCAGTTAGGGCGGCACAGTGATTAGTACTGCTGCCTCACAACACCAGGGACTCGATTCTATACTGGCTTAGAATCCCTACAGTTCAAAAGGAGGCCATTCAGCCCATCGCTTCTGCACCGACCATAACCCCACCCAGGCCCTATCCCTGTACCACCATGTATTTACTCTGTTAGTTCCCCTGACACTATGGGACAACTTACCATAGCCAATCAATTTAACCCGCACATCTTTGGACTGTGGGAGGAAACCGGAGGACCCGGAGGAAACCCACGCAGATAGAGAGAGAACATGCAAACTCCACACACACTCGAGGCCGGAATTGAACCTGGGTTCCTGGCGCTGTGAGGCAGCAGTGCTAACCACTGTGCCACCGTGCCGCCCCTTGGGTCACTATCTGTGCAGAGTTTGCACTTTCACCCCGTATCTGTGTGGGTTTTCTCCCACAGTCTGAAAGACCTGCTGGTTAGGTGCATTGGCCATGCTAAATTCTCCCTCAGTGTACCCGAGGACGCACTGGAATGTGGCGACTAGGGGATTCTCACAGTAACTTCATTGCAGTGTTAATGTAAGCCTACTTGTGACACTAATAAATAAACTTTGAAGCAGCCTTTCAGTCACGCATTGATCCCTCCGATCTGATCTGTCCTATACCTATTAGCATGTGGCTCAGGTAATAATTCAGAGATTATAACCATTGAGGTTCTGCTTCTTAATTTGGTGCCTAAGTCCTCATACTGACACTGAAAACCTCCTTCTTTGTCTCTGTTGTTTGTACCTACATTGACGATGACAACTGGAAACTCCCCCTCTCCAATGCAAGTTCCTCTCCAGCCCTGATCAGATGTCCTGAACACTGGCCCCAGACAGGCACCACAGCTGCCTTGATTCACATTCTTTGCTGCAGAGAATGTGCCAATCCCTCTGACTATACTGTCCCCCATTATCACTGCATTCCTTTTTGCTCCCCTCACTAGAATGGCTTCCTGTACCACAGTGCCATGGGTAATTGGTTCATCCATCCTGCAGCTCCCATTCATCCAAACAAGCTGAAAATACCTCAAACTGGCTGGACAATGGTAAAGGCTAAGGATCCTGTCTGTGAGTTCCCTTATCTGTCTCACTCAGTCACTCTCCTGTTGCTGACCCTGTGCCAAGAGGTGTGACTGCTCCCTGATACAAAGAATCCAGGTAACTTTCCCCCTCCCTGATGCATTGCAGTGTCTGTAGTTCAGCCTCCAGCTCATAAACTCTGAACCACAGCTGCTCGAACTTCACTTACTGCAGACATGTTTGCCCTGGATCAAACTGACAGCCAGGAGCTCCCACACGCTGCAGCTGTGACACATCTTTAATGTGTGCGAATAAACTATTTAATTATTTTATCCAATTACATATTTTGTTTTTGTTTTAAGTATTTTAGTTTTTAAGTATTTTATTAACCTTACCACCAATTGCTGTACTGTTTTAACCCTTAAGCACAGAATTAACCTTAGTCACTTAGCAGATACTCACCAAAAATCTAGCTTCTTCCTCTGTAGAAGAGTAAGATCACTTCCTAAAGGCTGAGAAAGTTAGAAAGCAAAAGGGCACCTCTTTCCCTCCCTTCCCGAACTCCCTTAATTACCCAACTCCCAGAACTCTATTCTAAGCTGCACTCAAGTGATGCCGGTTCAGAGCTGTTTCTGAGCTGCAGATTCAGTACAATACTCACTTGCAGACATGGACATCAAGGCCTGTATGGGTCTCCAGGCCATCATGCACACCATCATGGTCGGGAGGATGGAGATGGTGTTGCCAGCCATGTACATGATGAACAGATTCATGGGCAGCTGTTTCAATGGGCCCAAGACGATGTCTCAGCAGCGCTGAAACAGAAAGCGAGCAGGGTATCAGTAAAGGGGGCCGGTTAGGGGAGGCCATATACTGATCTTATACCCAGGCCTGGAAGTTAGGATGGTGATTAACACAATTAGTCCCTTTATCACACAGGCTGCTGTGGTTCACCAAGGTACTTCACCACCATGGACTAACCAGACGTTGTCAGCCACACACTAAAGACACATTCAAATCCAACTTACTTTCTTGACCAGGATCCGGTCTGTTTCTTGGACGCGGATGTCTGGTAGCTGTTTGTCCGAATATGCGACTGGGCACATGGAGTCTCTCTGGCTATACTGTTGATCACGGCTCCTGTGAGAAACAGAAAACACAAATTGGTCACCCTTTCAAGACCTTGTTTAAAGAGGGAGTCTCTCTGTTGAGGACCCCAACATGGTGGCAATGCTGCCAGCACGAACTAAAGCTTGGGCAAACATCGAACACACACTGCCATTGTGTCCACTGAACTGCCACGGGAATGGAGGATGGCAGAAGTGGATTTAGTGTGAATTGATAATCAGGGTGCCAATCCATTTACTCTCCATTAAGGATCAACAGCGACAAATCACCAGATGTACCAAATTGTGTCTTGAAAACAAACACTGTGGGACATTGAGAGAGATCCAGTTCAGCACCCGGCCCTGGAAACGAGCAATCGTTCCCCCAACCACCACCGCAGTTGGCACCTGATCAGGTGGAGGGGCTGAAACCAAAAGGGCATCTCAGGGTCATGACCTGGGGAAAAGATGCCAAGTGGGGTCTGAGTGGTTTCTGGGGGATTTGAGGGGCTGCTTTGTGATGAGGAGCTCGGTGAGGGGTAAAAGAGGCGTGAAAAACCCGGGGTTGGGAAGTTTTGGGTTGGTGCCACATCCCCGGGTCGGTGTGCGGTGGCCTCCCCTCGGGAGAGACGGGCTGACCCGGCTTGCCGCCTGCTCGAGTCCCCGGGTGGCCAACGCAGCTGCTGCTGCCGCTCAGGCTGAGAGCGAGGGTTCACTTGTGCCAGCGCGCGCGGTTGACAAGCCCCGCCCCTGCAGCCATGACAACGTCGTCGACCGTTAACCGTCCCCCCTTTTCAAATCTGATTCCGATCCGAGGAAGAACCCGCGCGCTTCCGTCAACAAACCACTCCCGCTGCAATGCGCATGTGCGGTCTCAACCTCCTCAGCTCTGTTTACGCCGCCCATTGCCCCGCCCCCACAACTCCGCCATGTTTATTAGGGGCACATCGGCTCCGACTCGATCCACTCTCCGGCCAAATGGAGCGCCTCTGACCCGCACAAAGATGGACACCACTCAATATCAGAGATTTATAATATTGCTTCCTTAATTCCCTCACGAAAATGTCTTACACCGTATAAAACATCAATAAAACCTAAAGGACCAGATTATCCTTCTCATTCTGCAACCAAAACCAATCCAATGTTACTGGGTTTCTCCACAGATACTGCCAGACCTGCTGATGTTATCCATCATTTTCTGTTCTCATTTCACATTTCTGCAGTATTTTACATTCTGCCTCGAAGGGCTGATCCTTCCAACCAAGTTACAACGGACAGAACAATATAACATTGTGGCTTCCTCCAAGTATGAGAACTGAAGGGTGGACAATTTGCATATATTAGGAAAAGTAAAGTTTATATTAGTCACAAGTCAGCTTTCATTAACACAGCAATGAAGTTACTGTGAAAATCCCCCAGTACTCACAGTCCGGCACCTGTTCGGGTGCACTGAGAGAGAATTTAGCATGGTCAATGCACCGAACCAGCACATCTATCGGACTGTGGGAGGAAACCGGAGCACTCGGAGGAAACCCATGCAGACACGGGGAGAACGTGCAGACTGCGCACAGACAGTGACCCAAGCTGGGTATCAAACCCAGGTCCCTGGCGCTGTGAGGCAGTAGCGCTAACCACTGTGCCAAGGTTGATTAGAATCACAATCTCACTGATGTAACCTAGTGATGCCAATGATATAATAACAGTGATCTCATTGACGAGAGACAGTTTGATCTTCAATTAATTTGAAATAAGTCGTCATATGGAAAGAATACAGGTGTTGAATATAAATGAAGAGTTCAGTTTATTTTGCTCACTCTGACGAATCAGGCTGAACCTTCTACTGAGGACATACAAGGAGAAGATTTTGTCTTGTCATCCTGTTACTGACATATCAAATAGAGCAGGAAAATACATGGGCATTGAATGGAATCTGACTTCTGCCGTGGTTCCCCGTGGACGGCAAGAAGAGTTCATCAATCAGAATAGAGAGTCTGAGTCTTGATCTTCCAGGCAGCAAGGCTTTATTAGCTAATACATTTCAATAAAGCCGGGATTTCCAGATGAATCCAAAAAAACAGTGCTCTGACAGTCCTTTTTATCCACATTTAGCTTCATATTTCATCATTCTTATCTTACAGTCAAGGTTTTTTTGTTGCAGACCCCAAGGCCACTTTTCGTTAGCCACCATGGTTTACTAGACCTACGTTATCTGCCTTCTTTCTGATTGGTCACTAATGAATGTGCTATGATATCATTGTGGTTACATCTTGCCTTCTTATCTGAAGTTTATTGTCTAATCAGCCAAGGTTGTTGTTTGTTCAACCATTGTAGGGCATCCTGCTATGCCAAGTCTTTTTTCCCGTTGTCTGACTTTCTCACGTTTATTTAAGAAATTACTTTCAGCTTCTGTGTGTTTGCTTGACTTCTTTTAGCCTTTATGTTCATTTATGTGAGTATCCATGTGTACTGACCTGGTAAGGTATTGTGCACTTAAAAGGGTACAAGTGTATGCTTAATAAGATATGTGATGATATATGAGAGCTTCTTAAGTAGTGATTATCTCTTCTATGTTAATTATTATCTCCTACTTGTCCTAATAATTATTCCTTCCAATATATGTTGTCTTAATGATTATCCCTTACACTTCTCTAACTGGAGTCAATGGGAGCTGTCTTGAGAACACATTGTCTGGACACTATTTTCAGTAAAATACTGGAACTCCGCATATCTCCCTGCACAGCACATTTCTCCATTCAGCTTGTTCCATTTTTGTACATGGTTCCCTCTGATTCCTGTCTCTGTGTCTCTCAGCCCGCAGTAATTTACCGTGCTGTCAGACAGCAGCTCATGGATGGTTCCTCACTTTTCAAACTGTCGAATGATGCAGAAAATTAAGTCCCCATACCCTCTGCTCTAAAAACACTTCCGTAATTAGGGATGCGGATGAAGAAGTTAGGAGCTTTATCCTGGACTTGATGGTACAGCCGTAAGGAATATGAATGAGCTGTGCTCGAAAAACTCTAATTAATGGTAACTGAATCTCCCTCAAACTGTGTCAATGTAACTGGCTCCTGTGAGACACGGACACTAAAACTGATTTATTTTACATATTCTGATATATCCTGACCATTGATTAACTGTAAATAGCTCCTGAACCTTGGGGAGGAAAGTGTGCAGGTGACTTTCTCCCTCTCTGATGCCCCACAATGACAGCAGCTCAGACTCCAGCTCAATACCCCTGAGCACAGATTCCGCCAGCTGCAGACACTCGCCACAGATATGATTGTCCAGGTTTGCACGAACTCTCACATGCTGCAGTTCTGGCACACCACCTGCCCTGTGAAGAACATCAAACTCCCGTCCAGTTACAGGAGAAATAAAAAAAGGATTAACAACAGCAATCAACCCCTGCAGTTACACATGAACTCGCTGGTGTCTCAGCAGGTTGGATGGCCGATTGAATCCCTTCCCACACTCTGAGCAGGTGAACGGCCTCTCCCCACTATGAGTGTGTTGGTGTGTCTGGAGATTGGATGATTGAGTGAACTGCTTCCCACATACAGAGCACCTGAACATTCTTTCCCCAGTGTGAACTCGTTGGTGTTGAATAAGATGAGATGATTGTCTGAATCTCTTTTCACAGTGAGGACAGCTGAATGGTCTCTTGTCAGTGTGAACAAGCTGGTGTTTGATTAGATCTGGAGAGGTTTTAAAGCAATCCTCACAGTAAAAGCATTTATATGGTCTCTTGTTACTGTGAACTGTCTGGTGTGACCCTAGGCTGGATGACTTTGTGAAACCCTTCCCACATGTGGAGCAGATGAACGGTCTCTCTCTAGTGTGAGCGCGTCGATGGGTTTCCAGCTGAGATGGGTAACTGAATCCCTTCCCACAGTCCCCACATTTCCATGGTTTATCCATGGTTCCGGTATCCTTGTGTCTCTCCAGATTGGATGATCAGTTGAAGCCTCGTCCAAACATGGAATACATGTATGGTTTCTCCCCACTGGAAATGGTATGATTTATTTTCAGGCTGTGTAACTGGTTAAAGCTCTTTCCACAGTCAGTTCACTGGAACACTCTCATTCGGGTGTATGTGTGTGTCTCGGTGCTTTTCCAGTCACACCGTTGCTTGAAATCTTTCCCCACAGGCAGAACAGAGAAACATTTCTCCTTCCACAGTGAAAGGTCGATGATATTTAGCTCTTGATTAATTCAGTGACTTTGACTGATCACAAAGAAATGCTTTTCTGTCTTCAGATCATCTCCTACTAACCCCCTGTAAAAAGAATTGATGGTGTCAGTATCACTCAGTCCAGGATAGAAATTCAGAACAGAAATATCTAGTTTCTGTGCAACATTCCCACCCTCTGTTCTTCCAAATATGTGATCCATTAAACTAAAATAAGCTAAAATCAGCAACAAAGTCCTCACAAAAGGAAAGGGAATGTTCTTAACTAAACCAGAATGTTTTTTATGAACATATGAACAAGGAGCTGAGGTAGGCCATTCAGCCCCTCCACCATTTATTAAGACTGTGGCTGATTTGATGGTAACCTCAAATCTGCATCATGCTTACCTCTGATAATCTATCACCCCCTTGCTTACCAAGAATCTAACCACCTCTGCCTTAAAAATATTCAAAGATTCTGCTTCCACTACTTTTTCAGAAAGAGAGTTTCAGACTCACAACCCTCTGAGTGAAAGAATTTCTCCTGACTTCTGTTTTAAACGGGCAACCCCTTATTTTAAACAGTGACCCCTAGTTCTAAGTTCTCTCACAGAAGGAAACAGCCTCTTCACAACCACCTTGTCAAGACACCTCAGGATCTTATAATGGTTTAGTCAAGTCTCCCCTTGGTATTCTAAACTCCAGTGGATACAAGCCAAGTCTGTTCAACCTTTCCTTACAAGACAATACACCCATTGCTGCGATTAGTCTGTTAAACCTTCTCTGAACTGCTTCCAACATATTGATATCCTTCCTTTAATAAGGTAACCAATACTGTACACAATATTCTAAATGTGGTCTCACCAATGCCCTGCACAACTGAAGCACAACCTGGTTACTTTTGCAATCAACTCCCTCACAATAAATGGTAACATGCTATTAGCTTTCCTAATTACTTGCCCTGCCTGTATAAGAGCCTTCTGTGATTCATGCACTGGGACACAAAGGTCTCTCTGCACCTCAGAGCTCTGCAATCTCTCACCATTTAGATAAGTTTATCCTTCCTGCCAAAGTGGACATTTCACAGTTGCCCAATTCTACTCCATTTACCAGTTTTTTGCCCACTCACTTATCCTATGTATATATTTTGGTAGTCTCCTTATGCCATCTTTACGACTTATTTTCCTACTTATAGTAGATTGGCCATGCTTAGTGTCCAAAGATGTGTAGGTTAGATAGACTAACCATGATGAAATGTGTGGCATTATAGGGATAGGGCTGGTGGTGGGCCTGGGTAAGGTGCTCTTTTGGAGAGTCAGGGCAGACCTTATGGTCCAAATAGCCTCCTTCTCCACTGTATGGATTCAATGCTTCTATGGTTTATCTTGTGTGATCATCAAATTTGGCAATCATTGCGGCAATCCCTTCATCAAAGTCATTTCTATATATTGTAAACAGTTCAGTTCCCAGCAGTGATTCCTGTGGTACACAACTTGCCAAAAGGGCCACCCAGATTGCCATCACTGTACTTAACAGGCGTCGGAATGTGATGACTAGGGGATTTTCATAGTAACTTCATTGCAGTATTAATTTACCCTACTTGCAGCACTAATAAATAAACTTTAAACGTTAATGATCCACAAACTCCACTGGGCAGCACAGTGGTTAGCACTGTTGCCTCAAAGCGCCAGGGACCCCGGGTGCTTTCCCAGCTTGGGTCACTGTCTGTGTGGAGTTTGCACGCTCCCCCCGTGTCTGCGTGGGTTTCCTCCGGGTGCTCCGGTTTCCTTCCACAGTCCGAAAGACGTGCTGGTTAGGTGTATTGGCCATGCTAAATTCTCCCTCAGTGTATCCGAACAAGCGCCAGAGTGTGGCGACTAGGGGATTTTCACAGTAACTTCATTGCAGTGTTAATGTAAGCCTACTTGTGACACTAATAAATAAACGTTAAAACTTTATATTGGTTCCTGTGACTCTGCGGGAACTCGGACCTCATTGGAAACACACTGAAGCCCCGCCCTCTATTGCGTCACCAAGGAGGGCACGCATGCGCGCCATTCCCCATTGGAACAAGATGGCGGCCGTTAACTACAGCTTTGTCCCGGGAAACAGACACGGAGCCGCAGACACGGGACCTTCAGGTCAGTATTTGGGATTTGAGGCTTTCACCACGTGTTTCAAAACATTCCCCGTTCCACGGTTGGCACTATCGCTCCCTCTGGGTCACCATATATCTTACCCGTTTGGAGATACGACTAACAACGAACACTCCGTGGCCATTGTTGCGCATGCTCCGAATACAGGGCGCTATTGCGCCAGCGCACTGCTCTGGATAGGGGACATCCACCGCCGCGGAGAACTCTGGGTAAATTCCCCACCATTTACAGTCCAAATTAGGGCGGTGAGGCAAATAAATGAAGTTAGGAACCAAATAAGATGTAAATCCAAGTGCACAGATCCTCCATAGAAAGAAGGAAAGTGCGAATTGATGGAGAATCAAGAGTTCACAAAACAGCGGCAAGAACTGCAGAAACCAACCCCTGCAATCACATAGGAACTGACCAAGTGAATCCTATCAGTGAGTAGTTGTATGACCTCGTGTATGACTTAGATCATATATTTTAGTCATGTTAGCACACTAATAAAACTGAATTACTGGAAACAGGCTGCAGCTCTTTTCATTTTCATTTACTACAGTATACTGGCATTTATTATCATTGCTGAATACTTTTGAGAAGGTGATGACAATCTGTCTTCCCTAACCACTGCAGCCCATGGAGGTTTCGGATGGTTTCTGGGTCCCCAGAATATTAGCCTGGGCCTTTGGATTGCTAGTCCTGTGATATTACCACTGTGTCGCCATCTTCCATCACAAAAAATACCCATTAACTGTCATTTAGCATTTCCTGCTATTGAGGCAATTTTGTATCCAAAATGTAACTTGCTCTTGGATCTCTTGAGATTTGATGTTTCTGCCCAGTCTGCCATGTGGGAACTTGGGATATACCAGCGAGTTCACACCGGAGAGAGGCCATTCACCTGCTCTGACTGTGGGAAGAGATTCAGTCAGTCAGCCCACCTGCTGGCACACCAGCGAGTTCACACTGGGGAAAAGCCGTTCACCTGCTCTGAGTGTGGGAAAGCATTTATCCATTCATCCCACCTGTTGAGACACCAGCAAGTTCACACTGGGGAGAAGTTGTTTAACTGCTCCATGTGTGGGAAGGGATTCACTCAGTCATCCCACCTGGTGAGACACCAGCAGCTTCACAAATGACTGCAGGGATTGGATTCTGCTGTTAATCACATCCAGAACTGAACCATGTTCATTCTGACAGTAGCGTTTCCTTCTGCTGAAAATAATTTAAATGAAGTTTTATATTCTGGTTATATGTCCAATAAATCAGCTTGTTTTGAACCTATTGTTTTAGATTTTTATCTTTCCCACCTGAGTGTTTAACATCACCTGTCTAGGGCTCAAAAAGGACAATCTGGGGGAGGATCGAATGGCAGGAACAGAACTTCAGGCTGGACACAGTCCAGGAACACAGTGACCATCCACCATCCACATTTTGTCCCTGTTGAATAAAATCAAACACAGCGTTTATTCTCCATCCAGTTATCTGACCTTTTCTATTTGTCCAGCTTACACTGATCTCCCTGGTAACAGATATTGTGCTTCCTTCCCTCATTTCCAATTCGTTATTATAAAATCTGTTTCTTCCAATCTATCTGGAACATCAGGTGGACCTTCCCAAGTGGAATTGAGACAGAGGTGAGATCAGCCATGATCAGATTGAATGGCGGAGCAGGCTTGAGGGGCTGAATCGCCGACTCCTGTTCCTAGTTCTTATGTTTTTCAGTTAACAATCATCACTGTCCCTGTGAGGGAATGTTGTGAATTTCTATCCTGGACTCGCTGTGATGGATTTTGGAAACTCCTTTCAAATGGGCTTCGAGGGGGAGGATTTACACATCGTAAACCCAAACCAAGAAAAATATTTGTCTTTGATCAATCTTTAACTTTGGACATTTTTTTCACAGGACTTCAGAAGCTCAGTGGTGGAAGGCAAAAAACTCAAATAAAACATCGCAGCAGCATCTGACGCTATCACCTAAATAATTGTAATCTGAATATTGTTGTAATTTGAACATGGAAGGGGAAAGCAGGGTTAACAGTGGAGAGAAACCGTACACGTGTTCTGTGAGTGGACAAGGATTCAGCCAGTCACCTGGCCTGTCAAGACACAAGCACAGTCAAGCTGGGGGAAACCATGGAAATGTGGGGACTGTGGGAAGGGATTCATTTGTTCATTCCCCCGCCCCCCCAACCCTGCTGAAACACAAGTGGGCTCACACTGGGGAGAGGCCTTCTTCCTGCCATAAGTGTGTGAAGGGATTTACTTCCTCATCCATCTTGTTGACACACCAGTGTGTTCACACAGGGGAGAGGCCATTCACATGCCCTGAGTGTGGGAAGGAATTCACTAGTTCATCTATCCTGCTGAATCACCAGCGAGTTCACACTGGGGAGAGGCTGTTTATCTGTTCTGAGTGTGGGAAGGAATTCACTAGTTCATCTATCCTGCTGAAACACCAGCAAATTCATAATGGGGAGAGGCTGTTTATCTGTTCTGAGTGTGGGAAGGGATTCACTCGGTCATCTATCCTGCTGAAACACCCAGCGAGGTTCACACTGGGGAGAGACCGTTAACCTGCTCTGTGTGTGGGAAGGAATTTACTCTGTTATCTCAGCTGCTGAAACACCAGCAAGTTCATGAGTGACTGGATTTGCTGTTAATCACACGCAGGACTGAACCGTTCTCATTGGCACCTGTTTCTGCTGATGTTAATCAGCCCCAGCACAGCTGTACAGCTTATGTTGTGGGTTAAAAGTCAAATAAACCGGCGATGTGTGAAATACGGTTTGATGAATGTTTATAATTTCTCTAACACAGGTTAGTTCCTTTTAAGGAGCTCCCCCCTCCTCCATTGTCACCCCAACAGCAAGCATGAGGACTCATGGAGCTTCTTTGTCACTGAGTCAGGGATTCTGCTGTAATTGCTGCTGTTAATCACATCCGGGACTGAACCATGTTCATTCTGACAGTTGGAATTTGTTCCTGCTGATATTAATAATCCCTATAACTGGAATGGAGACTGTCAAGTAACTGAGCTTTGTTTAAACCTATTGTATATTTTTGTCTTTCCCACCTGAGTGTTTAACATCACTTGATTGGAACTCAGAAAGGATAATCTGGGGGAGGATCATATGGCAGGAAGAGAACTTCAACCTGGACACAGTCCTTCAGGGTCACACTGAGAGGGACAAACAGCACTTTGGTCTTTCTATAAGACCATAAGACATCGGAGCAGAATTAGGCCACTCAGCCCATCGAGTCTGCTCTGCCATTCAATCATGGTTGAAACTTTTCTCATCCCCATTCTCCTGCCTTTTCCCTATAAGTGCTGACCCCCTTATTAATCAATAACCTATCTATCTCTGTTTTAAAGACACTCAATGACCCGGCCTCCACAGCCTTCTTCGGTAAAGAGTTCCACAGATTTACCACTCTCTGGCTGAAGAAATGAGGGGCATGGACAGGGTGCAGAGGGAGCAGCTGTTCCCCTCAGTTGAATAGTCAGTTACCAGGGGACACAAGATAAAAGCACAGTCAAGCTGGGGGGAAACCATGGAAATGTGGGGACTGTGGGAAGCGATTCATTTGTTCATCTTCTCCCCCCCCCCCCCCCCCCCCCAAAACACAAGTGGGCTCACCCCCCCACTTTATCTTTATCTCATCTCTCTTCACTGACAGCAAAGTCCCCATGTGGGTTAATCCTGAGGTGTGTGAGAAATGTGTCCAGCCGCTCTCTTCCATGACTCTGAGCTCCTGGACACGGAACAGAAACTCCTTTACAATGTGTTTTAGAGTCAGGAAGAACAACAGTGAATAATGGAAACGGGCTGTCAAATCAGAGATTGGTGTAAAACTGGGATCTGTTCCTGACTGAGTCAAATGGCAGGTTTAAGTTTCAAAATGTTAGTGTAACATTTCTGAATCTACCAATGTAAGGTAATGGTAACAGAATCACAGATTACTACAGTGCAGAAGAGGCGCTTTGGCCCATCGAGTCTGCACTGATGCATGAAAGGCCCTGACCTGCCCACCTAATCCCACTTGCCAGCACTTGGCACATGTTATGAATGTTATGGCCAGGTACTCATCCAGGTACTTTTTGAAAGATGTGAGGCATCCCGCCTCCACCACCCTCTCAGGCAGTGCATTCCAGACTGTCACCACCCTCTGGGTAAAGTTTTTCCTCAAATCCCCCCTAAACCTCCAACCCCCCCACTTTTATCTTGTATCCATTCGTAACTGACTGTTCAACTAAGGGGAACAGCTGCTCCCTCTGCACCCTGTCCATGCCCCTCATAATCTTGAACACATCAAGTTACATTTCTATATGGAACCTTTAACCATTTCTCCCCTTCCATTGACTTCAATGTGACGGAAGCTGACTGTTAGAATGTCAACATATAAAATATATTTACAAATGATTGGACAGTTTCTTACATTTGGGATCTTTCTCTGTTTTGTGCACTTGAAGTATTAGATAACAGACTTTCTCATGTGACTATCCAGCAGGAATATTAGTTTTAAAGTTCTTTTTTATTAGTGTCACAAGTAGGCTTACATTAACACTGCAATGAAGTTACAGTGAAAATTCCCCAGTCGCCACACTCCGGCACCTATTCGGGTACACTGAAGGAGAATTTAGCATAGCCAATGCACCAAACCAGCACAAGAAAACCAGAGCATCCAGAGAAAACCCACACAGTCACAGGGAGAATGTGCAGACTCTACATAGATAGTGACCCAAGCCAAGAATTGAACCCATGTCCCTGGTGCTGTGAGGCAGCAGTGCGAACTACTGTGCCACCGTGCCGTCCAAAATCAGTTGTGAAACACAAATCAATCTGATTTTAAGGCTTCCTGGTGCAATAAACTGATCATGTTCTTCCCAGCTAACACCATTTCACACCTGCATCTGTTAGATTTTAATGTGATTGTCCAATATAGAAAACTTGCATCTTTTAGCCACTTTGAATTCATACACCCCCTTCTCCCCAACCCCGCCCACCCAAAGAGATTGTCTTTGAAATCAGTCGTTCCTGAATGATGACAGTATTAATCTTCTCTCTAACCTGTCCTAAACCTCCTGTCAGTTCATTAATTGAAACCAGACACTCTCCCTTGTTTTAACCTGTCTGCACGGTTATTCCTTTAATTTACAGAGAACATAGAACAGTACAGCACAGAACAGGCCCTTCGGCCCACGATGTTGTGCCGAGCTTTATCTGAAACCAAGATCAAGCTATCCCACTCCCTATCATCCTGGTGTGCTCCATGTGCCTATCCAATAACCGTTTAAATGTTCCTAAAGTGTCTGACTCCACTATCACTGCAGGCAGTCCATTCCACACCCCAACCACTCTCTGCGTAAAGAACCTACCTCTGATATCCTTCCTATATCTCCCACCATGAACCCTATAGTTATGCCCCCTTGTAATAGCTCCATCCACCCGAGGAAATAGTCTTTGAACGTTCACTCTATCTATCCCCTTCATCATTTTATAAACCTCTATTAAGTCTCCCCTCAGCCTCCTCCGCTCCGGAGAGAACAGCCCTAGCTCCCACAACCTTTCCTCATAAGACCTACCCTCCAAACCAGGCAGCATCCTGGTAAATCTCCTCTGCACTCTTTCCAGCGCTTCCACATCCTTCTTATAGTGAGGTGACCAGAACTGCACACAATATTCCAAATGTGGTCTCACCAAGGTCCTGTACAGTTGCAGCATAACCCCACGGCTCTTAAACTCCAACACCCTGTTAATAAAAGCTAACACACTATAGACCTTCTTCACAGCTCTATCCACTAGAGTGGCAACCTTTAGAGACCTGTGGATATGGACCCCAAGATCTCTCTGTTCCTCCACAGTCTTCAGAACCCTACCTTTGACCCTGTAATCCACATTTGAATTAGTCCTACCAAAATGAATCACCTCACATTTATCAGGGTTAAACTCCATTTGCCATTTTTCAGCCCAGCTTTGCATCCTATCTATGTCTCTTTGCAGCCTACAACAGCCCTCCACCTCATCCACTACTCCACCAATCTTGGTGTCATCAGCAAATTTACTGATCCACCCTTCAGCCCCCTCCTCTAAGTCATTAATAAAAATCACAAAGAGCAGAGGACCAAGCACTGATCCCTGCGGCACTCCGCTAGCAACCTGCCTCCAATCTGAAAATTTTCCATCCACCACCACCCTCTGTCTTCGATCAGACAGCCAGTTACCTATCCAATCGGCCAACTTTCCCTCTATCCCACACCTCCTCACTTTCATCATAAGCCGACCATGGGGGACCTTATCAAAGGCCTTACTAAAATCCATGTATATGACATCAACTGCCCTACCTTCATCAACACACTTAGTTACCTCCTCAAAAAATTCAATCAAATTTGTGAGGCACGACTTGCCCTTCACGAATCCGTGCTGACTATCCCGGATTAATCCGCATCTTTCTAAATGGTCGTAAATCCTTAGCCTATCCAAATCTCTCTGCAGACTCTGTTCTCCATGCAATTTGCTTTCCCACTCATCTTTGTGTCATCCGCAAAATTTGTTACCCTACACTCGGTCCTCTCCTCTAGATTGTCTATGTATATGGTAAATAGTTGAGGCCCCAGCACCGATCCCTGCGGCACGCCACTAGTCACTGATTGCCAACCGGAAAAGCACCCATTTATTCCGACTCTCTGCTTTGTTAGATAGCCAATCCTCAATCCACGCTAACACTTTACCCCCAACTCCGTGTACCTTTATCTTATGCAGCAACCTTTTGTGAGGCACCTTATCGAATGCCTTCTGGAAATCTAAATACACCACATCCACCGGTTCCCCTCTGTCAACCGCACTCGTTATATCCTCAAAGAAATCCAGTAAATTAGTCAAACATGACTTTCCCTTCATGGATCTATGGTAGGTGGTGTTGTGGATAGTTTGGAGGGATGTCAGAAGTTGCAGCGAGACATAGATAGAATGCAAGACTGGGCGGAGAAGTGGCAGATGGACTTCAACCCGGATAAGTGTGTAGTGATCCATTTTGGCAGATCCAATGGGATGAAGCAGCAGTATAATATGAAGGGTACCATTCTTAGCAGTGTAGAGGATCAGAAGGACCTTGGGGTCCGGGTCCATAGGACTCTTAAATCGGCCTCGCAGGTGGAGGATGCGGTCAAGAAGGCGTACGGCGTACCAGCCTTCATTAATCGAGGGATTGAGTTTAGGAGTCGGGAGATAATGCTGCAGCTTTATAGGACCCTGGTTAGACCCCACTTGGAGTACTGCGCGCAGTTCTGGTCACCTCATTACAGGAAAGATGTTGAAGCCATTGAAAGGGTGCAGAGGAGATTTACAAGGATGTTGCCTGGATTGGGGGGCATGCCTTATGAGGATAGGTTGAGGGAGCTTGGTCTCTTCTCCCTGGAGAGACGAAGGATGAGAGGTGACCTGATAGAGGTTTACAAGATGTTGAGAGGTCTGGATAGGGTAGACTCTCAGAGGCTATTTCCAAGGGCTGAAATGGTTGCTACGAGAGGACACAGGTTTAAGGTGCTGGGGGGTAGGTACAGAGGAGATGTCAGGGGTAAGTTTTTCACTCAGAGGGTGGTGGGTGAGTGGAATCGGCTGATGTCGGTGGTGGTGGAGGCAAACTCGTTGGGGTCTTTTAAGAGACTTCTGGATGAGTACATGGGATTTAATGGGATTGAGGGCTATAGATAGGCCTAGAGGTAGGGATATGATCAGCGCAACTTGTGGGCCGAAGGGCCTGTTTGTGCTGTGGCTTTCTATGTTCTATGTTCTATGTTCTATACTGCGTCTGCTTGATTGAACCATTCTTTTCCAGGTGTCCTGCTATTTCTTCCTTAATGATAGATTCCAGCATTTTCCCAACTACAGATGTTAAGCTAACCAGCCTGTAGTTCCCTGCCTTTTGTCCATCTCCTTTTTTAAACAGTGGCGTTACATTAGCTGTTTTCCAATCAGCTGGCACCTCTCCAGACTCCAGTGAATTTTGATAAATTGCAACTAATGCATTTGCTATTACTTCTGCTGTTTCTTTTAGTACCCTGGGATGCATTCCATCCGGACCAGGGGACTTGTCTACCTTTAGTCCCATTAACCTACCCAGCACTACCTCTTTCATAATAGTGATCGTTTTAAGGCCCTTACCCCCTACAGTCCCATGACCGTCAATTATTGGTATGCTATTTGTGTCCTTCACTGTGAAGACCGACACAAAAAACTTGTTTAAGGCCTCGGCCATTTCCTCATTTCCTATTATTAAATCCCCCTTCTCATCTTCTAAGGGACCAACATTTACTTTAGCCACTCTTTTCCGTTTTATATATTTGTAAAAACTTTTACTGTCAGTTTTTATATTTTGTGCTAGTTTACTTTCATAATCTATCTTTCCTTTCTTTATTGCTTTCTTAGTAGTTCTTTGTTTTTTTTTAAAGCCTTCCCAATCTTCTAGTTCCCCACTAATTTTGGCCACTCTATGCATTGGTTTTTAATTTGATACTCTCCTTTATTTGCTTAGTTATCCATGGCTGGTTATCCCTTTTCTTCCATTCCTTCTTTTTCACTGGAATATATTTTTGCTGAGTACTGAGAAAAATCTCCTTAAAAATCCTCCACTGTTCCTCAACTGTCCCACCAATTAGTCTGTGTTTCCAGTCTACATTAGCCAACTCTGCCCTCATCCTATTGTAATCCCCCTTGTTCAAGCAGAGGACACTGGTTTGGGACCCTACTTTCTCACCCTCCATCTGTATTAGAAATTCAACCATATTGTGATCACTCATTCTAAGGGGATACCTCACAAGGAGATCATTAATTTTACCTGTCTCATTACACAGGACCAGATCCAAGATAGCTTGCTCCCTCGTAGGTTCCGTAACATACTATTCGAGGAAACTACTGCAACAGCATTCTAAGAACTCTTCCTCAAGTCCACTGCGTCTGACTTGAGTTGACCAATCAATATGGAGGTTAAAATCCCCCATGATTATTGCTGTTCCATTTTTACATGCATCTGTTATGTGTTTGTTTATAGCCCACCCCACCTTGAAGTTATTATTTGGGGGCCTATAGACTATGCCCACCAGTGACTTTTTCCCCTTACTATTCCTTATCTCCACCCACATTGATTCCACATTTTGCTCCTTAGAGCCTATATCGTCTCTCACTACTGCCCTGATGTTATCTTTAATTAACAGAGCTATCCCACCCCCTTTTCCTTCCTGTCTATCCTTCCGAATTGTCTGATACCCCTTGGGATAGAAGATTGCCTGACTGGCAGAAGGCAGAGAGTGGGGATAAAGAGGTCCTTTTCAGGATGGCAGCCGGTGACTAGAGTTCCACAGGGGTCAATGTTGGGACCACAACCTTTCACTCTATACATCAATGATTTAGATGAAGGAACTAAGGGCATTGTGGCTAAGTTTGCAGATGATACAAAGATAGGTGGAGTGACAGGTACAATTGAGGAAGCAGGGGGGCTGCAGGAGAACTTGGACACATTAGGAGAGTGGGCAAATAAGTGGCAAAAAGTGTGAGGTTCTGCATTTTGGTAGAAAGAAGAGGCGGTCGACTATTTTCTACATGGGGAGAGAATTGTATTACCTCTTGAATTGTTTGTGAATTGCTCTCTCATGTTCCCACATCTCAGTGACAAATGTTGATCTGTTTGCTCCGCACCCACAGGGCTCCATCTGTTTGCTCTGCACCCACAGGGCTCCATCTGTTTGCTCCGCACCCACAGGGCTCCATCTGTTTGCTCCGCACCCACAGGGCTCCATCTGTTTGCTCCGCACCCACAGGGCTCCATCTGTTTGCTCCGCACCCACAGGGCTCCATCTGTTTGCTCTGCACCCACAGGGCTCCATCTGTTTGAAGCCACAAACAGAAAGGTCCAGTTTTCTCCTGGAGTTTGACACAAAGCAGCTTTCACAATGATGCAGAGTTTCAGCCAATGAGGGAGATCCGGGCTCAGCCCCGCCTCTCGTTCACTCCGATTGGTTGGAGGACCAACCGCTCCCACTCAGTCCTCCAGCCCCGCCCTCTCTTCCTATTGGTCCGGAGCTGCCGTCAATCACAGTATGGAGTACATGCGCAGTGTGGATGAGCTTTGGCGGATTCACAGACGGTGAGTTTGCGGCGTGGCCGGAGAGATAGAGCTGGTGGGTGGATGGAGAAGCTTCATAAGCACTCGTAATGGATCTGAAAGCAGCATAAGGTGCTAACGGTCCCGCATCTGTATCTCTGGGGCAACAGCTGCTCCGCGCCGCTTCGCTCGGTAACAAACCCGGGTTAACGGCCACCATCTTTTCTGGGGCGATGTACAGCAGTGCGCATGCGCGGTTCTCCCAGTCAGCAGGAGGAGAGAATGTTGTGAATTTCTCTCCTGGACTGACAGGGATGGACTTTGGAAACTCCTTTTACAGGAAGTTAGAAGGGGAGGATTTACACACAGAAAACTCAACCCAAGAGAAATGTTTGTCTCTTCTGAATTTTAGTCCTGGGGCGGCACGGTAGCACAGTGGTTAGCACTGCTGCTTCACAGCTCCAGGGTCCCGGGTTCGATTCCCGGCTCGGGTCACTGTCTGTGTGGAGTTTGCACATTCTCCTCGTGTCTGCGTGGGTTTCCTCCGGGTGCTCCGGTTTCCTCCCACAGTCCAAAGATGTGCGGGTTAGGTTGATTGGCCAGATTAAAAAATTGCCCCTTAGAGTCCTGGGATGTGTAGGTTAGTTGGATTAGCGGGTAAAATATGTGGGGGTAGGGCCTGGGTGGGATTGTGGTCGGTGCAGACTCGATGGGCCGAATGGCCTCCTTCTGCACTGTGGGGTTTCTATGAACAGTGATTTTTGTTTTGTAATCTTGCTTTACAGAATACGACAATTGGAAAATTGAAACCGAAGATCACATCACATCTGGCAGCCATTCCGTTCTTTAGAATCTGAATATCGTCAGCTTTTGAATGTGAAAGGTCAAAGGTTTGTCTGCTCTGTCTGTTGGGAAAGATTTCAGATTTTTGGGGTGGCACAGTGGTTAGCACGACTGCAACACAACGCCAGAGACCCAGGTTCGATTCCAGCCTCGGGTGATTGTGTGGAATTTGCATGTCCTCCCCCATATTTCCTCCCACAGTCTAAAGATGTGCAGATTAGGTGGGTGGTCAATAACTGGTGCAAAAATAATCCCAGAAAATATAGGTCAGTCAGTTTAATCTTGGTGACAGGGAAAATTCCTGAAACAATAATTGAGGACAAATTTAATAGTCACCTGAGTAAATGTGGGTTAATAAGGAAAGCCAGCATGGATTTGTGAAGGGAACTAACCTGCTTAAGTTTTGAGGTTACTGACACCAGTGTTGAGGATAATGCTATTAACATGGTGAACATGGACTTCCAAAAGGCATTAGATAAATTGTTGCACAACAGACTTGGGAACAAAGTTATGACTCATGGAATGAAAGGGACAGTAACAACATTGACACAAAATTGTCTGGGGGACAGGAAACACATGAAATATTGGTTAATGGATGTTTGGGAGTTCTCAGAAGCTGGTGTTAACACCCTGCTCTTCCTAATGTACACAAATGACCCAGACCTTGGTGTTCAGGAACAGTTTTGAAATTTGTGGAGACAGTCTTCTGTAGACCCAGACCGTGTGGCAGGTTCCCTTCCCCGAAGGATATCAGTGAATAAGTTGCGTTTTTACAACAATCCAGCAGTTTTCATTGTCACTTTTTCCCAGTGACGGACGTACAAATGACCAGATGAATTCAGCTCAATTTCACAAACTGCCTGTGTTTTTATGAGTTCTCTCTCACTCCCTTTTTTCTGTTTTGAAACAGTTATACAGGGTTTTAGAAGAGCAGGATTTGCAGTCGGGAAATTGAAACGAAACATCACATCAGAATCTGGTGGAGTTTTCCAATTTATCGTAACTTGAATATCATTTGATTTTGAACATGGAAGGAAAAAGCACCATTTACAATGGGGAGAAACCGTACACGTGCTCTGTATGTGGACGAGGCTTCAGCCAATCATCTGACCTGTTGAAACACAAATGCAGTCAATCCAGGAAGAAACTGTGGAAATGCAGGGATTGTGGGAAGGGATTCAAATCCCCGTCTGGCCTGGAATGTCATTGGCTCAGTCACACTGGGGAGAAACCATTCACCTGCTTCAAATGTGGGAAGGGATTCACTCGTCAATCCTACCTTCTGATACATCAGCGACTTCACACTGGGGAAAGGCCGTTCACCTGTTCTGTGTGTGGGAAGGGATTCATTCAGTCATCCACCCTGTTGAATCACCAGCGAGTTCACACTGAGGAGAGACCATTTAAATGCTCAGACTGTGGAAAGTGTTACAAATGTTCTGGGGAACTGATGCGCCATCAACGTGTTCACAGCAATGAGAGGCCATTCACCTGTTCCATGTGTGGGAAAGGATTTACTCAGCAATACAAACTGCAGACACACCAGCGAGTTCACACTGATGAGAGACCTTTTACATGTCCAGACTGTGGAAAATGCTTTAAAAGTTCCCAGGACTTGATGCAGCATCAACCTGTTCACACTGATGAGAGACCGTTCAGATGCTCTCACTGTGGGTCTGCATTCAAGCGATCATCTCATCTCACTGTACACCAGCAAATTCACACTGGGGAGAGTCTGTTCACCTGCCCTGAGTGTAGCAAGGGATTTACTCAGTCATCCGTCCTTCTGACACACCAGTGTGTTCAAACTGGGGGGAGACCATTCATCTGCTCTGAGTGTGGGAAGGGATTCCCTTCCTCATCCAAACTTCTGATGCACCTGCACATTCACACTGGGGAGAGACCGTTCACCTGCTCTGTGTGTGGGAAGGGATTCACTCAGTCATCCACCCTGCTGACACACCAGCGAGTTCACACTGGGGAGAGACCGTTCACCTGCTCTGTGTGTGGGAAGGGTTTCACTCAGTCATCGAACCTGCTGACACACCAGCGAGTTCACACTGGGGAGAGGCCATTCACATGTGCTGAATGTGGGAAGGGATTTGCTTATTTTTCTGTACTGATGAGACACCAACAAGCTCACAAACAACGACAATGATTGGAATTTACTGTCAGTGACATCCAGGATTATGTTCGTTGGGGTCTGTTGGATGATGTCAATAAATTCCAGCCTGTTGTTTGGGCTAATATTGTGGATAAAGGTCGAATAAATTAGTTTTATATTACTATTTTTATATTGAACACACTGTGTTGCATCTATTTAATGTCTCTAACTCAATTTGGATCCTTTTGAAGGGCTCTCCCTCTCCCCTGTCTTCTCCATCCTCACCTCCAACAACAAGTGTGAGGAGCGCATGGAGCTTCTTTGTCACTAAGATTGAGGGGAGGCGATGGCCTCGTGGTATTTACACCAGACGGTTAATCCAGAAACTCAGCTAATGTTCTGGGTACCAGGTTTCAATCCCACCACGCCAGATGGTGAAATTTGAATTCAATAAAAAAATATCTGGAATTAAGAATTTACTGACGACCATTGTCGATTGTCGTAAAAACCCATCTGGTTTAATGATGTCCTTTAGGGAAGGAAATCTGCCGTCCTTGCCTGCTCTGGCCCACATGGGACTCCAGAGCCACAGCAATGTGGTTGTCTCTAAAATGGCCGAGCAAGCCACTCAGTTGTTCATGAAGGCAGCTCACCACCACCTTCTCAAGGGCAACTTGCAATAAATGCTGGCCATGCATTCGCCCCTTCGAGCCTGCTCCGCCATTCATTTTGATCATGGCTGATCATCGAATTCAATATTCTGATCCCCCTTCCTCCCATACCTTTAGCCCCAAGAGTTATATCTAATTTATTCTTGAAATCATATGTATGTGTCTGCATTTTTCTGAGTGTCTATGAGTTTGTCTGTATCTGTTTCCGAGATTGATGTCAGTTATGGGAATAGATTCGCCTGCATTAAAATATATTCAAATAAGAATAGTAGGAATAAGAAAAATACAGCAGCACAATCCTCCAACAGGATCCTTCAGTAATCTGAGAATTCAGTGATTTCTCAGGCAGAGGCCGTTTACCTCACATCGCCACAAGAGGGAGCTCCCTCGCTGTGTTTGTATGTTCACTGCAGCAGGAACGGATTCCATTCCACAGTGAAATGTAACAGAGCAGAAATCCAGGAGAACTGGATTAATTGTTAGATTACACAGTGAAATGTAACAGAGCAGAAATCCAGGAGAACTGGATTAATTGTTAGATTACACAGTGATATGTTACAGAGCAGAAATCCAGGGGAACTGGATTAATTGTTGGATTACACAGTGATATGTAACAGAGCAGAAATCCAGGAGAACTGGATTAATTGTTAGATTACACAGTGAAATGTAACAGAGCAGAAATCCAGGAGAACTGGATTAATTGTTAGA
This sequence comes from Mustelus asterias, assembly GCF_964213995.1. Lineage (NCBI taxonomy): Eukaryota > Metazoa > Chordata > Chondrichthyes > Carcharhiniformes > Triakidae > Mustelus > Mustelus asterias. Next base: position 229,753 of record NW_027590143.1, read on the forward strand.
TTACACAGTGAAATGTAACAGAGCAGAAATCCAGGAGAACTGGATTAATTGTTAGATTACACAGTGATATGTTACAGAGCAGAAATCCAGGAGAACTGGATTAATTGTTGGATTACACAGTGATATGTAACAGAGCAGAAATCCAGGAGAACTGGATTAATTGTTAGATTACACAGTGAAATGTAACAGAGCAGAAATCCAGGAGAACTGGATTAATTGTTAGATTACACAGTGATATGTTACAGAGCAGAAATCCAGGAGAACTGGATTAATTGTTAGATTACACAGTGATATGTTACAGAGCAGAAATTCAGGAGAACTGGATTAATTGTTAGATTACACAGTGATATGTTACAGAGCAGAAATCCAGGAGAACTGGATTAATTGTTGGATTACACAGTGATATGTTACAGAGCAGAAATCCAGGGGAACTGGATTAATTATTGGATTACACAGTGATATGTTACAGAGCAGAAATCCAGGGGAACTGGATTAATTGTTAGATTACACAGTGATATGTTACAGAGCAGTAATCCAGGAGAACTGGATTAATTGTTGGATTACACAGTGATATGTTACAGAGTAGAAATCCAGGGGAACTGGATTAATTGTTGGATTACACAGTGATATGTAACAGAGCAGAAATCCAGGGGAACTGGATTAATTGTTAGATTACACAGTGATATGTTACAGAGCAGAAATCCAGGAGAACTGGATTAATTGTTGGATTACACAGTGATATGTTACAGAGCAGAAATCCAGGGGAACTGGATTAATTGTTAGATTACACAGTGATATGTTACAGAGCAGAAATCCAGGGGAACTGGATTAATTGTTAGATTACACAGTGATATGTTACAGAGCAGAAATCCAGGGGAACTGGATTAATTGTTGGATTACACAGTGATATGTTACAGAGCAGAAATCCAGGGGAACTGGATTAATTGTTAGATTACACAGTGATATGTAACAGAGCAGAAATCCAGGGGAACTGGATTAATTGTTAGATTACACAGTGATATGTTACAGAGCAGAAATCCAGGAGAACTGGATTAATTGTTGGATTACACAGTGAAATGTCACAGAGCAGAAATCCAGGAGAACTGGATTAATTGTTGGATTACACAGTGACATTTTACAGAGCAGAAATCCAGGGGAACTGGATTAATTGTTGGATTACACAGTGACATGTTACAGAGTAGAAATCCAGGAGAACTGGATTAATTGTTGGATTACACAGTGATATTTTACAGAGCAGAAATCCAGGAGAACTGGATTAATTGTTAGATTACACAGTGATATTTTACAGAGCAGAAATCCAGGAGAATTGGATTAATTGTTGGGATTACAAAGTGATATGTTACAGAGCAGAAATCCAGGAGAATTGGATTAATTGTTGGGATTACAAAGTGATATGTTACGTAGTGTTAAAATCTGAAATAAAACAGTCAACGCCACAAAAAGGCAGAAACAGAGTAAAACACACAGCTAAACATCCATATGAATCAGGAGCAGCAATAGACCTTAGGGCTGCTCTGCTCCAGATAAGATTCCGGCTGATCTGACTGTGGCCAAAACTCCACTTTCCTCTTTCCCCCCAAACCCTCTGACTCTCTTGTCAATCAAGAATCCAATTAATCAGCCATTAAAATATTCAATGACTTTGCCTCCACTGCTCTCTGGGGAAGAGAATTCCACACGCCAAATGTCCTCTGAGAGAAAAAAACACCTCATTCTCTCTGTCTCAGACGTCTTAAATCCAGTTCGTTCTCCAGAGCCACACAGGGAAAGTCAGGGCTGTGAAGAATTGAGAGAGAGAGGTGGAGAAGAACAGAATGAAAGATTTGAAAGTGACAAAATGTTTCACTGCCCAAGACCAGAGCGAGTGGTAATGGGACAAGTAAAGACACAAAAGATGTTCTGGATGAGGTGTGAATAGCATCTTAGCAATAGTCCGAATGCAAAGTAAAGAAAACAAGAGGGAAATGAGGTGAAAAAAAAAGAGACAACGAAACACAGAACACAATGGGGGCAGGGATTGTGGTGTAATAGGAATAAGAAAAATACGGCAGCACAACAAGACCCTTCAGTAATCTGAGAATTCAGTGATTTCCCAGGCAGAGGCCGTTTACCTCACATCGCCACAAGAGGGAGCTCCGTGGCTGTGTTTGTGTGTTCACTGCAGCAGGAACGGGTTCCGTTACACAGTGATATGTAACAGAGCAGAAATCCAGGGGAACTGGATTAATTGTTGGATTACACAGTGATATGTTACAGAGTGTTAAAATCTGAAATAAAGAAGTTAACGCCGCAAAGAGGCAGAAACAGAGTGAAACACACTGCTAAACATCCATATGAATCAGGAGCAGCAGTAGACCTTTGAGCTGCTCTGCTCCAGATAAGATTCCGGCTGATCTGACTGTGGCCAAAACTCCACTTTCCTCTTTCCCCCCAAACCATCTGACTCTCTTGTCAATCAAGAATCTATTTAATCAGCCATTAAAATATTCAATGACTTTGCCTCCACTGCTCTCTGGGGAAGAGAATTCCACACGCTTTTTTTTTGCTTTATGTCACAGAGAATGTCTAAGAATCGTCACACCCGGTAGAGATGTCTCTTCCTCGGGGTAGTCTGGGTGGGGGGATAATGTTCACTGTTTTGTATTTGTGTCTGGTGTGAATAATACCTTAGATTAAATGGAGAAGCTTTTTGAACTGAGGAGAGTAACTGCATTTGGGCGCTGACTTTAAACAACGTTAACAAGCCCGGGCTGCTGGAGAAACATTTTGGGATTTGTGAGCAGTCAGTTCCGGCTGGTTTGAAGTGAAATCCTGTCGGTGCTGCGGCAAATCTGAACTCAAACCAGACAAACTGGAACCGCTGGGTTAGAGATTCCGGGTGTTGGGATGTGGAGGCTGGGGGAGGGGGAGATGGCGGTAAAACTCTGAGCCTGACTTTAGACAGGGTGAGCGAGGTAAAGGGGAGGAATGACAGAGTTAATGTGGGAGTCAGGGACAATAGCAGAAGGTGGGAAGCTCTGGAAAGGAGCAATCAGGTAAAGGCCATCAAAGAATGCTTGTTTAAATGAAAATAAAAGCGAAATACTGCGGTTGCTGGAACCTGAAGCAGAAACAGAAAATGTTGGAGAATCTCAGCAGGTCTGACAGCATCTGTGGAGAGAGGACAGAATTAATGTTTCCACTCTGGATGATCGCAGATGCTGTCAGACATGCTGAGATTTTCCAGCACTCTCTGGTTGTGATTAACTGAAGGTTCAGAAGGGAAACAAGCAGCGAATTCACGCGCACTGAACCTAGGGTGAGGGGGTGACCCAGGATAAGCTCAGTGAGGCTCTGCAAAGTCCAGCAACCCATCCACATTGAGAGTTTAGAGCGCCAAGGGGGAGGGGAAGGAGACACAATTTGGGACACAGCAGGAGGTCACCCCTCCCCCCACTCTGTGGTTCCACAGACCCTCCCACACCTGGGCAGGGTTGGCTCAAGGTGCAGGAAGCTGCAAGCTGAGAGGCTGAACTGTGAACTGGGCCGGGTTGGGGGTTTGAGTGACATCCCTGGGGCTATTTCAGGACAGGAACAGCGACAGATTCCCCCTTTTTTCCTGGGACATTTCAGTGGAGCTGTGTTGGTGAGTGTTTGTAATCTTTGTCTTGCTATCTCGGTAATGGGGGTGGGTTGTAAATTACTGTGAGTGTTAGACTAAATAACCTCTCCTCGTTCTGCCAGTTCCAGCCTGCAGACTCCATTTCTCAGTCCAGTTTGCTGCCCTGTCTCTGTCTCTCTGTACTTTGCTGCAGTGCTCCAGATTCTGAGCAACATCCAGCCCATTGTTATCACCTGCAAATGGCGACAAACTACCTAACTGTGCTTAGCCCTGCTGCTTCACAGAGCTAGGGACCGGGGTCAATTGCAGCTTTGGTGACTGCGTGGAGTTTGTGCATCGTCCCCGTGTCTGTGTGGGTTTCCTCCGGGTGTTCCGGTTTTCTCCAAAGATGTGCGGGTTAGGTGGATTGACCATGCTTACAATTGTCCTTTAGTGTCCCACGATGTGTAGGTTCTGATTTGATTTATTATTGTCACATGCACTGGGATACAGTGAAAAGTAATATTTCTTGCGTGCTATGCAGGCAAAACATACGTTGATAAAGTACATGGGGGAAGGAAAAGCAGAATCTATTGTTGCAGTTACGGTAGGGTGAAGAGAAAGGACCGTAGGTGGATTAGCAGGGTAAATGCGTGAGGCTACAGGGATAAGGGATAAAGATGCTCAGTCGCACGATCAATACACACTCAATGGGTCGAATGACCTCCTTCTGCATTGTAAGGATTCTATGTTCAGTGAATTACGGTGAACAACTTTTGAATAGAGGGGTTTCTGGGGCGCAGAGCATTGTGGGAATTGTGACCGTCATTAGTCAGTGACTGAATATTTCATTGTAGACTGAGGGCTAGTCGGCAATCTGAGCCCTCAATTCTGTTTGTCACTTTAAGGTGGCTGCCTAGCCTGCTGAATATCACCAGTGTTTGTACTCTTTATTTCGGATGTAATATCTACAGAACCTTGTTTCTGTTTTATGGTTCTGAGATTAGAAACACAGGCTGACGAGTTGGGAGTCGGTTTGAATCAGGCTTCATGTTGGATGCAGAACTCAGTCCTTGTCCTCCTGTGTGTTTTTTTTAAATTGTTGCTTCATTTTGAACTCTATTCATAATCTGTCTCTGGATCCTCTCTCAATCCCCTTTTTTTCAATTTCAAATCAATTAAACATGAACTAGAAGGAGACAATTTGCAGTCAGGAAACTGAAAATAAATAACATATCAAAATCTGACAGATTCATCCAATTTATTGTAACTGAATATCAGTAGCTTTTGAACGTGGAAGGAAAAAGCACCCTTCACAGTGGAGGGAACCATACATGTGGTCTGTGTGTGGACAAGGCTTCAGCCGATCATCTGGCCTGTCAAAACATAAGTGCAGTCACTCCATGGAAAAAGCACAGCAACATGTGGACTGTGGGAAGGAATTCAGTTACCCATCCCAGCTGGAAACTCATCGGCGCAGTCATATGGGGAGACGCCATTCACCTGCACTGAGTGTGGAATGGGATTCACTCAGTCATCCAACCTGGTGTTACACCAGCGAGTTCACACTGGGGAGAGACTGTTCACCTATTCCGAGTGTGGAAAGGGATTCACTCGGTCATCCCACCTACGTACTCATCAGCATGTTCACACTGGGGAGAAGCCAATCACCTGTTCTGAGTGTAGGAAGGAATTCACTCAATTATCCCACCTGTTGAGACACCAATGTCTTCACACGGGAAGAGGCCGTTCACCTGCTCTCAGTGTGGGAAGGGATTCACTCAGTCATCCAGCCTGGTGTCACACCAGCGCATTCACACTGGGGAGAGGCCGTTCATCTGCTCTCAGTGTGGGAAGGGATTCACTCAATCATCTGACCTCCTGACACATCAGCGGGTTCACACTGACGAGAGACCTTTTAAATGCTCTGACTGTAGGAAGTGCTATAAAAGTTCTAGTGGACTGATATCCCATCAACGTGTTCACACTGATGAGAGACCATTCGGGTGCTCTCACTGGGGCTGGGTTCAGGCGATCATTCACCTGCTCAGAGTGTGGGAAGGGATGCACTCGGTCATCCAACCCGTTGAGACACCAGCGAGTTCACACTGGGGAAAGACCATTCATCTGCTCCGAGTGTGGAAAGGGATTTTCTCAGTCATTCCACCTGCTTAGACACCAAAGAATTCACGAGTAACCACAGTGATTGGAATCTGCTGTTAATCCTATCCATGACTGTAATGTGTTAATTGGGTTTATTTTTGCTGATGTTAATTACCTCCAGCCAGTTGTATGATTTAATATTCTGAATAAAAGTCAAATAAATTAGCTTTGTGTTCGATACTGTGTTGAATATTTTTAAAATCATCAACATAACTGAATTCCTTCTCCCTTTGTCCCTCCTCCATCTTCACCTCCCCACAAGTGCTCATGGAGGAGAAACTCATGATCTTCTTTGTCACTAAGTTTGAGACAATCCAATCAGCTGCCTCTGTGGCTTCCCTCCCTTCCCCTAACCCACTCGACCGAACCTCCTCTAACGCTCCCCTTTGTCTGAACACTCAACTTTCTGCAGTTTCTCTCCCGCCTCCCCTCATGTGCTCTTGAGCTCATCTTGTCCATGAGACCAACCACCTGATCCCCCAATCCTATTCCCACTGAGCTACTGGCAGCACGACTTCTCCACATTAGCTGTTATTGTTAATAGCTTCCTCTCCTCCAAATCATCACCCACTTCTGTAAAAAAACTAATCCTTGGCACATGCCCTTGTAAACTACCATCCCATCTCCCTTTCCTCTCTAAAGTCCTTGAATGTTTGAATGCCCACATATTGTGAATTGCTTTACCTTTCTCACAGTGTATAGTAAAGTTTATTTTGTTTGTTCAAAACCTGTGGCATAGAGTCATAGAGGTTTACATCTTGTGCCTTTATTCACTTGTTAAGTATCTTGAATATCCACCTTTATCTATTTTATACAAACTCACCCAAATCTAAAAGCAGTTTATTGGGAATTGGGTGAACGGAACAGAAGGTGGGTTTCCTGGACAAGATGAGCTGCTAAGAGGAGATGGAATGTTACAATCCCAACTGATGTTATTATTGGATAGGAAGGTTCAAGAATAAAACCCTGATCAAGCGACCATAACTTTTACCGTTTTGTTTTAGAAATGTGGATGAACAGAGTCACTGACGGCCAATTTACTTTTAACAAAAACATTTATTAAACATGAAAATATTGACAATGACAGAAGACGTTTTCATTCCATCCACCTGCTGCTGCAGTGAACACACAACACAGTGAGGGGAGCTCCCTCTTGTGGTGCTGTGAGGTAATTGGTCCCTACCTGGAAGATCACTGAATTTTCAGACGACTGAAGGATCTTATTGGAGAATTATGCTGCTGTACTTTTCTTGTTCCTATTGTTTGTTATTTTAATATATTTTAATGCAGATGAACCTATTCACAAACTCGACAACAATCTTAGAAACAGCAACAGGCAAACTCGCAGACACACAAACACATTGACAGACACTGGGAAACTCAAACACATATACAGATATGCAGTATCTCAGACAAACAGCTACAGGCAGCTGGCACACACACACAAACACATTCACAGACGCACACAGACATGCAGACAAAAATACTCAGACTTACACAAACATGCACATTCACAGACATGCAGACAACTCTTGCCCGCTCCGGCCCGCCCGCAGCTCGGAAGAAATGAGTCCCGGGGAGGGGTGGGATATTGCCGTGATGTCACGTCCAGCCCCTCCCCGGCGGTTAATTTTTAAATAAAAGAGGAAAAAGTGACTGTTTAGAAATCCTTGCTGACTTGCACATTATGCACAGTGACAGCTTGATGGGGGGTAGTATAGAATTCTAGTATCTGTCCCTTCATTTTAGTATTACCATAATAAGTAGACTAGGTTAAGGTAATTATAAAGTGCCTTATATAAAATGAGAATTCACAATGCACCTGGAACAAAATATACGAAAGTATTATAAACTGCAAAGGTATTATAAATTGTATACCCACAAAGGGGGAGGAACCGACATGAGATTATTAGCTCATTGCCCATGTAGGTTCCTCCCCCTTTACCTAAGAAACCCAACCCACGTCATTACCAGTAACCAAGGCTATAACTAACACCTGCGAATTTTAATTGATGAAAGGAGTCACTCTTTTGGGGAACCAGGGCCTCCTTTATCAGCTTGAGAGACTGCTCCAGCCTCGCTACCCATGAACGAATTTACTCCCTTAAATAGCAGGTCTATGATTAAACTTGTTTTCGCATATCCAGAAACAGATAGCAGAAGCTGCCTTTCTGTGCTCCATTCTATTAACAGAATTCGGCCTACCACTGTGTTTCCCATCAAGCTGCATTCAGAATGAAGTTGGTCAAGGCTCACAATATAGGGTTGAAAGTACAGTTTAAGCTTATAATAGTTGGTTAATTTGTGGGTGTACAATTTATAATACCTTCGTAGTTTATAATACCTTCGTATATTTTGTTCCAGGTGCATTGTGAATTCTCATTTTATATATAAATATATAAGGCACTTTATGAGTGATAGGCCAGTTTGTTGCTTTCGGTGTGGGATGTGGGAGTTCCTGGAAACACCTCGCCGCCCCAAGGTTCACATTTGCGCCAGGTGCGTGGAACTGTAGCTCCTGAGGGACCGCGTCAGGGAACTGGAGCAGCGGCTTGATGACCTTAGTCTAGTCAGGGAGAATGAGAAACAAATAGACATGAGTTATAGGCAAGTAGTTACACCGGGGCCTCAGGGGGAAGACACGTGGGTCACAGTTAGGAGGAGTACAGGTCATAAGGGTAACGTACCAGAGAGTACTCCAGTGATTGTCTCTCATAATAGGAAGGGCTCGGCGACAGGTGTGAGAGGGGAGGGGAGTGAGCAATTAGTGGTGGGGTCACCTGTGGTTGTCCCACTCCAAAACAAGTATATTGTTTTGGATAGTGTGGAGGAGGATGACTCTTTAGGGGTAAGCCACAGTGACAAGGTCACTGGCACAGAGTCAGGCTCTGTGGCCCGGAAAGGAAAGAGTGGGGTTAGGAGAGCAATAGTGGTGGGGGACGCGTCAGTTAGAGGCACGGACAGGCGATTCTGTGGGTGTGAACAGGACTTCAGGATGGTAGTCTGCCTACCTGGTGCTGGGGTCATGGATGTCTCCGAGCGGATAGGAGGCATATTAAAAGGGGAGGATAAAGAAACGGATGCCATTGTAAACATTGGTGCAAATGACGTAGATAGGAAGAGCAGGGGGATCCTACGAGAGCAATTCAGTGAGTTGGGAAATAGGCTAAAAAGTAGGGCCTCCAGGGTGGCAATCTCTGGGCTGCTCCCAATGCCTAGGGCCAGTGAGGCTAGGAATAGGGAGATAGTACAATTGAACGCTTGGCTAAAGGACTGGTCCAGGAGGGAGGGCTTCATATTCCTGGATCACTGGGAAGTTTTCAAGAGAGGAGGCCAACTGTACAAGAAGGATGGGTCACAACTAAATTGGAAGGGCACGAATATCCTGGCTGGGAGTTTTGCTCGTGCAGTTCGGGTGGGTTTAAACTAATATGGCAGGGGGGGTGGGGATCAAAAAATTAGGTCTACAAGTGTAGAGGCTGAGGACGAGCTTGGGGCCAGGACAAGGCTGGCAAAGAAGAAGAGCACTCTGGGGGAGGATGACCTCACTGGGCCTGGAGGTCTGGAGTGCATCTACTTCAATGCAAGGAGCGTAGCAGGTGAGGCAGGCGAATTTAGGGCCTTAATGCTTACGAGGAAATTGGATGTGGTTGCGGTGACAGAGAATTGGTTGAAAGAGGGACAGGACTGGCAATTGAATATTCCGGGGTACAAGTGTTTTAGGCGAGACAGAGGAGGGGCCAAAAGAGGTGGGGGAGTAGCAGTATTAGTTAGAGAGCATATTACAGCGGTGCAGAGGGAGGACAATTCAGAGGGGTCGTGTAATGAGTCACTGTGGGTGGAGCTCAGAAACAGGAAGGGCGCAGTCACTTTGTTGGGGGTATACTACAGGCCCCCTAACAGCCCAAGGGAAGTGGAAGAACGGATATGTCAGGAGATAATGGATAGGTGCAGGAAAAAATAGGGTTGTTGTAGTGGGAGACTTCAATTTCCCTGGTCTCGACTGGAAATCGCGTAGGGCTGGGAGTCTGAATGGGGAGGAATTTGTAAAATGCGTACAGGAAGGTTCTTTGGAACAATATGTAGATAGCCCGACTAGAGAGGGGGCTATGCTGGACCTAGTACTGGGGAATGAGCCTGGTCAGGTCTTCAAAGTTTTGGTAGGGGAACATGTGGCAAATAGTGACCACAATTCTGTTAGCTTTAGGATAGTGATGGAAAAGGATGAGTGGTATCCCAAGGGTAAGGTGTTGGATTGGGGGAAGGCTAACTTTAGTGGGATTAGGCAGAAATTGGGAGCTCTTGATTGGGAGAGGCTGTTTGAGGGTAAATCCACATCTGGCATGTGGGAGTCTTTTAAGGAACAGTTGTTGGGGCTGCAGGATAGGCATGTGCCTGTAAAAAAGAAGGATAGGAAGGGTAGGATTCGAGAACCGAGGATAACCAGGGAAATTGAGGGATTGGTCAAAAAGAAAAGAGAGGCGTACGTTAGGTCCAGGCAGCTAGAAACGGAGGGACCTCTGGAGAAATACAAAGGAAGTAGGAAAGAACTCAAACGAGGAATTAGAAGGGCAAAAAGGGGTCACGAAATGTCCTTGGCAGACAGGATGAAGGAGAATCCCAAGGCATTTTATTCATACGTTAGGAACAAAAGGGTTGTCAGGGAAAAAATCGGACCTCTCAGGGACAAAAGTGGGCAATTATGCTCAGAGACCAAAGAAGTAGGGGAGATCCTAAATGAATACTTTGCATCGGTATTCACAAAGGAGAGGGATGTGTTGACTGGGAGTGTCTCGGAGGGGAGTGTTGACCGGTTAGCGAAAATCTCCATTACAAGGGAGGAAGTGTTAGGTTTTTTAGGGAATATAAAGACTAACAAATCCCCAGGGCCTGATGGAATCTATCCAAGGCTGCTCAGGGAGACGAGAGCTGAAATCGCTGGGCCTCTGACGCAAATCTTTGTCTCGTCACTGGACACAGGCGAGGTCCCAGAGGATTGGAGGATAGCTAATGTGGTCCCGTTAGTTAACCCGGGTAATTATAGGCCGGTGAGCTTGACGTCCGTGGTGGGGAAGTTGTTGGAGAAGATTCTTAGAGATAGGATGTATGTGCATTTAGAAAGGAATAAACTCATTAACGATAGTCAGCATGGTTTTGAGAGGAGGTCATGCCTCACTAACCTGGTGGAGTTTTTTGAAGAAGTGACCAGAATGGTTGACGAGGGAAGGGCCGTGGATGCCATCTATATGGACTTTAATAAAGCATTTGACAAAGTCCCTCATGGTAGGTTGGTGAAAAAGGTTGGATCTCATGGGATAAAGGGGGAGGTGGCTAGATGGGTGGAGAACTGGCTTGGTCACAGAAGACAGAGGGTGGTAGTGGAAGGGTCTTTTTCCGGCTGGAGGCCTGTGACTAGTGGTGTTCCGCAGGGCTCTGTATTGGGACCTCTGCTGTTTGTGATTTATATAAACGATCTGGAAGAAGGTGTAACTAGGGTGATCAGTAAGTTTGTGGACGACACAAAATTGGCAGGACTTGCAGATAGTGAGGAGCATTGTCAGAGGCTACAGAAGGATATAGATAGGCTGGAAATTTGGGCAAAGAAATGGCAGATGGAGTTCAATCCTGATGAATGCGAAGTGATGCATTTTGGTAGAAATAATGTAAGGAGGAGCTATACGATAAATGGCAGAACCATAAAGGGTGTAGATATGCAGAGGGACCTGGGTGTGCAAGTCCACAGATCCTTGAAGGTGACGTCACTGGTGGAGAAGGTGGTGAAGGAGGCATATGGCAAGTTGGGGTCTGATGTTGCAGATGTATAGAACGTTGGTTCGGCTGCATTTGGAATAATGTGTCCAGTTCTGGTCGCCACACTACCAGAAGGACATGGAGGCTTTGGAGAGAGCACAGAGGAGGTTTACCAGGATGTTGCTTGGTATGGAGGGGCTTAGTTCTGAGGAGAGATTGGGTAAACTGGGGTTGTTCTCCCTGGAAAGATGGAGGATGAGGGGAGACTTAATAGAGGTGTATAACATTATGAAAAGGCATAGATAGGGTAAACGCTGGGAAGCTTTTCCCCAGGTCGGTGGTGACGTTCACGAGGGGTCATAGGTTCAAGGTGAAGGGGGGGGGGGTGGTTTAACACAGATATCAGAAGGACATATTTTACAGAGGGTGGTGGGGGCCTGGAATGCACTGCTAGGCAAGGTGGTGGAGGCAGACACACTGGTAACGTTTAAGACTTATCTAGATAGCCACATGAACGGAGTGGGAATGGAGGGATACAAAAGAATGGTCTAGTTTGGACCAGGGAGCGGCACGGGCTTGGGGGGCCGAAGGGCCTGTTCTTGTGCTGTATTGTTCTTTGTTCTGTGGGAGACGAGGGAAGAGATTGCAGAGCCTCTGGCGATGATCTTTGCGTCGTCAATGGAGACGGGAGAGGTGCCGGGAGAGGTGCCGGAGGATTGCAGATGTGGTTCCTATTTTCAAGGGGAATAGGGATAGCCCAGCTAATTACCGACCGGTGAGTCTAACCTGGCTGTTCACTGGAAAACTCATTCGGTTGTGTGTGTGTCTGTGCTTTTCCGCGGGGCCGGCCATCCGGCGCGCGGCCAAAGCCGTCCCAGACCTTAGGACGGACGTGCTCGGCCCCGAAACTGCACGCAAACTCGAGGCGGCGCAGGCGTGCGGTGGGATCCCGCCCGAGCGTTGGCCGGCCTTGTTGCCGCCGGGTGGCGGAGGTCCCCGCTGGAGGTCCCTCTACGGAGGGATCTCCCCCAATTACGTCGGGGACCTGGGGTGGAGGGTGATGCATGCAGCAGTTCCGCACAACCGTAGGATTCACTGGTTCACAGGCTCCGAAGACTGCCCTTTCTGTGGCCTTGTGGAGTCCGTGGACCATGTCTATGTTGTGTGTCTTAGGCTGCACTCCCTTTATGTTTTCCTGAAGAACCTTTTATTGATGTTCTGTTTGCACTTCAGTCCCACGCTCCTGATCTACGGACACCCGGTGCGGAGAGGGGAGGGTCAGGATGGCGACCTCCTCGTGAACCTGCTCCTGGGCCTGGCGAAACGCGCCATTTACCGGTCCAGGCAGCGGGCGATCGAGGGGGCCGTCCATCCTGACTGTCTGCCCCTCTACCGCGGCTACGTTCGCGGCCAGGTGTCCCTGGAGAGGAAGCATGCGGTGTCCACGGGCGAGGTTGACACCTTCCGCGTCCGTTGGGCACCGCAGGGGTTGGGGTGCGTTATTGACCCTAATAATCACATTTTAATTTGATGTTTAAGTTTCCTTTGTACTTTGATTTCTGTTCGGGCTGTTCCCCCTCCTTCTGGGGAGCTGCCCCTTTTACTTTGTCCTGATTTAACCCGAGTTTGTTTATTTGGTTTGACCTAAAAAGAGGCCAACATCTGTGAGTAACACACTTTAGAGCTTGCTTGCTGGAGACGCCCGTTTTCTATCGTTTCTGCCAATTTGTTGGCTTCCTGCAAGAAGGAGGGAGGAAGGTGAGCTATCGCCTGCCTGCCGTCTGCTGGAGGGTGCTCTCTCCCTGGAGGGAGAGAGGGAAAGAGGACACGAAGACACTTCCTTTCTTTACTTTTTTCCACCTACGGGAGGGAAGAGTGCACAGCCTACTCATAAACATCAGGGGACTGAGTGGGGCTGATGCCCTCATCAGAAGGTCGGTGCCTGAAAGGGAGGTTTGCGGGGGGGAGAAAATTTAGACTGTTTTCCATCTGCAGTGGGTGGGTGGGGGGGGGTGAAGACACCCTGGACTTAGTTTGCGCCCAAGAGAGCTGGAAGAGTAAAGTCCCCCCACCCACTGCTGCTGCCCCCAACACCGACACCCACCCCCCCCTCCCCCCTCCTTCCTCCTGACTGGGGCACCAGCCCTCCTCAGTGCCCTGTCCCTCCTCAGTGCCCTGTCCCTTGGGTGCGATCTACACCTGCGTCCTTGCAGATTGCCACTTTACTGAAACCCGGGAATGGCGGTGATCCGCTTTGCTCCCAAAACAGGTGCAATGGCGATTTAAATTGAATTAATGAACTGCCCGCCCAACTTTCAGCATTTCCCCCTTTACCACCGCGTTTGCCAATCCGGAACCGCGCCGTAATGGACCTGCTCAATAAAAGTCTGAATCGGGGCTCCAGCTTCTGAAGAGTGCGTTCAGTGTTTCCAACGGCTCTCTGACTCAGATCAGTGGTGTGGGTGGGGGGGGGGGGGGGGGGGGGAGGAGGGTCAGATCATTCTCTGGTTGGGGGGGGGGGGGGGGGTGGTGGAGGGTCAGATCATTCTCTGGTTGGGGGGGGGGTGGAGGAGGAGGACGATCGGTCTGGGTAACGGGGTGGTGGGGGGGAGGGTGTTTGATTCTTTACTCAGGAGAGTGGTTGGGGTGTGGAATGGACTACCTGCTGTGCTAGTGGAGTTGGACACTTTAGGAACTTTCAAGCGGTTATTGGATAGGCTCATGGAGCACACCAGGATGACAGAGAGTGAGATAGCTTGATTTTGGTTTTGGACAAAGCTCAGCACAACATCGAGGGCCGAAGGGCCTGTACTGTACTATGTTCTATATAATCCAAGGTTGTCCTCCTCGCTATTTACCACACCACCAATGACAATTTGTTCAATTATATCACACACCCGTCCCTGCTTTCTGTACCTACATTGTCCTTCCACACAGTGAACACAGATGCAAAATACTAATTTAGTACCTCAAATACATCTTCGATTTTTTCTTTAGTTCTAACCTTCTGTGGCAACGCACTGCCTCAATCAGACATTGGGACTCAGAGTTGATGCAGTTTGATGGACAAGTTGTCTCCATTCTGAACAATGGGGAACAAGCTCCTCCCATTCACTGACAATTTGCCCCTTACAAAGATGGTGATCGCCCATCCACACATCACCATCTTTATTGGGGGCAGTCATTAAGATCTCAGGGATCTTTGACCTGCTTGATGCAAATGAGGGAACTGGTGAATTTTCTTTCTGCACTGTGAAGAAGCTGTGATGTGAGTTCCTGACTGATGGGGAATGATCACAGACAGCAGTTCTTAAAGGGAAATGGCAACCCTGAAAACACAATCAGCTCTAGATCCAGAATATTAAACTCCAGCCCAGTTACAGGGGTTGTTAACATCAGCAGAAACAAACCTCAGATGTCAGAATGAATGTGGCTCACTCCTGGATGTGATTAACAGCAGCAGCTACAGCAGAATCCACTCCCTGCACTCACTCGTGAAGTCGCTGGTGTGTCACCAGGTGGGAGGAGGTAGTGAATCCCTTCCCACACTCTGAGCAGGTGAATGGTCTCTCCCCAGTGTGAGGTCGCTGATGTGCTTTGAGGCTGGATCAATGTCTGAAGCTCTTTCCACAGTTAATGCAGCTGAACGGCCTCTCCTCAGTGTGAACTCTCTGGTGTGTCACTCGGTTGGATGAATTAATGAATCGCTTCCCACACACTGAGCAGGTGAATGGCCGCTCCCCGGTATGAGCTCTCCGGTGTAGTTGTAGGTTACACATCTGGACGAATCCCTTCCCACACACAGAGCAGGTGTACGGTCTGTGTGTGAACTCGCTGGTGTAATGTTAGGCAGGATGATGGAGTAAATTCCTTCCAACACAGGGCAGTTGAAGGGTCTCTCCCCAGTGTGGGTGCGTCGATGAGTTTCCAGTTTGGATGGGCAAGTGAATGCTTTCCCACAGTCTCCACATATCCACAGTTTCTCTATGGTGTCAGTATCATCATGTCTCTCCATGTTGAGTGATTAGTTGAAGCCTCATCCACACACAGAACACATGCACAGATTCACATTGCTGTGAATGGTGTGATCTTTTTACAGGCTGCTGACTGGAAAACTAATTTGGTGGTGTGCGCGTCTCGGTGCTTTTCCAGTCACGCCGAGTCCAGTCATCTTTTCCCACACTCCACATTCAAAGGCTGATGGTGTTCAGGTGCTGGTGAATTGAGCGACTGTTAAATCTTGGTGTGAAACTTGATTCCATTTTGCTGACTGTAAATCTTCTCCTTCAAATATCCTGCAAAAGGAGTTTACAAAACTACTGTCAGTCCAGGATTGAAATTCTGATCAGACAAGTCTAATTTCAAAAAGGAACAACTTTTCTGTTCCTGTTGCCCAAAACAGTAAATCTATGTCCCACTCACTCTCCCTCCTCCGAGTTGAGGGCAGCACGGTGGCAGTGGTTGGCACTGCTGCCTCACAGCACCACAGACCCAAGTTTGATTCCCAGCTTGGGTCACTGTCTGTTTGCACAGTCTCCCCGTGTCTGCATGGGTTTTCTCCAAGTGCTCTGGTTTCCTCCCACAGTCCAAACAGGTGCAGGTTAGGTGGATTGGCTATGCTAAATTACCCTTAGTGTCAGGGGGACTAGCTAGGGTAATGGGGATAGGGTGTGGACGGGATTGTGGTCAGTGCAGACTCGATGGGCTGAATGGCCCCCTTCTGCACTGTCAGATTCTATGAGATCTAAATGAAATGTTGCATATTTTTCATGCATCCCAACTACTAATTTTTCCAAATCACTCCAAGGCCTGTTCTTCCCCATCTCTGGAATCACCTCCAGCATTGCTCCGATTCTGGCTTCCTGCACATTCCCTATTTTAATCACTCCGCCATTAGTGACTAGACCTTCAGTGCACAGGGATGACTTCTCAAAGAATTCCTACAGTGCAGAAGGAAAGCATTTGGCCCATCAAGTCTGCACCAACTCTGAATATTTTACCCCTGATCTACACTTGTAACCCACATTTTTAACCCCACTAATCCACCTTACCTGTACATCTTTGTACACGAAGGGGCAATATAGCATGGCCAATCCCCCCAAGCATCACATCTTTGGACAGTGGGAGGCAACTGGAGCATCCAGAGGAAACCCACAGTCACAGGGATAACGTGCAAACTCCACACAGACAGTGACCCAGGGCTGGAATCGAACCTGGGTCCCTGGAGCTGTGAGGCAGCAGTGTTAACCACCCTGATATTAATGGTGTTTTATCAATAGAAGTTGTTGTTGGCTGTAACCCTAAATTCCAGTTTTACACACAGTTTGTTATTAAATCAATCTGATTTTTTTTGTCCCCTGTGGGTTATTCATTTGGTTTCACCCCCAAGAAATACAGTGGCTGTGCATGTGTTGTTCCAAATTACCCTCAATAAAGATAGCGGATGCGCATGCGCTTTGCAGTACGTGGATTCCTATAAAGATGGCGGATATTAACTCGGTCCTGAAGCCTTCGGAAGGCCCAAGGAATTTGCTTTGCTAATTGAGGCCAACACCGGGTGTTTATAAAGCCTCGCCACCCACCCAACTCCATTTATGTTTCCAGTTTTATTTCGGGCTCTGCATCCGCACTCAGTCTTTGTAAACACATTCCTCTTAGAGTGAAGGGCAAGGCTGGCAGAAGTCAGGAACCCTGGATGACTCGGGTTATTGAGGCCCTGGTCAAGAAGAAGAAAGAGGCACATGACATGCATAGGGAGCTGGGATCAAGTGAATCCCTTGGCGTATAGGGGATGTAGGAGTAGAGTTAAGCGATAAATCAGGAGGGCAAAAAGGGGACACAAGATTGTTTTGGCAGATAAGGCAAAGGAGAATCCAAAGAGCTTCTACAAATACATAAAGGGCAAAAGAGTAACAAGGGAGAGAGTAGGGCCTCTTCAGGATCAACAAGGTCACCTATGTGAGGATCCACAAGAGACGGGTGAGATCCTATATGAATATTTCTCATCAGTATTTACTGTTGAGAAAAGCATGGAACTTGGGGAAATAGTGATGTCTTGAGGAGTGTACATATTACAGAGAAGGAGGTGCTCGAAGTCTTAAAGTGCATCAAGGTAGATAAATCCCCAGGACCTGAAGAAGAGTATCCCAGAACATTGTGCGAGGCTAGGGAGGAAATTGCAGTTCCCCTAGCTGAGATATTTGAATCATCGATAGTCACGGGTGAGGTGCCTGAAGATTGGAGTGTGGCAAATGTTGTGCCTTTGTTTAAAAAGGGCTGCAGGGAAAAGCCTGGGAACTACAGGCCAGTGAGCCTCACATCTGTGGTGGGTAAATTGTTGGAAGGTATTTTGATCCACAGGCATTTAGAGACGCAAGGACTGATTAGGGACAGTTCCGCATAGCTTTGAGTGGAAAATCATGTCTCACAAACTTGACTGAGTTTTTTTGAAGGGGTAACCAAGAAGGTAGATGAGGGGAGTGCAGTTGATGTTATCGACAAAGACTTTAAAGCAAGGCCTTTGACAAGGTACCACACGGTAGGTTGTTACACAAGGTTAAATCTCACGGGATCCAGGGTGAGGTGTCTAAATGGATACAAAATTGGCTTCTTGACAGAATAAGAAGTCTCACAACACCAGGTTAAAGTCCAACAGGTTTATTTGGTAGCCAATACCATAAGCTTTCGGAGCACTGCTCCTTCGTGGAGCAGTGCTCCGAAAGCTTATGGTATTTGCTACCAAATAAACCTGTTGGACTTTAACCTGGTGTTGTGAGACTTCTTATTGTGTTCACCCCAGTCCAACGCCAGCATCTCCACATCATGACTTCTTGACAGAAGCCAGAGGATGGGTTGTAGTGAATTGTTTTTCAAACGGGAGGACTGTGACCAGCGGTGTGCCTCAGGGATCAGTGCTGGGTCCACTGTTATTTGTCATTTATATTCATGATTTGGATGAGAATATGGGCGGCATGGTTAGTAAGTTTGCAGATGACACTAAGATTAGTGGCATAATGGACAGTGAAGAGAGTTATCTTGATCAATTGGACCAGTGGGCTGACGAATGGCAGATGGAGTTTAATTTGGAGAAATGCGAGGTGATGCATCTTGGTAGATCGAACCAGGGCAGGACTTACTCAGTTCAGGAGAGTTATAGAACAAAGATCATGGGGTACAGGTTCATAGCTCCTCGAAAGTGGAGTCACAGATGGACAGAGTGGTGAAGAAGGCATTTGGCATGCTTGGTTTCATCGGTCAGAACATTGAATGCAGAAGTTGGCACAATTTGTTGAAGTTGTACAAGACATTGGTAAGACCACATTTGGAATACTGTGTACAGTTGTGGTCACCCTATTATAGGAAGGATAATATTAAACTAGAAAGTGTGCAGAGAAGTTTTACGAGGATGCTACCAGGACTTGGTGTGAATGACAAGGAGGCGCTGGATTGAGGGAGGGGAGAGGAGGGTAGGGAAGGCAGGCCCCAGCTCCCCCACTCTCAGGGCACTGAGCTGCGCCTGCCTCCCCACAGGCAGCACTAACTCCAGGCCCAAGTGGGCAGGAGGCGGTGAAGCGGATCCTTACCTGGGAGGCACTGACACATTTCCCCCAGGGCTGTGCAGGGCAGGATATCTCAGTGCAGGGGGCCCCACTCTCTGAGCCACAGCCCAAGGCACTGACCAGTCCTTCCACACCAACCTAACCTGCTGGCACCAGAGGACCTGCAATTTTCTCCCGAGCCTCCCACTCCATCAAGTCCTGGGGATTTATCTACCTTGATGTACTTTAAGACTTCCAGCACCTCCTTCTCTGCAGCACTATTTTAACCTCAATGAATATAAAATAACATTGTTAGCTATTGAGATAAATTAATTTTTAAAAAAACACAAATTGCAAATTGATGATCTGCTATGTTAAATTCTCCTGTGGGACTAGAGATTTAGAAACTTTTACTTTATCTCCTCTCTCTCCCCTTGACTCTGGCTGGATTCAATCACAGTCACTGGTTCCTCTCATTCTGTCTTTCCCTGATTCTGAATATTCATTGTTTTACAGAATGATACAGCACAGATTGAAACCATTCAGCTCAGCATGCCTGGAAGATCTATCCAATAAATTCAATAGCCCTGTTGGCAAAGTCAGAATAATAAGGCCACACTTGGAATACTGTGTGCAGTTCTGGTCACGCTATTATAGAAAGGATATTAAACTAGAAAGAGTGCAGAAGAGATTTACTAGGATGCTACCAGGACTTGATGGTTTGAGTTATAAGGATAGACTGGGACTTTTTTCTCTGGAGCATAGGAGGCTGAGGGGTGATCTTATAGAGGTCTATAAAATAATGAGGGACACAGATCAGCGAGATAGTCAATATCTTTTCCCAAAGGTAGGGGAGTCTAAAACTAGAGGGCATAGGTTTAAGGTGAGAGGGGAGAGATACAGAAGTGTCCAGAGGGACATTTTTTTCACAGAGGGTGGTGAGTGTCTGGAACAAGCTGCCAGAGGCAGTAGTGGAGGTGGGTACAAATTTATCTTTTAAAAAGCATTGAGACAGTGACATGGGTACAATGGGTACAGAGGGATATGGGCCAAACACGGGCAATTGGGACTAGCTTAGGGGTTTTAAAAAGTGCAGCATGGACAAGTTGGGCCGAAGGGCCTGTTTCCAGGCTGTAAACCTCTGACTCTATAAAAATCATGATGTGGAGATGCCGGCGTTGGACTGGGGTAAACACAGTAAGAAGTTTAACAACAAGATACCGAAAGGACAACAGATACCGAAAGGACTACAGATCACGAACCCACTCAGGTCAACCTATAACACAGACTACGCTGAGAGACTTTGCCGTCGCACCTCTCTCACCCTCCTCAACCACCTCATACACCAACTCTACAGCAAACGCCGCAGCCTGGAAACCAAGATCGAATCCATATTCTCAACTTGCGCTCAGGACGCAGACCAGCTGCGAAACTCTGCCAAACAGACGAGACAAAGGAACTACACCATCTACATGCACACCAAGAACAGGAAACTTGAGAAACTCGGCATCACCACCAGCAGCAACCAAGCCTCCCCCGGTACCACAGTAGAAAACAGTACCACTGCAGGGAAGTCCATTGTCAACTTGTCCGACTACACACTTCAACCAGATGAAATCGAAGTTCTCAGCCGAGGGCTTAATTTTTGCCCCACCACCAAAATAGACCCCATCAGTCTCGCAGCAGACACAGAGGAATTCATCAGGCGAATGAGGCTGAGGGAGTTCTTCCACAAACCCCAAGAGGCCAACAACGAACACAATGAGACAGCCAATGAACTGGAACAGCCGACAGAGAGATCCGCAGTGCATCCGAAGAGGAAAGAGTCGAATTGGACTCCTCCGGAAGGCCGCTGCCCTCGACTTGACATGTATGCCCAAGCCGTCAGGAGGTGCGTCAACACCAAATTCATCAGCCGCACTCACAAGACAGCCCCGAACATCACCCAAGCACAACGTAACGCCATCCACGCTCTCAAGACCAACCGCAACATTGTCATCAAACCAGCAGACAAAGGAGGGGCCATCGTCATACTGAACAGAACGGATTACTGCAAAGAAGTGTACCGACAACTCAACAACGAGGAACACTACAGACAGTTACCTGTAGATCCGACCAAAGAACACACCCGTCAACTCAACACTCTGATCAAGACCTTTGATCCGGACCTTCAGAACACCCTCCGTGCTCTCATCCCACGTACTCCCCGCGTTGGAGATCTCTACTGCCTCCCGAAGATACACAAGGCAAACACACCCGGCCGTCCCATCGTATCGGGCAATGGGACCCTGTGCGAGAACCTCTCCGGCTATGTCGAGGGCATCCTGAAACCCATTGTACAAAGAACCCCCAGCTTTTGTCGCGACACGACGGACTTCCTACAGAAACTCGGCACACATGGAGCAGTTGAACCAGGAGCGCTCCTCGTCACAATGGATGTCTCAGCACTCTACACCAGCATCCCCCATGACGATGGCATTGCTGCAACGGCCTCAGTGCTCAGCGCCAACAACTGCCAGTTTCCAGATGCAATTTTACATCTCATCCGCTTCATCCTGGACCACAATATCTTCACCTTCAACAACCAGTTCTTCATCCAGACACACGGAACAGCCATGGGGACCAAATTTGCACCTCAATATGCCAACATCTTCATGCACAGGTTCGAACAAGACTTCTTCACCGCACGGGACCTTCAACCGGTGCTATACACTAGATACATCGATGACATTTTCTTCCTTTGGACTCATGGTGAACAATCACTGAAACAACTCTATGATGACATCAACAAGTTCCATCCCACCATCAGGCTCACCATAGACTACTCTCCGGAATCGGTTGCATTCTTGGACACGCGCATCTCCATTAAGGACGGTCACCTCAGCACCTCACTGTACCGCAAGCCCACGGATAACCTCACGATGCTCCACTTCTCCAGCTTCCACCCTAAACACGTTAAAGAAGCCATCCCCTACGGACAAGCCCTCCGTATACACAGGATCTGCTCGGATGAGGAGGATCGCAACAGACACCTCCAGACGCTGAAAGATGCCCTCATAAGAACAGGATATGGCGCTAGACTCATTGATCAACAGTTCCAACGCGCCACAGCGAAAAACCGCACCGACCTCCTCAGAAGACAAACACGGGACACAGTGGACAGAGTACCCTTCGTTGTCCAGTACTTCCCCGGAGCGGAGAAGCTACGGCATCTCCTCCGGAGCCTTCAACATGTCATTGATGAAGACGAACATCTCGCCAAGGCCATCCCCACACCCCCACTTCTTGCCTTCAAACAACCGCACAACCTCAAACAGACCATTGTCCGCAGCAAACTACCCAGCCTTCAGGAGAACAGTGACCAAGACACCACACAACCCTGCCACAGCAACCTCTGCAAGACGTGCCGGATCATCGACACAGATGCCATCATCTCACGTGAGAACACCATCCACCAGGTACACGGTACATACTCTTGCAACTCGGCCAACGTTGTCTACCTGATACGCTGCAAGAAAGGATGTCCCGAGGCATGGTACATTGGGGAAACTATGCAGACGCTGCGACAACGGATGAATGAACACCGCTCGACAATCACCAGGCAAGACTGTTCTCTTCCTGTTGGGGAGCACTTCAGCGGTCACGGGCATTCGGCCTCTGATATTCGGGTAAGCGTTCTCCAAGGCGGCCTTCGCGACACACGACAGCGCAGAGTCGCTGAGCAGAAACTGATAGCCAGGTTCCGCACACACAAGGACGGCCTCAACCGGGATATTGGGTTTATGTCACACTATTTCACATAAATATTTCTGCTTTTTTCCTCCTGAGTCTTTATCATGCGATCCTAGAATCAGAATTTATGTCACACTATTTGTAACTCCCACAGTTGCGTGGACCTGCAGAGTTTCACTGGCTGTCTTGTCTGGAGACAATACACATCTTTTTAGCCTGTCTTGATGCTCTCTCCACTCCCATTGTTTTGTTTCTTAAAGACTGGATTAGTTGTAAGTATTCGCATTCCAACCATTATTCATGTAAATTGAGTCTGTGTCTTTATAAATTCTGTTTGTGAACAGAATTCCCACTCACCTGAAGAAGGGGCTCAGAGCCTCGAAAGCTTGTGTGGCTTTTGCTACCAAATAAACCTGTTGGACTTTAACCTGGTGTTGTTAAACTTCTTACTCTATAAAAATCCCCATTTAAAACCCGCTCGCTCGAGCTCCTTACCGTCTGCCGCAGGCACTGCGCATGCTCCAGCTCCCAAACCAGGATGGGGCCGTTAACCTGGGCCTGTTCCCGGGAGGGAGGGAGAAGCCCCGCAGCTGCAAACCAGGGAGCTGACAATGATTCTGAAGGGTTTGCGAATCCTCCCCAATCTCCAACCGCCGGCTCCGCCGCTGCGATATTGACTCCGCCCCCACCAGGTTTTATCTGAGTGCTGGGCCTCCAGCCCCGCCCCTCATTCACTCTGATTGGTTGGAGGACCAGCCACTCCCGCTCGGTCCTCCAGCCCCGCCCCTCATTCACTCCGATTGGTTGGAGGACCAGCCGCTCCCGCTCGGTCCTCCAGCCCCGCCCCCTCTTCCTATTGGTCCGGAGTTGCCGTCAATCAGTCCCCGGGCATTGTGATGTGGAGCATGCGCAGTGTCATTGCTGGCCTTGGCGCTTGTTTGTCCCGGAGAAGCGGAGTCAGCGTTAGGCGGTGGCTGGGAGGATTTGGAAACACTTTGTGGATCCGCAAACCCTTCAGAATCATTGTCAGCTCCCTGGTTTGCAGCTGCGGGGCTTCTCCCTCCCTCCCTCCCGGGAACAGGCCCAGGTTAACGGCCCCATCCTGGCTCAGCCACTGGAGGATGGTTCACATCAGAGGATGGGGGAGGGGGACAATAAATAAGAGGTTACACTTTGGCCTCAAATCAATGAGGACTCTGATCTCTGGGAAGGAAGGAAACCCTGGGAGGTGGGCGGGGAGGATTCACAAACACCCGCTGGAGGCCCCAACACCCCCAATAAGACCCATTGGTTTTATTGTCAGTCTGCAGACAGGAGCTGGAGAACTGAACACAGACAGAGGAGAGGGAGGGAGAAAACTGGGAGTGGAGGAAAAGAAATGGTGAGATGGGTTTGGATTTCAGCCCAGGGAGGAGGGAGAGTGTGTGGGACAGGGAATTACAGATTTGGGGGAACAAGGGAGGAAAAAATGATCCAGAGAAACAAGAATTGTCTGTTTTGATTTGTTTTCCTACACTGACAGTGATTTTGTAAACTTCTTTTGCAGAATATTTGAAGTGGAAGTTTTACAGACAGGAAACTCAACTCAAAATTCTTACTAATATTTCACAGTTGCTCGATTTATCAGCACATGAACACCGTCAACCTTTGAATGTGGGAGGACAAATGTTTCTCTGTTCTGTCTGTGGGAAAAGATTTCAAACATCAGTGTGACTGGAAAAGCACCGAGACACATGCACACACCGGAGTGAGAGCGTTCCATTGAACCGACTGTGGAAAGAGCTTTAACCAGTTACACAGCTTGAAAAAATATCACACCATTCAAAGTGAGGTGAAACTGTACCTGTTCTGTGTGCAGGTGAATCTTGAACTGATTGTCCAACCTGGAGAGACACAAGGATACTGGCACCATGGAGAAAAGATGGAAATGTGGGGACTGTGGAAGGGATTCCGTTGCCCGTCTGACCTGGAAACTCATCAACGGGTTCATACTGGGGAGAGACCATTAACCTGTTCCACATGTGGGCAGGGATTTAGCAAGTCATCCACACTGGGGAGAGGCCGTTCACCTGCTCTGTGTGCGGGAAGGGATTCACTCAGCTATCCAGCCCGCAGGCACATCAGCAAGTTCACGAGTGATTACAAGGGTTGAATTCTGCTGTTATTGTTTCTGCTCTCAGTTACATCAGGACTGCATTTTGTTAATTCTTATTGTTCGTCAATGGGCAGGGTCGGATAGTTTCTTTCTACTGGACTGGCCGGTCTCACGACTTTGCTTCCAGTGGGCTGATGCGCTTTGAGCCTGTGAGAGCACATTTCCACTGAAATGATCCACAAAAGCTGGTGAAGCACATTTATTTTATCCTGGGTCGTAAATAGTATTTTTCCACCCATTACAGGGAGATCTAAAATAAATACAGAAAGTGTGGAAAAACATGGCAGGTCTGGCAGCATCTGTGGAGAGAGAAACAGAGATAATGTTTCACGTCCAATGTAACTCTACTTCAGAACTAAAGAGGGGGAGAAATGTGATGGGTTTGATGCTGGTGAGAAAGGGGGGAGGGGCAGGTAGAACAAAAGGGAAAGTCAGGGATTGGTTAGAGGGCGGGTGAGATTAAATGACAAAAATATCCCGGAACCCAAGGCAAAGGGAGAGGTAATGGTTGTGGTAAAGAAACAAAGCATTGGTCCAGAGTAAGTGTTATTGGCAGAATAAAGGACAGCTCTGTCTGGAAGCAAAAAAACATGAAAACAAGATGCAGACTGGCACTCGGCAAAAAACAACAAATCAAAATGGAGGAGAGGGTTCAGGGTGTGAAGTTGTTGAGTCCAGAAGGCTGTAAAGTGCCTCATCGGAAGATATGGGGCTGTTTGTCCAGCTTGTGTTGGGCTTCTCCGGAACATTGCAGCAGGCCGAGGACAGAAATGTGAGCGTGAGAGCAAGGTGGTGAATTCTAATGGCAAGCAAGCGGAAGGTCAGGGTCATGCTTGTGGACTGAGCGGAGATGTTCCACAAAGAGAGCAGGGAACAGGCTACAGATAGAACATAGAACATTACAGCGCAGAACAGGCCCTTCGGCCCACGATGTTGCACCGACCAGTTAAAAAAAAAAAAAAACTGTGACCCTCCAACCTAAACCAATTTCTTTTCGTCCATGAACCTATCTACGGATCTCTTAAACGCCCCCAAACTAGGCGCATTTACTACTGATGCTGGCAGGGCATTCCAATCCCTCACCACCCTCTGGGTAAAGAACCTACCCCTGACATCGGTTCTATAACTACCCCCCCTCAATTTAAAGCCATGCCCCCTCGTGCTGGATTTCTCCATCAGAGGAAAAAGGCTATCACTATCCACCCTATCTAAACCTCTAATCATCTTATATGTTTCAATAAGATCCCCTCTTAGCCGCCGCCTTTCCAGCGAAAACAATCCCAAATCCCTCAGCCTCTCCTCATAGGATCTCCCCTCCATACCGGGCAACATCCTGGTAAACCTCCTCTGCACCCTCTCCAAAGCCTCCACATCCTTCCTGTAATGTGGGGACCAGAACTGCACACAGTACTCCAAGTGCGGCCGCACCAGAGTTGTGTACAGTTGCAACATAACGCTACGACTCCTAAATTCAATCCCCCTACCAATAAACGCCAAGACACCATATGCCTTCTTAACAACCTTATCTACTTGATTCCCAACTTTCAGGGATCTATGCACACATACACCTAGATCCCTCTGCTCCTCCACACTATTCAAAGTCCTCCCGTTAGCCCTATACTCAACACATCTGTTATTCCTACCAAAGTGAATTACCTCACACTTCTCCGCATTAAACTCCATCCGCCACCTCTCGGCCCAACTTTGCAACCTGTCTAAGTCTTCCTGCAAACTACGACACCCTTCCTCACTGTCTACCACACCACCGACTTTGGTGTCATCAGCAAATTTGCTAATCCACCCAACTATACCCTCATCCAGATCATTAATAAATATTACAAACAGCAGTGGCCCCAAAACAGATCCCTGAGGTACACCACTTGTAACCGCACTCCATGATGAATATTTACTATCAACCACCACCCTCTGTTTCCTATCCGCTAGCCAATTCCTGATCCAATTTCCTAGATCACCCCCAATCCCATACATCTGCATTTTCTGCAGAAGCCTACCATGGTGAACCTTATCAAACGCCTTACTAAAATCCATATATACCACGTCCACTGCCTTGCCCCCATCCACCTCCTTGGTCACTTTCTCAAAAAACTCAATAAGGTTAGTAAGGCACGACCTACCTGCCACAAAACCATGCTGACTATCACCTATCAATTCATTACTCTCCAAATAACTATAAATCCTATCCCTTATAATTTTTTCCAACATCTTGCCGACAACAGAAGTGAGACTCACCGGTCTATAATTCCCGGGGAAGTCTCTGTTCCCCTTCTTAAACAATGGGACAACATTCGCTAACCTCCAATCTTCTGGTACTATACCAGAGGCCAACGACGACCTGAAGATCAGAGCCAGAGGCTCTGCAATCACTTCTCTTGCCTCCCAGAGAATCCTTGGATAAATCCCATCCGGACCAGGGCAGAGTGGTAGCATGAATCCTTTCAAAGAGATAGCAGGGGCATGATGGGCTAAATGGACTCCTGCATCCTGTCAATCTCAGTCTCCTGCTTTTGTGCAGGTTAGAAGGGTAGATTTCAGTGCAGCCTCTTCCCTGTATCTGTATTTAAAGAGACAGGTTTCTCTTTCGCTCTGAGAGACAGATATAACAATTGGTTGGAGGCCCATTTCCCACTCAGTCCTCCAGCACTTCCCTGTCTCTCTATTAGTGCAATCCCTATGGCAGTTTCTCAACTGCGGCGCAGGCCTCGTTATTCTGAGCTAAATTCAGCCCTCAGCTCCGTCACCTGGCTGTCATTGACATGAGCAATAGAGAGACAGAAAGGTGCCCCAGGCTCAAATGGGAAGTCGAAACACAGGACTTTAAATGAACTGTTAGCATCTCTCTAACGATCGATAATTTTAAAAAATGAATTCTAAACCCAGTGAGTAAATTAAAGAATCACACGACAAAACTTCAGGTTTTATGATGTTTACTCCAACAAACTGGAAGCAACAATGATTAAACACTGTTCTTTGTAGGGAACATTGCCCTTAAACTAAAAAATTGAACTTTGCCCTTTTACTCTTAACACAATGAAATATCCCACTCAACGGTTATATTTTACTCTGCCTTGGAATGTTGACACTCAATTCTCCAAGATTGAGTCCAAAGTGATTCTTTACTCCCAGAGGGTTTATTTCCATTGTTTTCCTTTTCCAGTCTGACAACCTTTAATCCCAGAACTGTCCTTCACAGTGATGGTTCTCCTGGACATTTTCCCACTAACACAAGCAAGGCGAATCTTCCAGCCTTGTTTTGCAATTTTCAGGAATTTGTTACCAAATTCGATATAGGAGCAGCAGTAGGCCATTTGGCCCTTTGAGTCTGCTCCACCATTTATTTAGATCATGGCTGATCTGTTTGTGTGGAGTTCCACATTCTCATTCTACAGCCGATACTTTTGATTCCCTGATACAATAAGAATTGGGATAACGGCAATATTCTGCTGTTGCTGGAATCTGAAACAGAGACAGAAGATGCTGGAGAATCTCAGCAAGTCTGACAGCATCTGTAGAGAGAGAATAGAGACAACATTTTGAGTCAGGATGAATCTTTGTCAGCTGAAGACAAGGAAAATTGGACAAAAGTTATACTGTAAGGGTCAACAATTGGGAAGCAATCTATTAAACCTCCTCTGAACCACTTTCAATGCATTTGTATCATTTCTTAAATGGGAGACAAAAACTACATCCAGTTTTCAAGATGTGGCCTCAGCAATGCCCTGTATAACTGAAGTATAACATCTTTACTTCTATGTTCAATTTTTCTCGGAATAACGGATTGTATTCCATTTGTAAGAACTTTGATTTATTTGAACTAAGATTTATGGGGGTTCTCTTATTTACGATAACCTCCCTCATCGTAAATCACACCAGGTTCCAGTGACTTAACCATATGGCAAGAAAGAACACTTTAAATGGTGAATTCAGAAAGTTTATTCACCATTAAAAATGCACCAAGTCAGAAAGATAAAAAACAAAGTATCGATTAAGAGTTAATAAAGAAAGCTTTACTTTAACAATTGAACAGACTTCTCTCCCTCTCAGACCAGGACATGAAGTGACGGCTCTGAAAATGGGGATAACTTGTAAAACCAACAGCTCTCAACACCTCTATGTAAACATCTCTCCCTCCACCTTTCTCTACCAAAGTGGCTTCTCAAGACCACTTTTCAATCCTTTAAAAATGTCAAACAGCTACCTCAGCAAATTCCCATAAATCTTCAATTATAAACTAAAACATACATGAGTTTTCAGGCAATTTAAAAACAAATGAGGTGTGTGCTGAAAGGGTGAACTTTTCTACAGAATCTAAAGGGGTGGGGGGTGAGCAGCAAAAACTTGGCACACAATTACATCACTTTACACAAGTTTAAAAAACTTCTCTAACAATAAAACAAACTTGATTTTAAACTTCATCTATTAATTTTTTTGTTATATTCCTCACCTTAATTATTTTAATATGATCAGTTTTTGTTAGGGATGGGTAACTTCTGTTCTTTATAAACTGGTTCACTCATTTTTAAAAATTCTATATGGGCTCGGAGAATCAGAACCCAGAATTTATCACCCTTACCCTGTTTATCTTTTTGCCACCACTCCCTCTATTTTGATTAAACATTTTATCGTAAAAGTTAAATACTGCGGATGCTGGAATCTGAAACAAAAACAGAAAATGCCAGAACATCTCAACAAGTCTGACAGCATCCGTGGAGAGAGAACAGAACCAATGTTTCGAGTCTGGATGATCCTTCATAAGCGCTCTTACGAAGTGTCATCCAGACTCGAAACGTTGGTTCTATTCTCGAATCATTTAATCGATAAGTTTCTTGTTCTTAGTTTCCAAATAGCAGGTAAGAGACCTGTCCGGTTCCCACTTGAGCTCTGATTTTTCACTGGCCATGCTTGGGTAGGATTATAACCATTAGAATCTACTCTCAGAGGTCCACTTTTCAGTGCAGTGCTACTTGGAGTATACCGTCACCACCGACTATTGGGTCACAAGTCCCTCACAGTTCTTATCACAAATTTAGGATAAATTGATTTAAACAATGCATGAGAATGCTTCTTAATTTTTTAGTCAACTGTTGATTGTTGATTGGTCAGACCCCCTGTTCACAGATTTGGTATCTCAGCCGCTGAACAAATTTACCTCTAACTCTTCTGAGTAAATATTCTCACCAGGTCCTCTGTCAGGGCCCTGCTAAGCAGCTTAATGGTCCGTGATTGCAGAAACTGAGCAGTCATACGAATGTGGTCAAGATAGTCCAGTCCCATAATGCCTCACATTCAATCTGCTGTCCTTCAATTATAACAGAATATGTGGCTGTATGTAGCTGCCTCGGCCGTGGTCAACCCCAACACTGCCTTCCTGAACTGCTGCAATGCCTGAGGTGTCAGTACATCCACAGTGCTGTTAGGGAGGGATTTCCAGCTACACATTCCAGACTTTCACTAGACTGTAGGTGGATACCAGATTGATATATTCCATTCAACCACACCCAAGGTGAGTTATTCCAATTCCTTTATTGTCCAGGACAATATATTTACAATATCTTTAAAACAGAAATTAAACATTCCCATTTGATTTCAGGTATTAACATATTCTGTTAGTTTGTTCTTTATTGTCAATGTCAGGCTGGGGTTGGTCCCCTTGGAGCAAAGGAGGTTGAGGGGAGATTTGATAGAGGTAGACAAGATTCTGACAGGTTTAGATAAGGTGGACAAAGAAAAGCTGTTCCCATTTGCTGATGGGACATGGATGAGGGGGTCACAGATTTAAGGTTTTGGGTCAGAGATGCAGGGGGGGGGTGGGGGGGATGTGAGGAAGAATATTTTGATGCAGCGAATGACCTGGAACTCGCTGCCTACGAGGGTGAAGGAAGTGGAGACAATAAACAATTACAAAGGAAATTGGATGGGCATTTGGGAGGTTTCAAACAGAAATGCTGACTAAATATCTCTGAACTTCCTAACATCCTGTCACTCTGTGATCCTTGTGAAATTTGAAACCAGGTATTCGCAACAAGACTCAAAGAGCATCAGCCCACTGGAGGCAAAATCATGAGACCGACCAGTCCAACAGAAAGAAACCCTCCGACCCTCCCCATTGACCAACTGTGAGAATGAATAAAATGCAGTTCTGGATGTAACTGAGACCAGGAACAACAACAGCAGAATCCAACCCCTGGAATCACTCGTGAACTTGTTGGTGTCTCAATAGGGCAGATGAAACACTGAATGCCTTCCCACATTGAGAGCAGACGAATGGCCTCTCCCCTGTGTGAACTCGCTGGTGTTTCTGCAGGCTGGATGAGTCAGTGAATCTCTTTCCACAATGAGGGCAGGTGAATGGCCTCTCCCCAGTGTGAATTCGCAGGTGTTTCTGCAAGTTGGATAAGTCAGTGAATTCCTTCCCACACTGAGAGCAGGTGAACGGTTTCTCCCCAGTGTGAACTCGCTGGTGTATCTGCAGGATGGATAATTGAGTGAATCGTTCCCCACATTGAGAGCAGGTGAACGGTTTCTCCCCAGTGTGAACTCGCTGGTGTGTCCGCAGGTGGGATGACTGAGTGAATCCCTCCCCACACTGAGGGCAGGTGAATGGCCTCTCCCCAGTGTGAACTCGGTGGTGTGTCTGCAAGCTGGATAACTGACTGAATCCCTCCCCACACTGAGAGCAGGTGAATGGTCTCTCCCCAGTGTGAACTCGCTGGTGTGTCCGTAGGTTGGATAACTGACTGAATCCCTTCGCACACTGAGAACAGGTGAATGGTCTCTCCCCAGTGTGAACTCGCTGGTGTGTCCGCAGGCTGGATGACAGAGTGAATCCCTTCCCACACTGAGAGCAGCTGAATGGCCTCTCCCCAGTGTGAACTCGCTGGTGTGTCCGCAGGTTGGAAAACTGACTGAATCCCTTCCCACACTGAGGGCAGGCGAACGGTCTCTCCCCAGTGTGAACTTGCTGGTGTCTCTGCAGTCTGGATGATAAAGTGAATCCCTTCCCACACACAGAGCAGGTGAACGGCCTCTCCCCAGTGTGGCTGCGCCGATGAATTTCCAGATCAGATGGAGCTTTGAATCCTTTCCCACAGTCCCCACATTTCCACGGTTTCTCCATGGTGCGGGTGTCCTTGTGACTCTCCAGGCTAAACAATCAGTTAAAACTCACACAGAACACAAGTACAGTCTCTCCCCACTGAATGCTGCGATGTATTTTCGGGCTGTGTATCTGGTTAAAGCTTTTTCCTCAGTGCACTGGAACACTCTCAATTGAGTGTGTCTGTGTCTTGGTGCTTTTCCAGTGATGCTGATGTTTAAAATCTTCTCTCGCAGACAGAACAGAGAAACATTTCTCCTTCTAGATTCAAAGGCTGATGATATTCAGGTCCAGATGAATTGAGTGACTCTGTCAGTTATTTGGTTTGAGATTTCTGTCTGTAAATCTTCACCTTCTGATATCCTGTAAAAGGAGTTTATAAAAGCCATCAGTGTCAGTGCAGGATAGAAATTCAGAACAGACAGTTCTAGTTTCTATGGAACATTCTTTCCTCTCTCATTCCCCAAAAGCTGTGAATCTCCATCCCACACACTCTCCCTTCATTCTCACTCTGCTGTATCTAATATTCACCCTCCCAATTCTCCTGAAGGTACTGATTGAGGCTGATTGACAGATCCATGCTCACTGCTTTCTGTCCAGCACAGAAATCAGAACATAAAGGAGCTGCAATCAGCAATTCGGCCCATCGAGTCCGCTCAACCATTCATAGAATCATGGAATCTACAGTCCGGAAGGAAGGCATTAGGCCCATCGAGCCTGCACCAACAACAATCCCAACCAGATCCAATCCCAGTAACCCCCCATATTTACCCTTCGAATCTCCTAACATTAAGGGTCAATTTATCATGGCCAATCAATCCAATCCACACATCTTTGGATTGTGGGAGGAAACCGGAGCACTGGAGGAAACCCACGCAGAGATCATGCAAACTCCACACAGACAGTGACCCAAGCCAGGAATGGAAGCCAGGTCCCTGACGCTGTGAGACAGCTGTGATAACCACTGAGCCACCGTGCCGCCCAGATGTACCTGAGCACCATTTTCCCCACAGTATCCCCTGGATCCCTTGATATCTTGAATAAACCGATCAAACCCTCACTTGAAAATTCTTGATGACTGAGCTTTACAGTCCTCTGAGGTAAAGAATTCCAAAACTTCACCACATCCTTGAGTGAAGAAATCCCACCTCATCTTCGCTTTCTTTCCAAATAAATGTACTTTATTGCAGGACCATAAATAAAATCTAATCTGTACAATAGAACAAAACTAGACATATCTCTGTCCTATATTAGTTTATTGTTCCCTTAAATGTCAGCCATCTCCGGTGGAAACCAGCCTTTAAATGTGAACATCAGGAAAGAGACCATCCTTTTAGCCAGATAAATAAATGAGTCAAGCTGAGGAAGCAAAGGATGTCAATGTCTTTAAGAGAGAGACCTGGGCCAACCTTTCCTGAGTCTGCAGCCTCCCTGGATTCACTTCCTTTCCCTTCAGTTGCTGCAAGTCCCCAATTTCCCCCAGAATGAGAAAAGAAATGGAAAGGGGTGGGGGGGGAGAAAGTGTGTTACTCACAGATGTTGGCCTCTTTTAAGGTCAAACCAAATAAACAAACTCAAATTAAATCGGGACAAAGTAAAAGGGGCAGCTCCCCAAAAGGAGGGGGAGCAGCCAGAACAGAAATCAAAGTACAAAGGAAAAAGCGAGATGTTGGTCTCTTTTAAGGAAATAAGTGATAAATAAGTTATCCGCCAGAGTTCGATGTCATCTGACCGCTTGTTTGGAGAATAAAACATACTTAGGTACCTCGCTTCATCTGGGATATGAAGCATAATCCTCAGAAGTGTGATTCATGTCATCTAAAATAACTCACTTCAGACAGGAGGAAGTTTCAGTCTGTGTGCAGCTCAATCTGAGCGTCACAAAGACCTGATTGGCTGGAGGACCAGTGTCCTTCCGGTCCTCCAGGTCTTCCCATTGGTCAACACCTCAGTATGTAGGTCAGGATGCGGGCTACCCCGCTCATGCGCAGTGTCCCATTTCCCCGGACATGCGCAGTCCCGGGCCGGGGGAAATCTCCACGCTCCCGCCAGCCGGCTGTCTGCAAACCTTGGCTCGAAGATGTGCAGGGGGAGGGGGAACAATAGGTGGGGGCGGAGCTCCCGGGTCCTCGCGCCTGCGCACTGGAACCCCATGACGTAATTGCGGAAGAGACTGATTCTTATTGGGTCATTCAGGCAGGCTCCATTGTGGACGTCACAATGCGGAAGCTCGATTGATTCAGATTCAGACTCAAAACTTCCTCTGGACAACATCTGGGAGGAAATCAATGTTTCCCCCTTTCCATTTCTTTTCTCATTCTGGGGGGAATTGGGGACTTGCAGCAACTGAAGGGAAAGGAAGTGAATCCAGGGAGGCTGCAGACTCTGGAAAGGTTGGCCCAGGTTTCTCTCTCTCTTAAAGACATTGGCATTCTTTGCAGTGTTCCACATGAATTAGAATTGTCTGATCTGAATTTCTATCTTGTTCTGACAGTGATGACTTTTGTAAATTTGTTTTACAGGATATTAGAAGGAGAGGATTTGCTGATAGAAATGTCAAGATCGAAGTCACTCAATTCATGGGAGCTGAATGTCATCGGTTTTGAATCTGGAAGAAGAAACGTTTATCTGCTTGAATTCGGTGAACCATTGGTGTGAACAGAAAAGCATCGAGGCCCGTGCAACCCGAGTGACAGTGTCCCAGTCCCGAGTGACAGTGTTCCAGTCCTGAGTGACAGTGTCCCAGTGCACGTATTGTGAAAGCTGCAGGAGAGACAAAAAGACACTCAGATCATGGAAAAGTCATGGAAATGTGGGGACTGTGAAAAGTCATTCCGTTCCCCATCGGTGCTGGAAATTCATCGACGCAGTCACACCGGGGAGAGGCCGTTCACCTGCTCCAATTGTGGGAAAGGGTTCTCTCGGTTATCGATCTTGCTAACACACCAGCGAGTTCACACTGGGGAGAAGCCATTCACCTGCTCTGATTGTGGGAAGGGATTCACTCAGTCATCGCACTTGCTGATACACCAGCGAGTTCACAATGAGAGAGGCCATTCACTTGCCCCGTGTGTGAGAAGGGATTCAGCGTTTCATCCACACTGCAGACACACCAGAGAGTTCACACCGGAGAGAGGCCGTTTATCTGCTCCATGTGTGGTAAAGGATTTGCTCAGTCATCCAACCTGTATTCACACCAGCGAGTTCACACCGGAGAGAGGCCGTTTCCCTGCTCTGTGTGTGGGAAGGGATTCACTAACTCCGCCAACCTGCTGAGACACCAGCAACTTCATACTGGGGAGGCTTCCTTCACCTGCTTTGAGTGTGGTAAAGGATTCAGTGATTCATCCAACCTGTTTTCACACCAGCGAACTCACACTGGGGAGAGGTCATTCACCTGCTTTCTGTGTGGGAAGGGATTTAGTCAGGCATCCAGCCTGCAGACACACCAGCGAGTCCACACCGGGGAGAGGCCATTCACCTGCTCTGTATGTGGCAAGGGATTCAGTGATTCATCCAAACTGATTTCACACCAGCGAGTTCACACTGGGGAGAGGCCATTTAACTGCTTTGTGTGTCAGAAGGGATTCAGTCGATTGTCTAACCTGCTGACACACCAGCGACTTCACACTGGGGAGTGACCGTTTAGCTGCATTGAATGTGGAAAGGGATTCACACGATCATCCCACCTGCTGAGACACCAGCGAGTTCACAAGCGATTACAAGCATTGGATTCTGCTGTTAATCACGCCCAGGACTGAACCATGTTCATTCTGGCAGTTGGTGAAGTGGGAGGGTCGGAGGGTTTCTTTCTGCTGGACTGGCCAGTCTCACGACTTTGTTTCCAGTGGGTTGATGCTCTTTGAGCCTGGGAGAGCACATTTCACTGAAATGATCCACACAAACTGATGAAGGATGTTTTTTAATCCTGGATCATAAATATTGTTTTTCCTACCACTAAAGCTAGATCTTAAATAAATACATTTGTCTCTGTTCCATTGAGTCTACAGCACAGGGCCAGGTCAGTCGGCACAATTGGTCTGTGTCAGTATTTATGCTCCACATGAGCCTCCACCCACCCCCCTCCATCTCCCCCATCAGCATATCCTTCTATTCCTCTCTCCCTCATTTATGTATCTAGCTTCCCCTTCAATGTATTCATGCTGTTCACCTCAACCACTCGCTGTGGTAGTGAGTTCCACATTCTCACCACTCGCTGGTAAAGAGGTTTCTCATTAAATCCCATTAAGATTATTGAATCTCTGAAAATGCACGCAGCATTTGTAACAAAAGGAATGAATTGTCAGCGTGGATAGAGGTCATAGAGGTTTATAGCATGGAAACAGGCCCTTTGGCCCAACTTGTCCGTGCTCTTTTTTTAAAACCCCAAAGCTGATCCCAATTGCCCGCATTTGGCCCATATCCCTCTATACCCATCGTACCCTGTAACTGTCTAAATGCTTTTTAAAAGACAAAATTGTACCCGCCTCTACTACTACCTCTGGCAGCTTGTTCCAGACACTCACCACCCTGTGTGAAAAAATTGCCCCTCTGGACACTTTTGTATCTCTCCCCTTAAATCTATGCCCTCTAGTTTTAGACTCCCCTACCTTTGGGAAAATATATTGACTATCGAGCTGATCTGTGCCTCTCATTATTTTATAGACCTCTATAAGATCACCCCTCAGCCTCCTGTGCTCCAGATAAAAAAGTCCCAGTCTATCCAGTCTCTCCTTATATCTCAAACCACCAAGTCCTGGTAGCATCCTAGTAAATCTTTTCTTCACTCTTTCTAGTTTAATAATATCCTTTCTATAATAGGGTGACCAGAACTGTACACAGTATTCCAAATGTGGCCTTACCAATGTTTTGTACAACTTCAACAAGACGTCCCAACTCCTGTATTCAATGTTCTGACCAATGAAACCAAGCATGCTGAATGCCTTCTTCACCACTCTGTCCACCTGTGACTCCACTTTCAAGGAGCTATGAACCTGTACCCCGAGATCTCTTTGTTCTGTAACTCTCCCCAACGCCCTGCCATTAACTGAGTGGGTCCTGCCCTGGTTCAATCTACCA
This sequence comes from Mustelus asterias, assembly GCF_964213995.1. Classification (NCBI taxonomy): domain Eukaryota; kingdom Metazoa; phylum Chordata; class Chondrichthyes; order Carcharhiniformes; family Triakidae; genus Mustelus; species Mustelus asterias. Next base: position 266,886 of record NW_027590143.1, read on the forward strand.
AAATGCATCACCTCGCATTTGTCTAAATTAAACTCCATCTGCCATTCGTCAGCCCACTGGCCCAGTTGATCAAGATCCCATTGCAATCGGAGATAACTTTCTTCACTGTCCACTATGCCACCAATCGTGGTGTCATCTGCAAACTTACAAACCATACCTCCTATATTCTCATCCAAATCATTAATATAAATGACAAATAACAGTGGACCCAGCACTGATCCCTGAGGCACACCACTGGTCACAGGCCTCCAGTTTGAAAAACAACTCTCTACAACCACCCTCTGGCTTTTGTCAAGAAGCCAATTTTGTATCGATTTAGATACCTCACCCTGGATCCCGTGAGATTTAACCTTATGCAACAACCTACCATGTGGTACCTTGTCAAAGGCCTTGCTGAAGTCCATGTAGACAATATCAACTGCACTGCCCTCATCTACCTTCTTGGTTACCCCTTCAAAAAACTTTGAGAGACATGATTTTCCACTCACAAAGCCATGCTGACTGTTCCTAATTGGACCTTGTGTCTCTAAATGCCTGTAGTTCCTGCCTCTCAAAATACCTTTCAACAACGTACCCACCACAGATGTGAGGCTCACTAAAGTTAAATATGTGTGTCCTGATTGACATTACAGAGACTTGAAAGGTGACCAAGTCTGGGATCTAAATATGAAAGGGTATTTGACATTACGGAATGGCAGGAAGCTAGGAAAAGATGACAGGATCTCTCACATTAATTAACGATGACATTAGTCCAGTACAGAGCGACAACCTTAGCCTGAAAGATCAGGATATAGAATCAGCTTGGGTCGAGATAAGAAATAGTAAAGGTATGAGATCTTGTGTGGGAGTGGTTAATGGGCCCCTTACCTAAGTTACACTGAACTTATTTATTTATTTTGAACATGACACTGATGATGATTAGAAATGATTGTCGTAAAATCACATCTGGTTTACTGATGTCCTTAAGGTCGGCAGATTTGCTTCCCTAATCTGGTCTGGCCAACACGTAACTCCAGATCCATAGCAATGTGGTTGCCTTTAATTGCCCTCTCAGTTCAAGGACAATTAGGAATGGGCAATAAATGCTGCGCCAGCCAGCGACACCCACATCCCATGAATAAGTAAAAGTAGACATTGTCTGTGGGGAGAGAATAGAGCCAATATTTCATGTCTAGATGACCCTTCATCAGAGGGGTCTGACCCCTCTTCTATTTTTGTAAATATTGACATTGTTTATTTTATTAGTCTGAGGATTTACTTTACCAAATAATAGAAACTTCATTCTACTCAGAGTCAGTGACAACTTATTTTTGACAAACCAGCACTAACAATTTCAATAAGCTCTTGAAGGTCCCACCCACAGCAAAAATATTGGCATCATCTGCAAATAAAACAAATTGTAATAATGTTGATATATTTCAAATGTCCTTAATATATAAAATAAACAATTTAGGGCCCAAAACAGATCCCTGTGAGACTCCACACACAATATTCACACAATCTGATTCACAATCATCTATTGTTACAAATTGTTGAGATTTTCCAAATAACTTCTGAGACAATTATTCACCACTCCCTGAATCGCATATGTTTCCAGTGTTTTAAGTAATATTCCATGGTCAATTGTATTAAATGCTGTGTAAGATCAATAAAAACCTCTATTGTAAATGTCTTTTTATCCACAGGATTCGTCATTTCCTCCACAAATTCCATCAGTAATAATGAGATCGACTGACTTGATCTGACTATTACACAGTGAGTTACATTGAGCAATGGAATTATCAGATCATTTAGCAAATTACTTCCCTTTTCTCTGAAAAACAAGGAAAGTGAAGACACGCTCCTGGAATTAGTAAAATCACATTTGTCATCAGTTTTAAACCAGGGAATAACTTTGTCTATTTTCATTTTACAGGGAAATAGTCCAGTTTGAAAAGACCGGTTGCAAATATAAGTCAATGATTTTACTCCACAATCAATAACCTGCTTAATGATTGACATCTCAGTATTGTTTGAATTTGTAGATTTTTTATTCTTATGATATTTAACAATATCAATGACCTCCTTTCCATCAACACTCCTAAAACGTGAGATGGGATGAAGAGGTGGATCACTTTTTCTTGGAATTTTTAATATCCTTGTCCATGAACTTTGTTTTAAGGAAAGCCACATTTGTAATCCCTGCTGAAATATCTGAAATATCAGAACCATAACAGGGCAAGGTAAGACAGACACTCACTTTGATCTTTACATCAACACATCTGAGAGTTAAGAATGTGTGACATGATTTTGGGACACCGGAGTGAGTGTGCAGATGTGATTTGTTACATGTGAAAAATAACAAGCCTAAATTCATGGTGAGATGGAGTGAAGAGCGGGTCCCAAACACACACAGCTACTTGAGACACAGCAGGAGATGAAATGGTTAATGTGGCCAGGGGATTGAGACAACATTGTGACATCATCAAGGCACTGACACACACTCCAGAGAGAAACTGAGTTCAAAACAATCAGGGTCCAATTAAACACAATACACATGCTCACAAAGTGAGTGAAATTGAAATAAAATGGATAAAATAATGGATTGGGACAATAAAGGTCTTGAGAGAAACAATGCTGAATAAGAACTGTCCACAAGTTGGATAGGGGTAAAGAGAGAGCTGGAGAATCTTTTACATCCATGCTTGATCTGTTGCTTGAAGCATCTGTCCTCATGTACTAGGAACCTAGAACTCACGATGCTCCTTCAGGAGAAGGAAAGATTGAGTAGATGTTACACCATTCAGGCCCAGAACAGAACTGCAAAACAACAGAGTGAAATTGAGTGAGGGGTCAGAGAGAGAGAGATCTCCTTCTCCTCAAGAGAAACTTCTGAAGGAGAGCATCTATCTTCACTTGGAGAGGCAAAGCTTGATCAGGGATAGTCAGCATGGCTTTGTCAGAGGGAGGTCATGCCAAACAAATTTGATTGAATTTTTTAAGGAGGTGACTAGGTGTGTGGATGAGGGTAGTGCAGTCAATGTAGTTTATATGGATTTCACCAAAGCTTTTGACAAGGTCTCACATGGGAGACGTGTAAAGAAGATAAATTCACATGGGATACAGGGTAATTTGATAAAGTGGATTCAAAATTGACTCAGTTGTAGGAGGCAGAGAGTGAAGCTACTTTAATGATTGGAAGCTAGTGTCCAGTGGTGTACCACAGGGAGCTGTGTTGGGCCCCCTATTATTCGTCATTATTATAAATGACATTGATAACCAAGTGGGGGGTAGGATTAGTAAGTTTGCGGATGACACAAAGAACCAACAGGTAGTTAACAGTGAGGCAGAATGTGTTGGTCTACGAGAAGATACGAGACAGAATGGTCAAATGGACAGATAAGTGGCAGATGAAATTTAACTCTGAAAAGTGTGAGGTGATACACTTTGGAAGTAATTTGACAAGAAAGTACTCAATGAATGATGGAACACTCGGAAGTTCTGTGGAAAAAAGGGATCTTGACGTGTTTGTCCATAGATCTCGAGAGACGCAAGGACATGTTAGTAGGGTGGTGAAAAAGGTATATGGAACACTTTTTCTGAATTCTAAACGACACCTGGGTGTCAAGATAACCTTGTTTTCACTGCTTGGCATGGCAATGCTGACTCCCTTTACCGGGGATGGAGTGTGGGATGGCAATTGTTTGAGAGTTTGACGTGGCTTGAATGGATACAGATGGTTCAAAGACATATTTTATAATTGGTCTGTTCAAATGTTAGCTCGGCAATGACTGAGTTAAATCAATCTCCATAGTCTTTGTGATGTGAAAAAGTATAAGAAGGGATTCCCCGAGCACAGAGATTTGTCGAGGTTTTACATATTGCATTGACTGGTGCCATGGCATCTGGGGCAGAGCAGTGTGTCATTGACACAAGAAGCAAGACAGGCAGAAAGGTTCCTGAAGCTCAGATGGAAACTTGAAACTTGTGGCTCCAAACAAACACTTCAACATTTGTCAGTCAGATACATGTTATTTAGACTGGGGTTTTATTATTAAACTTTGTGACTGCAGATAAAGGGAGGGGGCTTTAAATGGGTAAACGCTGAGAAAATTGCAGAGCAGTGGGATTAATCGGATAACTGGCATAAGCACGATGGATCAAATGACCTCCTGCTTTTGGCACAGTGGTTAGCACTGCTGCCTCACACTGCCAGTTCAATTCTGGCCTTTGGTGACTGTGTGGAGTTTGTATGTTATGCTCCTGTCTGCATTGGTTTCCTCTGGGACCAGTTAGACCCCAACTCATGAGTCCATTTCTGATCACCACACTTTAGGAAGGAAGTGAGGGCCCTTGAGAAGGTGCAGAGGAGATTTACCAGAATTATACAAGGGATGAGGGGTTTTAACAACAATGATAGGCTGGAGAAACTGGGGTTGTTCTCCTTGGAGCAAAGTAGATTGAGGGGAGATTTGATGAAGGTGTACACATTTATAACAGATTTTAGAAGATAGATAAAGAAAAGCTGTTCTCATCAGCTTCGGACACAGTTTTAAGATTTTGAGCAAGATCTACAGAGGAGGTTGGAGGAAAAAACATTTACACAGTGAGTGGTAATGACCTGGAACTCAATATCCAGGTCCTGTTGAATAGTGACTCAGTCAGATTTTGATGTGAGATCTAGTTTGAGTTACTGCCTGCAACTTCTTTTCCAATACACTACAAAATAAATTTACAAAATCCATCACAGTCATGTCCAGGTCTGAAATTTGGAAGAGACAAACATTTCTCTTGGTTTGATAGATTCGATAGAGGTGTAGAAATTTATGACAGGTTTAGATCAGACAGAGAAAGAAAAGCTGTTGCCATTGGCTGGTTGTTCAAGGATGAGGTGGCACAGATTTAAGGTTTGGCGAAGAGATGCAGAGGGGATGTAAGGAAGAACATTTTATCACAGACCCTGATAATGAACTGAAACTCGCTGAATATGAGGGGGTGGAAGCAGAGACTGAACGATACCAAAAGGAAATTGGATGGATGCTTGAGGGGAATAAATCTGCAGATTATGGCACTAGAACAGGGCAATGGGACGGAATGTTTTTTCTACAGAGTTGGCCTGGACTCAATAGGCCAAATGGCCTGTCCCTATTACTGTGTGATCTAAAGAGAATAATTTCAGCTACTCCAGCCTCTCCAACTAACTGAAGTCCCTCATTCCTGGTTTCCTTCCCGTAAATCCCCTCTGCACCCTCTCTCAGAACTTCACATCTTTCCTAAAGTGTAGGGCCCATAGATAGGGTTCCGTTCCAGAGGGATAGAATTTAAAAGCAGGAAGATTATGTTCAACTTGTTTAAAACCAGGGTTACACAACACTGGGAACTCTGCCAAATTAGTGATCTCCATTTAGGACATGGATGCACTGGGTACAGATTCAATGGAACTGAGACAAACATATTTAGTTTGGATCTAGCTGTAGTGGTAAGAAAAGCATTATTTACTATCCAGGATAAAATTAACGAATTTGTCAGTTTTTGTGAATCATTTCAGTGGAAATGTGCTCTCCCAGGCTCAAAGAGCATCAGCCCACTGGAAGCAAAGTTGTGAGATCGGCCAGTCCAGCAGAAAGAAACCCCCCGACTCTCCCACTTCACCAACTGTCAGAATGAACATGGTTCAGTCCTGGATGTGATTAACAGCAGCAATAACAACAGAATCCAACTTATGAACTCGCTGGTGCATTAGCAGGCTAGATGACTGGGTGAATCGCTTCCCACACACAGAGCAGGCGAATGGCCTCTCCCCGGTGTGAACTCGCTGGTGTGTTATTAGCTGGGATAACTGAGTGAATCCCTTCCCACACTCAGTGCATGTGAACGGCCTTTCTCCAGAGTGAACTCGTTGGTGTGTCAGCAAGTTGGATGACTGAGTGAATCCCTTCCCACACACAGAGCAGGGGAATGGCCTCTCCCCAGTGTGAACTCGCTGGTGTATCAGCAAGTTGTAGGAATTAATGAATCCCTTCCCACAAGCAGGGCAGGTTAATGGCCTCTCGCCAGTATGAATCCGCTGGTGTCTCAGCAGGTTATAGGAATTAGTGAATCCTTTCCCACAGTCAGAACAGGTGAACGGCCTCTCCCCCGTGTGAATTCGCTGGTGCGTAAGCAGGTTGGATGAATCACTGAATCCTTTCCCACAGTCAGAGCAGGTGAACGGTCTCTCCCCAGAGTGAATTCGCTGGTGTGTCTGCAGGTTGGACAACCGAGTGAATCCCTTCCCACACTGAGAGCAGGTGAATGGCCTCTCCCCAGTGTGAACTCGCTGGTGTGCCCGAAGGTTGGCTGATTGACTGAATCCCTCCCCACACTCAGAGCAGGTGAATGGCCTCTCCCCAGTGTGAACATGCTGGTGTGCCAATAAGGCCGATGAATCACAGAATCGCTTTCCACACACAAAGCAGATGAACGGCCTTTCCCCAGTGTGAACTCGCTGATGTGTCAGGAGGGCCGATGAGTGAGTGAATCCCTTCCCACATTTGGAGCAGGTGAATGGGCGCTCCCCAGTGTGGCTGCGTCGATGTTTCTCGAGTGCAGACGGGGATTGGAATCTCTTCCCACAGTCCCCACATTTCCATGGTTTTTCCATGGCGCTGGTGTCCTTGTGTCTCTCCAGGTTGGATGGTCAGTTGAAGCCTCGTCCACACACAGAACACCTGTACAGTCTCTGCACGCTGTGAACGGTCTAATGTGTTTGTGGAGCTGTATAGCGAGTTAAAGCTTTCTCCAGTCAGTGCACCGGAACACTCTCACTTGGGTGTGTGTACATCTCGGTGCTTTTCCAATCACATTGAAGTTTGAAGCAGACAGAACAACCAATATTTCTGCTTTTAGATTCAATGTCCGACGATATTCAGGTCAAGTGAATTGCAGATTCTGTCAGATCTTGAGTTGAGGCAAATCCTCGCCTTCTAATATTCTGGAGAAGGAGTTTACAAAGATCATTAGTATCAGTAAAGGATAGACATTCAGAACAGACAATTCGAGTTTCCATGGAACATTCTTTCCTCTCTCATTCCCCAAAATCTGTAAATCTCCATTCCACACACACTCCCTCCATTCTCACTTTGCTGTACCTAATATACACGCTCCCAGATCCATGCTCATTGTTTGCTGTCCTGGAGTCAGAGATCATAAGAAATGGGAGTAAAAAGGAGGCCATTTACTCCATCAAACTTGCTCTGCAATTCAGTGAGACCATGGCTGACCTGATCTGGCTTTAACTGCACTTTCCTGCCAGTTACCCATTCCTCTTGACTTCCCTGTTGGTCAAAAATCTGTCCAACTCAGCCTTGAATACATTCAATGACCCAGCCTTCGCTGCTCTCTGTGGAACAGAATTCCAAAGACTAACAACCCTCTGAGAGAAGAAACTCCTCCTCATCTCCATCTATTTAAACTGTTGTAGATTTCCTCATTAGAGAAAACATCCACCTCGCAGCTCCTACCAAACCCCCTCAAAATCCTATTTGTTTCAATAATGTCACTACTTTTTCTTTTAAACTCCACTGAGTTAAGGTTCAACATGCTCTGCATTTCCTCATAAGACAACCCTTCATCCCAGGAATCAGCCTCGTGAACTTTATATGAACTGCTTCCAATGCTTGTATATCATTCTGAAGGAAGAAGCCCAAAACTGTACAGAATACGCAAGGTGTGGTCTTAACAATTCCTTGTACAGCTGTAGCAAGACTTCCTGGAAAGTTGCTTTTGCCTGGAGTGAACCAGACCCCGAGTCGGGATATATGGATCTTCTAGTCAGCATAAGTGAGCCACATTGTGAGTCTAATTAATAATCTTAAATTGGGCCTGGTCCACAACACCTCTTGACTGATCAGTGATGACACTGTTTGATCTCATTCAATAAGATCATGGCTGATCTGATATAATCCCCAACTCCACTTTTCCACCTTGCCCCATTAACCGTGATTCCCTCACTGAGAAACAATACACAAGCTCTTTGTGTCGACAAGGCTTGAACAGATTGTTTAACCGAGAGAGACACAAGGACACCAGCACCATGGAAAAGACTCATTTATGTCAGCTCTTGTTTCCTATCTGCTCACCAGTTTTCTATCCATCTCAAGACATTACCAGCAATTATAAGGGATAGGATTTATAGTTATTTGGAGAGTAATGAATTGATAGGTGATAGTCAGCATGGTTTTGTGGCAGGTAGGTCGTGCCTTACTAACCTTATTGAGTTTTTTGAGAAAGTGACCAAGGAGGTGGATGGGGGCAAGGCAGTGGACGTGGTATATATGGATTTTAGTAAGGCGTTTGATAAGGTTCACCATGGTAGGCTTCTGCAGAAAATGCAGATGTATGGGATTGGGGGTGATCTAGGAAATTGGATCAGGAATTGGCTAGCGGATAGGAAACAGAGGGTGGTGGTTGATAGTAAATATTCATCATGGAGTGCGGTTACAAGTGGTGTACCTCAGGGATCTGTTTTGGGGCCACTGCTGTTTGTAATATTTATTAATGATCTGGATGAGGGTATAGTTGGGTGGATTAGCAAATTTGCTGATGACACCAAAGTCGGTGGTGTGGTAGACAGTGAGGAAGGGTGTCGTAGTTTGCAGGAAGACTTAGACAGGTTGCAAAGTTGGGCCGAGAGGTGGCGGATGGAGTTTAATGCGGAGAAGTGTGAGGTAATTCACTTTGGTAGGAATAACAGATGTGTTGAGTATAGGGCTAACGGGAGGACTTTGAATAGTGTGGAGGAGCAGAGGGATCTAGGTGTATGTGTGCATAGATCCCTGAAAGTTGGGAATCAAGTAGATAAGGTTGTTAAGAAGGCATATGGTGTCTTGGCGTTTATTGGTAGGGGGATTGAATTTAGGAGTCGTAGCGTTATGTTGCAACTGTACACAACTCTGGTGCGGCCGCACTTGGAGTACTGTGTGCAGTTCTGGTCCCCACATTACAGGAAGGATGTGGAGGCTTTGGAGAGGGTGCAGAGGAGGTTTACCAGGATGTTGCCTGGTATGGAGGGGAGATCCTATGAGGAGAGGCTGAGGGATTTGGGATTGTTTTCGCTGGAAAGGCGGCGGCTAAGAGGGGATCTTATTGAAACATATAAGATGATTAGAGGTTTAGATAGGGTGGATAGTGATAGCCTTTTTCCTCTGATGGAGAAATCCAGCACGAGGGGGCATGGCTTTAAATTGAGGGGGGGTAGTTATAGAACCGATGTCAGGGGTAGGTTCTTTACCCAGAGGGTGGTGAGGGATTGGAATGCCCTGCCAGCATCAGTAGTAAATGCACCTAGTTTGGGGGCGTTTAAGAGATCCGTAGATAGGTTCATGGACGAAAAGAAATTGGTTTAAGTTGGAGGGTCACAGTTTTTTTTTTTTTAACTGGTCGGTGCAACATCGTGGGCCGAAGGGCCTGTTCTGCGCTGTAATGTTCTATGTTCTATGTTCTATAAAAAAAAAAATCCCATGTGCTTTAACTTTACAAAATAGTCTGTTATGTGAGACCTTGTCGAAAGCCTTCTGAAAGTCTAAATAAACCACATCCACTGGTTCTCCTTGGTCAACTCTACTACTTACATCCTTACAAAATTCCAATAGATTTGTCGAGCATGATTTCCCTTTTGTAAATCCATGCTGTCTTTATCTGATTATACCACTGCCTTCCAAATGCCGAGTTGTGAAATCCTTGATAATAGACACCTGCAACTTCCCCAGTACCGATGTTAGGCTCACTGGTCTCTCGTTCCCTGTTTTCTCTCTCCCTCCCTTTTTGAATAGTGGGCTTACATTAGCTACCCTCCAATCTGCAGGAACTATTCCAGTGTCCAAAGAATTTTGGAAAATAACCACCAATGGATTTACTATTTCCAGGGTCACTTCCTTAAGTACTCTGGGATGAAGGTTATCTGGACCTGGAGATTTATCCACCTTCAATCCCATCAATTTCCCCAAAACCATTTCTCGACTGATGCTGATTTCCTTCAGCCCCTGACTAAAACATGTTTCTCTCAGCACATCTGGTCCATTATTCAGGTCTTCCTTTGTGAAGACTGAAGCAAAGTACAAATTTAATTCGTCGGCCATTTCTTTATTCCCCGTTATGAATTCTCCCATTTCTAACATTCGTTTTTGTCAATCTTTTTCTCTTTATCGACAGAAACTTTTACAGTCAGTTTTTATGTTCCTTGCTAGCTTACTTCATACTCCATTTTTCCCTTTTTAATCAATCCCTTGGTCCCCCTTTGCTGAATTTTAAACTGCTCCCAATCCTCGGGCCTATTGCTTTTTCTTGCCGATTTGAATGCTTCTTCCTTGAATCTGATACTATCTCTAATTTCCCTTGTAAGCCATGGCTTGGCCACAATTCCCTTACCACTCTTGCGCCAAACAGGAATAAACAACTTCTGGAGTATGTACATGGCCCATGGATTCCTCAAGGCTGCAAACATTGGCTGCAGCCTGGGAGTGGATGTTTAAAACCTGTTGCTCAGTTTGCTGTTAAATCCGGTCACTAGGACCCAGTTGGGAGCAGAAAACGCTGAAGCCCCACCCACTCACTGTTGCGTCACCAAGACACCGGCGCATGCGCTCCGCTCCCTGCTGAATCAAGATGGCGGCTGTTAACCTGAGCCTCGTCCCGGGAAAAAGACCTGAAGCTGCAAACACGGGACCTGCGGATTACTATTAGAGGTTTGAGACCTTCAGCAGATATTTAGAAACCCTCTCCGTCCATCTGCCGGTTCCAATCCTTCCTCCATGTATCCGCATCCTTACCGGTTGCTGATGAGACAGAGGAATGTCGCTCCCCATTGCCGTCATCCACGCTACGCATGCGCCACACACTGCCTGACTGCGCATACACAACGCTCCCGTGCTGTGGATAGGGGACATTCTCCACCGCGAGGAATGGTGGGTAAAGCGCACGCCATCGAAACTCCTCATTTGTGAACAGTGAGCTTTTTTTGCTGCGATGTGAAAATTAGGGATAGAGGTGCAGTCAATAAAATTAGGAATCAAATTATACTGTAATCTAAGTACTCAAGGCATTCATTATCCACCAGAAAGTAGGGGAATGGAAATTCTCAACCGAAGTATCTGAAATTGATACATAATGAGGGGGAAATCGATCCTTATCTTTAATGAACATCAACACACAAAAATGGAACTTAATGACTTTTAAACAGCTCGCCCTCTTGACATAGAAGTGTCATAATGGGAAATGTGTGTGATGGATAGAGCTGTTTCTGGGGCACAGGGGATTGTGGGATCCACGGCCCCATTAAACAGCAGCTATTGGTATGTGTTTTATTAGAGAAGCGTCGGTGACTGCAAACATTAACTCTGTTTCTGTCTCCATAGATGCTGTCTAACCTGATGAGTATTTCCAACATTTTCTCTTTTCATTTCAGATTTCCAGCAGCTGCAGAGTTTGGTTTTGTTTATTTGAAGGCATTGCTCATGGAACTGAATCTAGAACCAAACGGACCATTTAAAGCTGTGTTTCAAGTAAGGAAAAAGTAGTTCTGTTGGGGATTTTCATTAAATTTACATTTAGAAAATTTTCAAATTAATAATTGGAACATGGACATTACTAGAATTACCAGCAATTGGCTAAACCTCCTTTGACAGCAGCTTCCAAAACTACAAACCTCTTCTCCAACATGGATAAGGGCATTTTGTCCGTGGAAACCCCACTACCTGCATTTACTCTTCAAAATCACACACTATTCTGACTTGGTAGTATACTGCTTTCACAATCACTCGGCCAAAATCCTAAAACTTATTTCTGAGCAACAATAGTACAGTGGCACAGGGTGGCACAGTGGTCAACACTGCTGTTTCACAGCACCAGGGACCCGGGTTCAATTCCAGCTTTGGGTGACTGTGTGGAGTTTGCAAGTTCTCCTTGTGACTGCATGAGTTTCCTTTAGGTGCTCCGGTTTCCTCCCACACCCCAAAGGTGTGCAGGTTAGGCGGATTGGCCAGGCTAAATTGCCCCTTAAATGCAGGAGGTTACAGGTTACCTCAGGATTACAAGTTGTTTTGAGATTGAAAGCGACATTTGGAGGTGATAGTTTTCCTGCATCCTTTGAGTTGGTGAAGGTTGTGGTTTGGCAGGTTCTGTCAAAGTTCTTGTCCAGTTGTAGATGTATAAAGTCCTTACCGTTCATTCCCTCCCTGTTTCATCTCTAACTTTCTCCTCCCATTAAGGTTGAATTCTTGTGTAGATCTGGACTGGGTGGCAGGTTTCCTGAATTGAAGGACATTTGCAAACCATTTGAGTTTTTAATCACAATCCAGCAGCTTTCGTGGTCACTTTTTCCTTGTGCCGGCTCCACAAATTACCGGATTCATTCAGCTCAATTTCACAACCTACCTTTGTGTTTATCACTGTTTTTTTCTCCTTTTTGAATTAATTTTACAGCATATTAGAAGAGGATGATTTGTAGGTGGGAAACTCAGATCAAACATCACATCAGGATCTGACAGACACCCAATTCATCAGGGCCTGAACATCATCGACTTCTGAACATGGAATCAAAAAGCACCGTTCACAATGGGGAGAAGGTGTTTACATGTTCTGTGTGTGGACGAGGTTTCAGTCGCTCATCAAACCTGTCAAAACACAAGTGTTGTCCCACTGGGGAGAAACCGTGGAAATGTGGAGACTGTGGGAAGGGATTTGATTACCCATCTGAGTTACATATTCACCACCGCAGTCACACTGGGGAGAGGCCATTCACTTGCTCTGTGTGTCAGAAAGGATTCACTAAATCATCCCACCTTCTAAGACACCGGCGTGTTCACACTGGGGAGAGACCATTCACCTGCTCCGTCTGTGGGAAAGACTTCACAAACCCATCCCACCTCCTGTCACACCATCGAATCCACAGTGAGGAGAGACCTTTCCAATGTTCTGACTGTGAGAAAAACTATAAAAGGAAAAATGATCTGTTGAATCATAAACGCACTCACACTGGGGAGAGACTGTTCCCCTGCTCCGTGTGTGGGAAGGGATTTACCTGTTCATTCGACCTACTGACACACCAACTTGTTCATACTGATAAGAGACTGTTTAAATGTCCTGACTGTGAGAAGTACTTTAAAAGCCAGATGGATCTGCTGATGCACCAACTCACTCACACCAGGGAGAGGCCCTTCACCTGCTTTTTCTGTAGGAAAGGCTTCACTTGGATGTCCAACCTACTTAATCACCAAAGGAGTCACACTGGGGAGAGGCCGTTCACCTGCTCAGTGTGTGGGAAGGGATTCACTCAGTCGTCCACCCTGCTGACACACCAGCGGGTTCACACCGGGGAGAGGCCATTTCCTTGCTCAGTGTGTGGAAAGAGATTCAGTCGTTCATCCACACAGCTGAGGCACCAGCGAGTTCACAAGTAACGGAAGGGATTGGATTTAGAATCTGCTGTTAATCACATCCAGGACTGAACCATGTTCATTCTGACAGTTGGAGTTTGTTGCTGCTGATATTAATAAGCATGAAAGCTGGTGTGTGCAGTGATGTTGTTTGTAAATGTTGATTAAATCAGCTTTGATTCAAACACAGTGTTTTGGATTTCTCCAATAATAAGAGGAGAATGATTGATCTCCTGTTTTTGACAGTGCCATTATTTGGGCCTTTTCTTGCTCAAGATTATTTCTGTTCTCTGATTCATCTTCTCCCAGATTAAACTCTGAACTTTCATCAATCCTATCAATCTATTGAAGACATTGGGTGCTTGGTGAACCCACCTGATGTTGGTATCAATTGCCTTTTGGAAGATTTCCCAGTTTTCTGAAATTCCATCGTGGTTCTGGTGTTGATGTAATGATGGGAGTTTCAGTTCCAATGCTGATGATGTGGGGTCTGTGCTGACAGAAACACAGAATCCTCACAGCGCAGAAGGACATCATTCAGCCCATTGAGTCTGTCCTGGGTCTCTGAAAGGGCATTATACCCAGTGCTACTTCCCTGCCTTATTCCCGTAACATTGCACATTCTTTCTTTTCGGATAGCAATCTAATTTTCTTTTCAATACCTCGATAGAACCTGCCTCCACAACCTTCTCAGTGAATTTGTTCCAGACTCCAACCAACCTCTGAGTGAAACATTTTTACTCACATCACTCTTACTCCTTGGCTAAATCCTTTGAATCTGTGCCCTAGTTCTTGGTGCTCTCTTGAGTGGGAGCAGTTTCTGACTATTTACTCTGTCCATACTCATTGCTCAAACCTAATTGCCCTTGAACTGAATGGCTTGCTGGACCATTTAAAGACCCACATCGCTGTGGATCTGGAGTCACACATGGAACATACCGGGTAAGGGTGGCAGATTTCCTTCCCTAAAGGACAAGAGTTTTTTATGACAATCGGCATTGGTTTCATTAAAAGTTTATTTCTGGATTTTTTTGTTATTGAATTCAAATTCCACCATCTGCTATGGTGGGATTTGAACCCAGGTCCCCAGAACATGACTTTGGGTTTCTGGATTACTTGTTCAATATTACTTCGCCACTGGGTGCCCCTAAACTCATAAGAAATCTTATACCAGAAGCTTTGACCTGGATATCGAGCTCAGAGATTAATATTTAACACGGTTTTTGCTTCTTCTCTCAGACAGGAGAAGAAGAAAAGAAACCACAAGCTTGTTCTGTTTGCGTGTTCTACTTTTGGGTGTGACAAATTGAACTGTAATAGAAAACATAGAAAACTACAGCACAAAACAGGCCCTTCGGCCCACAAGTTGTGCCGAACATATCCCTACCTTTTAGGCCTACCCATAGCCCTCCATCCTATTAAGTCCCATCTACTCATCCAGGAGTCTCTTAAAAGACCCTATTGAGTTTGCCTCCACCACCACTGACGGTAGCCGATTACACTCACCCACCACCCTCTGTATGAAAAACTTCCCCCTAACATTTCCCCTGTGCCTACACCCCAGCACCTTAAACCTGTGTCCTGTCGTAGCAGCCATTTCCACCCTGGGAAAAAGCCTCTGAGAGTCCACCCGATCTATGCCTCTCAACATCTTATATACCTCTATTAGGTCTCCTCTCATCCTACGTCTCTCCAAGGAGAAAAGACCGAGCTCCCTCAGGCTATCCTCATAAGGCATGCCACTCAATCCAGGCAACATCCTTGTAAATCTCCTCTGCACCCTTTCAATCTTTTCCACATCCTTCCTGTAATGAGGCGACCAGAACTGAGCACAGTACTCCAAGTGGGGTCTGATGAGGGTCTTATATAGCTGCATCATTATCCCCGGACTGCTAAACTCAATCCCTCGATTGATAAAGGCCAGCACACCATACGCCTTCTTAACCACCTCCTCCACATGCGGGGCCGATTTTAGAGTCCCATGGACCCGGACCCCAAGATCCTTCTGATCCTCTACAGTACTAAGAGTCTTTCCCTTTATATTGTACTCCTTCATCCCATTTGACCTGCCAAAATGGACCACTACGCATTTATCTGGGTTGAAGCCCATCTGCCACTTCTCCGCCCAGTCTTGCATCCTATCTATGTCCCTCTGTAACGTCTGACATCCCTCCAGACTATCCACAACCCCACCAACCTTCGTGTCGTCAGCAAACTTACCAACCCATCCCTCCACTTCCTCATCCAAGTCATTTATGAAAATGACAAACAGCAAGGGTCCCAGAACTGATCCCTGCGGCACACCACTGGTGACCGACCTCCATTTAGAAAAAAACCCATCTATACCCACTCTCTGCCTCCTTTGGGCAAGCCATTTCTGGATCCACAGGGCAGCAGCCCCTTGGATCCCGTGCCCTCTCACTTTTTCTAGAAGCCTTGCATGGGGGACCTTATCGAACGCCTTGCTGAAATCCATATAAACTGCATCTACCGCTTTCCTTTCATCAATGTGTTTCACTTTACACACATCTGGAGTTCCTGTGAACGACCCATTGTAGAACGATATTGCAGAAGAAATCTGTTATTTTCTGGCTCAATTAACCCTTTTGGAATCTCCACCACACGTACTGCATGTGAGAGCCTTTGAAATGTTCTGATCTTTGCAATTGTCATCGTTGATTTTGATGGCTTCCCTGGCATGCAAAAGCTCCACACCACCCGCTCCCCCATGGACACAAATCTCCCAATTGCTAAAGAAATTGACAGAGTTTGGGAAGATTGCAGTGCCAAACTCGTCAGACTCTTTTGACAAATAGAACTTTTGTTGGGGAAGATTGCACCCTTTATGTTTTCAAGAAAGTGACGCTCGTGTGCCTTTAAGAAATGTATTTTTTTAGAACATGTTCTCCGCAGTTTGTAAGCAGCTTTATTTTATTGTGACATTGGCTGCTTGCTTAGATGTCCTTTTATTGCTACTTAAATTTGGTGTCTCGTTGTAAGTGGTCCTTGAGTTTGATGTCATGGTGTAAGTGGTCTCTGGATTTGGTGTCTGGGTTTAAGTGGTTGGATTTACTACTATTTACTGTGTATCACAGTGGAAACATTCTGTCCATATCTACCTGTCCATCCCATTTGAAGACCTGTATCCGAAGAATCATAGAATTCCCTACAGTGTAGAAGGAGGCCATTCAGCCCAACGAGTCTGCACTGACTCTGCAAAAGAACATCTTTCCTAGGCCCAGCGCCAGCAACTGCACGCGTTTACCCCGCTAATCCTCTAACCTGCACATCTTTTGACTGTGGGACGAAAACAGAGCACCTGGAGAAAACCCCTAAAGTCACAGGTGGAATGTGCAAACTCCACACTGACAGTGAGGCAGCAGTGCTAACCACTGTGCCACCCTGTAGAGATGAGCCTTTCTTTAGTTTGAGATTGCCGTGTGTAAATCCTCCCCTTCTAACCCCCCGTCAAAGGAGTTTTCGAAATCCATCCAGGATAGAAATTCACAACATTCTCTCCTCCTGCTCCAGCTTTGTCACCAGGATAATTCCCCTTGTGTCAACTCAGTCGCTTCTCATTTGGGATTTGCAGTTTACACAACAGGTATCTGGAGAATCTCTATCCACCACCAAATCCATTGCTCCCGCCATCCCACCTTTTACCCATCGTGGATCCGAGAGAGAAATGTCTGTTCATAGTCATGGCTGACACTGTGGATGCTCCAAACACAGGGCAGAACCAGGCCTGCCCACTGCTCTCCTGTGCTGTGGAAAGGGGATACTCTCAACCATGGGGAATGCTGGGTTAAAAACACCACCACTGATGGTCCCAATTAAATGGTGACAGAACCCAGAGGAAGATACAGGTTCAGAGCTCAGACAATGAGGAACTTTAGAAGCAGTATTTTTCTGGTGGGCTGTTGGAGATAGTAGAGGTAATTCATTGGATGTTCTCAATCTTAAAGAAGCTCTATGAGCTGCTTACACTTGTTATTAGAAGTGAGGATGGAGGAAAGAGGGAATGGGCAGAGCATCTCAAAAGCTCCTAACATATTGGAGATATCAAAAAGATTGACACTCAGCTTAACATACAGCTGATTTATTTAACTTTTAACCAGAAGATTAAAAACATACAACTGGCCTGGAGTTTATCATCAGCAGTAGAAACAGACCCAAAGAATGCGATTCAGTACTGGTTGTGATTAAAAGTAAAATACAATCAATGTAGTTATTTCTGAAATCACTGGATCTCAGCGGATGGGACGAATGAGTGACTCTCTTCCCACATTCAGAGGGAGTGAACATTCTCTCCTCAGTGTCAATGCACTGGTGTACAGTGGGAAGAGGTTACCTGAACTCAGACCAAAATGACAACACTTGGATTGTCTCTAGTCAGTGTGGACTCGTTGATGGGACAGCAGTTCCCTGGAACTTTTGTTGCACTTTCCGCAGTTCAGTCTCATCAGTGTGGATCTGCTGGTGCGTTAGCAGGTGGGATGAATTAATGAATCCCTTTCCAGACTCAGAGCAGGTGAATGGTCTCTTCCCAGTGTGAATCCACTGGTGTGTCGGCAGAGTGGACATCTGAGCAAATCCCTTCCCACACTCTCTGCAGGTGAACGGCCTCTCCCCAGTGTGAATCCACTGGTGTACAGTGAGGTCGGATGATTGTGTGAACCCAGTCCCACAATGAGAGCACCTGAATGGTCTCATGTCAGTGTGAAACATGCTGATGGCGCTTCAGTTCCCAGAACTTTTGTAGCCTTTCCCACAGTCCATGCATTTAAAAGGTCTCTCCGCAGTGTGAACTCGTTGGTGTCTCAACAGATGTGATGAATGAGTGAATCCCTTCCCACATTCAGTGCAAGTGAATGGCCTCTCCCCAGTGTGAACGAGCTGGTGTCTCAGCAGGTTGGTTGAATTTGCGATGCTCTTCCCACACTCGGTGCAGCTAAATGGCCTCTCCCCAGTGTGAACGCACTGATGAGTTTGCAGTATAACTGAGTAACTGAATCCCTTCCCAGAGTCCTCACATTTCCACAGTTTCTCCATGCTGTGGGTGTCCTGTGTCTCTCCAGGTTCCACAGTCAGCTGAAGCCTCATCTACACAGAACACACGTACGGTTTCTCCCCACAGTGAATGGTACTTTCTCCTTCCATGTTTACAACACAATGATTTCAGGTTTGGATAAATTGAGTGACTCCATCAGATTCTGATGTGATGTTTAGTTTGAGTTTTCCAACAGCAAATCCTTCCTTCCAATTGCCCTGTGAAATTATTTCAAAACCGAGAAAAGGGAATGAGAGACAAGCCGCAAAAGCAGGCTGTGAAATCGAGCTGAACAAATTTGGTCATTTGTGGGGCAGACACTAGAAAAATGTGACCATGAAAACTGACATTGTTGTGAAAAACTCAACTGGTTCACTGGTCGGGGAACCTACCACCTTTTCTGGACTGACACCAGGCTCTTCTCTATGGGAGGGGAGGGAGAGGGTGAGAAGTGGAGCAGCATGGGGTGACGGGAGGGAATTTTATTTACTTACAAATAAACGAACCTCCACCACCGAGGAGGACCAGGGTAGTAGGTGTATGTGAACATCATCCCTCCAAAATTCCCTTCAAGTCACACATCACCCTGACTTATCTGGCATCTTATTCTGGATGCACAGAAATTCCCTCCATTTAGCATCATAGAGTTTTACAGCATAGAAAGAGGCCCTTTGGCCCATCATGTCTGTGCCGGCCAGCAAGCACCTATCTATTCTAATCCCATTTCCAGTAATTGGTTCATAGCCTTGAATACTATGGTGTTTCACCTGCTCATCTAAATGCTTCTTAAATATTGTGAGGATTCTTGCCTCTACCACCCTTTCAGACAGAGAGTTCCAGATTCCCACCACCCTCTGAGTGAAAGGTTATTCCTCCACTTCACTCTAAACCTCCTGCCCCTTAACTTAAATCTATCTCCCTGGTTATTGACCCCTCTACAAAGGGGAAAAGTTCCTTTCAATTTACCTGATTTATATTCCTCATAATCTTGTACACCTCAGTCAGGTCACCCCTCAGCCTTCTCTGCTCTAAGGAAAACAACCTCAGCCTAACCAGCCACTCTTCATAGTTGAAATGGTCCAGCCCAGGCAACATCCTGGTGAATCTCCTGTGCACCCTTTCTGATGCAATCACATCCTTCCTATAGTGTTCCAAACAGAACAGCACACAGGACTCGAGTTATGAGTAACAAGCTCCAACATCATGTAGAGGATCAGAAGGACCTTGGGGTCCGGGTCCATAGGACTCCAGCAATAACAGCGGAATCCAACCCTTGCTGTTGCCTGTGAACTTGCTGGTGTTTTAGCAGGTTGTTTGACTGAGCGAATCCCTTCCCACACATGGAGCAGTTGAACGGCCTTTCCCCAGTGTGAACTCGCTGGTGTATCAGCAGATTCTGTTTACTTTTAAATCTCTTTTCACAGTCAGAACATTCAAATGGTCTCTGATCAGTGTGAACACTTTGGTGTGTCAGGAGGTGGGATGACTGAGTGAATCTCTTCCCACACACGGAGCAGATGAATGGCCTCTCCCCAGTGAGAGTGCGTTGGTGAATCAATAAATCCTTTCTGCTTTTAAAGCTCTTCCCACACTCACAACATTTAAACGGTCTCTGATCAGAGTGAACCTGGTGGTGAGTCCGGAGGTTTGATAAAGCATTAAATCCCTTCCCACATTGAAGACAAGTAAATGGCCTCTCACCAGTATGGACATGCTGGTGTGTGTACAGGCTGAATGACCGAGTGAAGCCTTTCCCACACACAGGACAGGTGAACGGTCTCTCCCCAGTGTGAATACGTCGATGAGTTTCCAATTCAGACGGGTAATTAAATCCCGTCCCACAGTCTCCACATTTCCATGGTTTCTCCATGGTTAACGACAGGTTATTGGGTGTAGGTGGGGTGAGATTTGAAGTCACTATCAGATCAGCCATGATGTTATTAAATGGCAGAGCAGGCTCGTGGGGCCGAATGGCCTGTTGCTGTTCCTTGTCCTCTTTTTAGGTCAAACCAAACCAAGTAAACAAACTCAGATTAAATCAGGACAAAGTAAAAGGGGCAGCTCCCCACATATGGTAATCAGTTGAAGCCTGATCCACAAACACAACACGAGTAAGGTGTCTCCTGATGTAAATGTGCAGTTTCTTTTCATGCTGTGTGACTGGTTAAAGCTCTGTTCCAGAAAACTGCGGAAAATCGCTTAGATGCGGTGCTTTTCCAGTCACACTGATATTTGAATCATTTCCCAAAGACAAAACAGACAACATTTCTCCTTCCACATTCATAGGCTGATGATGATCAGCTCCTGATGAATCAAGTGACTCTGACCAATCTTGACATGATATTCAGTTTGAATTTCCAATCTGCAAATATTCTGCGAAAGGAGTTTAAATTGAATTACTTCAAACTTATCAGACACAAACAGTCCATTTGGTCCAACTAACCTGCTGTTGTTTATACTCGACACACGTCTCCTCCTGTCCCATCATGGGCGGCACAATGGTTAGCACTGCTGCCTCACATACCAGGGACCTGGGATTGATTCCAGCCTTAGGTGACTGTCTGTGTGGAGTTTGCACATTCTCCCCGTGTCTGTGTGGATTTCCTTTGGGTGCTCCGGTTTGCCCCCTCAGTCCAAGTATGTGCAGGTTAGGATGATTGTCCATGCTAAATTGTCCCTTACTGTCAGGGGGACTACCAGGGTAAATAAGTGGGGTTATGAGTATAGGGTCAGGGTGGGATTATGGTTGGTGCAGACTCAATGGGCCAAATGGCCTCCTTCTACATTGTAGGAATGCTATAAATTCTATCTACCACATCTCAGTCTTTCAGCTGATCTTTCTATTCCTTTTTCTCTGATGCGTTTGTCATGAATTTCTTCAGCCAGAGGGTGGTGAATCTGTGGAATTCAGTGCCATAGAAGACTGTGATGGCAAGGTCATTGAGTACATTTAAAAGAGATAGAAATCATAGAATCATAGAAACCCTACAGTGCAGAAGGAGGCCATTCGGCCCATTGAGTCTGCACCGACCACAATCCCACCCAGGCCCTACCCCCACATATTTACCCACTAATCCCACTAACCTACGCATCTCAGGACTCTAAGGGGCAATTTTTTTTTTAACCTGGCCAATCAACCTAACCCGCACATCTTTGGACTGTGGGAGGAAACCGGAGCACCTGGAGGAAACCCACGCAGACACGAGGAGAATGTGCAAACTCCACACAGACAGTGACCCGAGCCGGGAATCGAACCCAGGACCCTGGAGCTGTGAAGCAGCAGTGCTAACCACTGTGCTACCGTGCCGCCCCAAAGGTTCTTGATTGGTAAAGGGATCAAAGGTTACAAAGGGCAGGAGAATGGATAAACTTATCAGTCATGATTGAATAGCAGAGCAAACACAATGGGCCAAATAGCTTAATTGTGCTCCTATATTTTATGGTCTCATGTTTTCCTTCTGACAACAGCTCAATAATTTCCTGAACTGCTTCCTGTATTAATGAATTTCACATTCTCAACCTGTGAGTAAAAAAATTTGTCCTCATCTTCATCTTGGATTGATTAGTAACGATCATGTATTAATCACTCTTTGCTTATTGATGGTCGCTAGTTTTGAACTCTCTCAAATGGAAGTATTTTCTCCACATCTCCCCTGTCCAAGCACCTGATAATTTTAAAAGACTATCGGGTCACTGTGTAATCCCTTATTTTCTAAAGAAAAATGGTCCAACCCCTTCAATCTCTGCTTACAAAACCCATTGCTGTCAATGCACGATAGAAATCGCAGTGACATTTGTCTTGGTTTGAGTTTCCTGTGTGTAAATCCTCATCTGTAAAAGCAGTTTCAAAAATCCATCACTGTCAGTCCAGGATAAAAATTCTGAACAGACAATTCTCGTTTCTCTGGAACATTTTTTTTTCTTGTTCCCTCAAATCTGTAAATCCCCGTCCCACACACTCTCCCTCCTCCCTGAGCTGAAATCCAAACGCATCTCACCATCTGCACCATTTCTTTCCTCCACTCCCAGTTTTCTCCCTCCCTCTCCTCTGTCTGGGTTCAGTTCTCCAGCTCCTGTCTGCAGACTGACAATAAAACCAATGGGTCTTATTGGGGGTGTTGGGTCTCCAGCGGGTGTTTGTGAATCCTCCCCGCCCACCTCCCAGGGTTTCCTTCCTTCCCAGAGATCAGAGTCCTCATTGATTTGAGGCCAAAGTGTAACCTCTTATTTATTGTCCCCCTCCCCCATCCTCTGATGTGAACCATCCTCCAGTGGCTGAGCCAGGATGGGGCCGTTAACCTGGGCCTGTTCCCGGGAGGGAGGGAGGGAGGGAGAAGCCCCGCAGCTGCAAACCAGGGAGCTGACAATGATTCTGAAGGGTTTGCTCCAGCTCACAAAGCCCGGGGACTGATTGACGGCAGCTCGGACCAATAGGAAGAGGGGGCGGGGCTGGAGGACGGAGCGGGAGCGGCTGGTCCTCCAATCAGTTATTGAGAGGCGGGGCTGGGGTGTAAATGAAGCATGCGCAGTGTGATTAATGGCGGTGGAGACGAATCTTGCTCAGCTCCACAATTAGTAAAGGTGGGAATGGCGAGGCAGAGGGAGCGATGGATCAGGCGGGCGGTTTGCGAGATTTCGTAAAGACGTTACATAAACCGCGAATCTTTGAAAAAGAACCTACCGGTAATTGGGGATGGTCCCCGGCCCTTTGCACAGAGCAGGGCCGTAACTTTCTCTCAGTTACAGACCCGGGTTAACCGCCGCCATCTTTTTCGGGCGGTCCCAGCAAGACGCATGCGCAGCTGTCATCTTTCGCGAGGGCACTCGCAATAGGGCGCATGCGCAGATGCCATTTTTATTGGGGTCAATAATTTCGAAATTCTCCAGTGACAGAACGTGGACAACTTGTCCATCAAACTGCTTCACTCTTTCACTTCCAATTTCTCACTGATGCAGCACAACGCACAACAACTGTGCCACCCCCTCAACCATGGTTATATAACATCATGGTTCTGAACAACCTGGCTATTTATTAGTGTCACAAGTAGGCTTACATTAACACTGCAATGAAGTTAATGTGAGAATCCCCTAGTTGCCACATTTCGGCGCCTGTACGGATACGCTGAGGGAGAATTCAGCATGGCCAATGCACCTAACCAACACGTCTTTCAGATTGTGGGAGGAAACTGGAGCACCCGGGGGAAACCCACACAGACACGGGGAGAATGTGCAAACTCTGCAAAGACAGTCACCCAAGCCAGGAATCGAACCCAGGTCTCTGGCACTGTGAGGCAGCAGTGCTAACCACTGTGCCACCGTGCCGTTCACACAGTTGGCAGAGAGAGTGACGGTGTCAGTAGTTTGGGAATGAAGTTTGGAGTGGGAACTGGAAAGTATGGCTTCAGTCTTCTCAATATTTAAATGAGAGAAAATTTCTGATGTTCCAGTTCTGATGTCAGACAAGTCAGGACGATGTGTGAGTTGGAGGGGAACTTAGAGGTAATGGTCTTAACATATGCTGAATACTCTGGCCGTTGTCGGTGGTGGAGGTTGAGGGTTTAGGTGATTCTGTCAGAGTTCTGATCAAGCTGCAAATACAGAAAAATCTCTCTTCTTCATCCTCTGCTTCTTCTCTCTCCCTCTCATTCCCTTCCATAGATACTGGATCGTGTATCGGTCCAGACTGGGTGGCAGGTTCCCTTTCCTGAAGGATATAATGAACCAATTGTTAAATTTATGACAATCCAGCAGTTTTCATGGTCACTCTTTCCTGGTGCCGGCCCCATAAATTAACAGATTCATTCAGCTCCATTTCACCACCCACTTTTCTGTTTTTGTGGCTTCACTCTCACTTTTTCTGTTTCAGAAGGGGTGAATTTGCAATCAGAAAGCTCAAACCAAACATCACGTCAGGATCTGATGGATCACCCAATTTATCGTAACCGGAACATCATTGGATTTTGAACATGGAAGGAAAAAGCACCATTCACAGTGGGGAGAAACCGTACACATGTTCTGTGTGTGCGCGAGACTTCAGCCAATCATCCGGCCTGTCAAGACACAAATGCAGTCACAACAGGGAGAAGCCGTGGAAATGTGGTGACTGTGGAAAGAGATTCAATTACCCATCACAGCTGGAAATTCATCAGCGTGGTCACACAGGGCAGAGGCCATTCACCTGCTGTGTGTGTGGGAAGGGATTCATTAATTCATCTAACCTGATGACACACCAAAGTGTTCACAGTGAGGACAGACCTTTTAAATGTCTGGACTGTGGGAAGTGTTATAAAAATTGTCAGGAACTAATGTACCATCAACGTGTTCACACTGATGAGAGACCATTCAGGTGCTCTCATTGTGGGACTCGGTTCAAACAATCATCTCATCTCACTGTACACCAGCGCACTCACACTGGGGAGAGGCCATTCACCTGCTCTGAGTGTGGGAAGAGATTCACTCAGTCATCCCACCTGCTGAAACACCAGCGAGCATACGAACATAAAAATTAGGAACAAAGAACAGTACAGCACAGGAAACAGGCCCTTCGGCCCTCCAAGCCTGTGCCGCTCCTTGGTCCAACTCGACCAATCGTTTGTATCCCTCCATTCCCAGGCTGCTCATGTGACTATCCAGGTAAGTCTTAAACGATGTCAGCGTGCCTGCCTCCACCACCCTACTTGGCAGCGCATTCCAGGCCCCCACCACCCTCTGTGTAAAAAACGTCCCTCTGATATCTGAGTTATACTTCGCCCCTCTCAGCTTGAGCCCGTGACCCCTCGTGATCGTCACCTCCGACCTGGGAAAAAGCTTCCCACTGTTCACCCTATCTATACCCTTCATAATCTTGTACACCTCTATTCGATCTCCCCTCATTCTCCGTCTTTCCAAGGAGAACAACCCCAGTCTACCCAATCTCTCCTCATAGCTAAGACCCTCCATACCAGGCAACATCCTGGTAAACCTTCTCTGCACTCTCTCTAACGCCTCCACGTCCTTCTGGTAGTGCGGCGACCAGAACTGGACGCAGTACTCCAAATGTGGCCTAACCAGCGTTCTATACAGCTGCATCATCAGACTCCAGCTTTTATACTCTATACCCCGTCCTATAAAGGCAAGCATACCATATGCCTTCTTCACCACCTTCTCCACCTGTGTTGCTACCTTCAAGGATTTGTGGACTTGCACACCTAGGTCCCTCTGTGTTTCTATACTCCTGATGACTCTGCCATTTATTGTATAACTCCTCCCTACATTATTTCTTCCAAAATGCATCACTTCGCATTTATCCGGATTAAACTCCATCTGCAGAAGTAGGTCATTCGGCCCCTCGAGCCTGCTCCACCATTCAGTAAGCTCATGGCTGATCTGATTGTAACCTCAGCTCTACATTCCAGCCTACATCCCATAACCTTTCACCCTCTTGTTAATCAGGAATCTATCTAGCTTTGTCTTAAAAATATTCAAAGACTCTGCTTCCACTGAAGAGGAAGAGAATGGCTTTTAACATTTTCCCTGTGACAAATGTTCGGCTAACTGGCCTGAACTTTCCCACTTTCTCTCTTCCTTTTTGAATCATAAAACATTTGCCATTTTTCCCTGAATCGATGAAATTTTGTAAAATTAAAATGACTGCACCAACAATCTCAGTAGCCTCTTCTTTCAAGACCTTAGGGAGAAGTCCATTCAGACCAGAGAATCTGTCAGCGCACACGCCCAACAATGTGCTCAATACCACTGTTCGTAATTTTCCTGATTTGCGCCATCTCTTCCATTTCCTGATTTACAACTATCTCTGGGAGGTTACTTGTGCCCTCTATAGTAAAGACAGGTGCAAAATATCTGTTTAGTTCATCCACCATAGCCCTACTTTCCACAACTAATTCTCCAGATCACTTTCTATGGGACCAATGCTCACTTTGTTAACTCTTTTCTTATTAAATGTCTATACAAATTCCCTGACAGCCAAGGGCTCGGATGGAGAACAATTTGTTAGATTGTCCTAGAGGGCTTTTTGATACAGTATGTTGACAATCCAACCCGGAGGGGGCCATACTAGACTTGGTATTGGGGAATGAGCTGGGCCAGGTGATCAATGTTTCAGTGGGGGAGCATTTTGGGTTTAGCAACCATAATTCCATAAGATTTCAGATAGTCGTGGATAAGAACAAGAGTGGCCCTCGGGTCAGGCTGCTTAATTAGGCACGGGCCAATTACATCCAAATTAGACAGGAACTGGGGAATGTGGATTGGGAGCAGCTATTTGAAGGTAAATCCATGTCTGGCAGGTGGGAGGCCTTTAAAGGCCAGTTGATTGAAGTGCAGGACAGGCATGTTCTCGCAAAAAATGAAGGACAGAAATGGCAGGATTCAGGAACCATGGATGACAAGGAAAATTGTAAGTTCAGTCAAAAGGAAAAAGGAAGCATATGATCGGCCTAGTCTAAAAATGAATGAAGCGCTTGAGGAGCACATTGAAAGTAGGAAGGAACTTGAACATGGGATTCGGAGGGCTAAAAGGGGCCATGAAATGTCTTTAGTAAACAGGGTCAAGGAGAACCCCAAGGCTTTTTATGCACATATTAGGAGCAAGAGGGTAGCAAGAGAAAGAGTAGGCCCACTCAAGGACAATGGAGGGAAGTTTTCCGTGGAGCCATAGAAAGTGGGTGAGAACCTTACTGAGTACTTTGTATCGGTATTGATCAAGGAGAAGGACATAACGGATGTTGAGGTCAGGGATAGGTGTGTGAACGCTCTAGTGAATGTAAATATATCGAAGGAAGAATTGTTAGGTATCCTAAATTGCGTTAAGGTAGACAAGTCCCCAGGGCCAGGTGGGATCTATCCCAGGTTGCTGCAGGAGACAAGGGAAGAAATAGCTGGGGTTTTAACAGATATCTTCACGTCCTCTTTGACCACAGGTGAGGTTCCAGAGGACTGGAGAATAGCCAATGTTGTTCCCTTGTTTGAGAAAGGAAGCAGGGATAATCCAGGACTTATAGGCCGGTGATCTTGATGTCAGTGTTGGGGAAGCTTTTGGAGAAGATACTGAGAGACAGGATATATGCACATTTGGAAGAAAATGGACGAGTTAGTCTCAGGCAGCAGGGTTTTGTCTCACTAACTTGATTAAGTTTTTTGAAGATGTGACAAAGATAATTGATGAGGGAAGGGCTATGGACGTAGTTTACTAAGGTGTTTGACAAGGTCCCACATGGCAGACTGGTACATAAACTAAAAATCACATGTGATTCAGGGTGGGCTGGCTAGATGGATACAGAACTGACTTTGCTTTAAGAGACAGAAAGTAGCAGTGCAAGGGTGTTTTTCATCCATAGTTAGTGGTGTTCCGCAGGGATCAGTACTGGGACCTCTGTTAGTAGTATATATAAATGATCTGGAGGAAAATGTGGGGGATTAGTAAATTTGCGGATGACACAAAGACTGTTGGAGTTGCTGATAGTACCAGGGATTGTCAGAGGATACAACAGAATTTAGATAAATTGGAGACTTGGGCACAGAAATGGCAGATGGAGTTTCATCCATACGAATACGAGGTGACGCATTTTGGAGGATCAAATGTAGATGTGAATTATATTGTAAATAGTAGAACCCTTAGGAACATTAAGATACAAAGGGATCTAGGCATGCAAGTTTACAGTTCCCTAAAATTGGCAACACAGATGGCCAAAGTGATTAAAAAAGCAGAAATCATGCTTGCCTTCATCAGCCGGGGCATTGAGTACAAAAGTTGGGAAATCATGTTGCAGCTATATAAAACCTTGGTTAGTCCGCATTTGGACTATCAGGTCTCCCCTCATCCTACATCTTTCCAGTGAAAACAAGACTAGTTTATTCAATCTCTCCTCATGGTCCACACCTCGAGACCAGACAACATCCGGGTGAACCTTCTCTGCACTCTCTCCAAAGCTTCCATGTCTTTCTGGTGGTGTGGTGACACAACTGCATGCAATACCTAAAATGCGCCTAACCAAGGTTTTACTCACACATGTTGGCCAGAGAAGGACGTTTGAGTCTGAAACAAAAGCTGTGCTGTTTCAAATCAAACTGCGGGACTTAGAAGAAAATGCTGGGAAGAGATTTTACAAAGACCCCTCCCCCAGTCCCTCAGCTGGCAGCCCAGCACGCAGGCGCAGAGAGCGCTGCTGAGCCGAGCTGTCCGGAGCAGGCGCAGAGAGCGCTGCTGAGCCGAGCTGTCCGGAGCAGGCGCAGTGCGGCTGCCGCCAGCGGTCGCTCTCGATCTCTTTTTGGAGCAGCAGCCGCCGTAGAGAGAGGGGGGAGGGGGAGATCACCGAGCGGCTTCTCGCTCTGGCCGGAGCCGCCAGCCGGTTGCCTGGAAACCTTGGCTCGAGGAGGTGCAGGGGGGAAGGGACCAATGGGCGGGAGCGGGGCCCGCGTTTGCGGGCCGGGCCTGCGCACTGGAAAACCATGACGGCACCGCGAAGCAGACTGATTCCTATTGGCTGATTCAGGCGGGGCTCCTTTGTGACGTCACAGTGCTGAAGTTATCCAATGAGCTTCGGAGTGAAACTCCCTCCTCTGCAACATCTGGGAGGAAATCAATGTTTCCCCCTTTCCATTTCTTTTCTCATTCTGGGGGAAATTGGGGACTTGCAGCAACTGAAGGGAAAGGAAGTGAATCCAGGGAGGCTGCAGACTCTGGAAAGGAAGCAGACGAACATCGGAATTAGGAGCAGGACAAGGTCCAGGTATCTTTTCCTTTTTCTCTCAAAGACATCCTTTAGCTCTCTCAGTTTGACACATTTATTTGTCTGGTTAATAGGATGGCCTCCTACCTAATGCTCACAATTAAAACGTTTTCCCAAGAGATGGATGACGTTTAAAGGAAGAGTAAATCAACTGAGGACAGAGATAGTGTGGTCATATGGCACATACAAAATCATTTATGATTCTCTGAAGTTCGTTATAATTATTTCTTGTCTTGAAATATATAGCAGCGTTGCTATGTTTTATATTTCAAGCCACAGAGTCACTGTGGCACAAAATGAATCTATTTGGCAACTCAAGTCCATACCAACTGTCTGTGCAGAAAGTCAGTCAACTCCATACCCCTCAATATCCCCATTTCCCTGAAAGTTTATTTCCTTAAGTGTCCATCAAATTTCATTTTGAAATCACTGATCATCTCCAGTTACACCACTCTCATCAGCAGCAAGTTCCAGGGCCTAAAAAAAGTTCTTCCTCACTGATCCCTATCTCGCCAATCACATAACAGAGTGCTGTATATTACACATATTTATTATCCATTAAATATGCAAATATATAAAATATATATGGGCCATTTAGAACATCATATCTGTACCCGACTCTCCAAATGAGCATTATAACTGAGTGCCATTCTCCTGTGTTTTTTTCTCTCTGGGAAATACAGAGAGTTGTGGTAAATTGAATGAACGCCATGAATTCTAAGGGAGAAATTGCTGGTGATTTTGTGGAGACTGGTTTTATTGAAAGTAAAAAGTATCCCATCTATTCAAATACTATTTGTCTGTCAATGCCTGATTCATTTATGTTGCTTTTATTTTGATTTTTACAAGGAAACATTTTAAAAAGTGAAACCTCACTCATTTTATCCTTGGAATTGTCTGGGAATGTGTTTATTATAGAGTTATCAGTTGGCTTGGGACGTAACAACAGAGATATATCCAGTGTTGTTTTATAGTATGTATTAGGTCTAATATTTATATTTCAGTAAAATAATGTATTTATTATTTCCATTCTTGTAACCTAGTACTGCAGTGATGTTATACATTTCCAGTCATAGACTCTACACTTCAGAAGGAACTTGAGTCCATGTCAACTTTCTGCAGGGCGATCCACTCAGCCCCATTCCCCTCTATATCTCCATTAGTGCAGCATGTTCATTTCCTTTGTGTGCCGATCCAATCTCATTTTGAAACCATTTGTCTCCTGCTCCACCATCCTCATAGACATTGAGTTCCATAGAAGCACAGTAAAAAAGGTTTAGGAGTAGCCAATTTGGCCCTTTAAGTCTGGGCTTCCATTCATTATGATAATAGCCCAAACCCCCATATCCTTTGATCCCTTTTGCCTTTTAACTTTGTGTCTCTCTCCATAGATAAACTAATGTTTGCCAGTTGCATGAGGAGAAAATGAGTTTTTTTCTGTTTTAAATCAATTTCACAGCATTTTAGGAGAGGAGGATTTGCAGTTGGTAAACAGAAATCAAACGTGATCTCAGTCCTGATTGAGTCGACCAATTTATTGTAACCTGAATATCATTGTATTTTGAATATAGAAGGAAAAAGGACCATTCACAGTGGAGAGAAACTGTACACGTGTTCTGTGTGTGGGGACAAGACTTCACCCAATCATCTGGCCTTTCAGAACATAATTGCAGTCACAACAGGGAGATGGCTTGGAAATGTGAGGATTGTGGGAAGGGATTTGATTACCCATCCCACCTGGAAACTCATCGACGCATTCACACCGGGGAGAGACCTTTCACCTGCTCTCAATGTGGGAAGGGATTCACTACCTCATCCCATCTGCTGAAACACCAGCGAATTCACACAGGGGAGAGACCGTTCACATGTTCTGTGTGTAGGAAGGAATTCAATCAGTCATCCAACCTAGCGATACACGAGCGAATTCATACTGAGGAAAGGCCATTCACCTGCTCTCAGTGTGGGAAGGGATTTACTCAGTCATCCACGCTGCTAAATCACCAGCGAGTTCACACTGGGGAGAGGCCATTCACCTGCTCCCAGTGTGGGAAGGGATTCACTACCCCAGCCATCCTGCTGAAACACCAGCGAATTCACACTGGGGAGAGGCCGTTCACCTGCTCTGTGTGTGGAAAGGGATTCATTACCTCATGCACACTGCTAAATCACCAGCGAACTCACACTGGGGAGAGGCCATTCACTTGCTCCCAGTGTGGGAAGGGATACATTACTTCATCCAGGCTGCTAAAACACCAGCAAATTCACAAGTAACTATTGTGATTGGATTTTGCTGTGAATCATATTCAGAC
Organism: Mustelus asterias; assembly: GCF_964213995.1. Lineage (NCBI taxonomy): Eukaryota > Metazoa > Chordata > Chondrichthyes > Carcharhiniformes > Triakidae > Mustelus > Mustelus asterias. Next base: position 298,363 of record NW_027590143.1, read on the forward strand.
TGAACCATGTTCATTTGGGTCTGTTTCTGCTGAATTGAAAAATAACTCCAGCTCTGTTATAGGTGTTAAGATAATTGGCTTAGAATGGGAGGATTTGGGCTCAGGATACTCGCACAGAATATCAGATCAGGATTGGATGGAGCCGCACAATTTATCGTAACCTTAACAGCAGAGAATTTTGAACATGGAAGGAAACGGTAGCACAGGGGCGGCACGGTAGCACATTGGTTAGCACTGTTGCTTCACAGCTCCAGGGTCCCGGGTTCGATTCCCGGCTCGGGTCACTGTCTGTGTGGAGTTTGCACATTCTCCTCGTGTCTGCGTGGGTTTCTTCCGGGTGCTCCGGTTTCCTCCCACAGTCCAAAGATGTGCGAGTTAGGTTGATTGGTCAGGTTAAAAATTGCCCCTTAGAGTCCTGAGATGTGTAGGTTAGAGGGATTAGCGGGTAAATATGTGGGGGTAGGGCCTGGGTGGGATTGTGGTCGGTGCAGACTCGATGGGCCGAATGGCCTCCTTCTGCACTGTAGGGTTTCTGATTTCTATGATTTCTATGAAACCGCACCATTCACATCCACAGTCACATTAGGGAGAAACCGTGTAAATGTGGAGACTGTGAGGAGAAATTCAGTTCCCCGTCAGAGGATTCTGAGTGTCCTGGTTCCTGAATCACAAAAGGCTAGTAGAAGGGTACAGCAAGTAATTGGGAAAGTTAACATAATGTTATTGTTCATAATGAGGGGAATTGAATACAAAAGAGAGGTTATGCTTCTGCTTTACAGAACACTGGTGATTTGGAATATGATTAAAGTATTTGTCTCCTTATTTAAAGAAGAATGTAAATGTGTGAGAAGCAGTTCAGAGAAGGTCTACTAGACTATACCAGAAATGGGAGGTTGTCCTATGAGGAAAGACTGAATAGCCTGAGCTTGTATCTACTGGAGCTTAAAAGAGTAAGAGACAATTTGATTGAAATCTTTTTCAGTTCCTGAGGTATTTTGACAGGATCGATTTAAAGAGGATGATTTTTCATGTGAGCGAATCTAATTCTTATTATTGAATACATTATTGAAAAATAAAATGTTGCTCAGTTGACACAAAGATGAGAAATAAATGTTTTCTCTTAGAGGGCAGCGAGTCTCTGGAACTCTCTTCCTCAAAAAGCATTGGAAGCAGCGTCTTTGAATATTTTGAAGGCAGAACTGGATAGATTCTTGATTAACAGGGGGTAAAAGGAATGTGGATTGGAGGTTACAATCAGATCAACCAGGGTCTTATTGAGTGGTGGAACAGGCTAGAGGGGCCGAGTGGCCTACTCCTGCTCCTAATTTGTATGTTCATATTTGTGTGGAAAGTTATCACAGTATTGCTGTTAATAAACAAAGCATAGTTATAAATGTTAAGTTATACATTGTTAAGTAAAATAAATTCAGTTTGTGTTCGACATGAAGAGTGTTGAGCTTTTTTAATATCTCAAACACAATTTGGATCCTTTGAAGGTCTCTTTCCCCTGTCTCCTCCATCTTCACCTCCAGTGTGAGGAGCTCATGGAGCTTCTTTGTCATTAAGATTTAGACAATGTAATCAGCTGCCTCTACTGCTTCCCTCCCTTCCCCTAGCCCACCGAGCCAAACTCTCTCTCATGACCCCCCTTGCTGTAGCCCTGAATTTGATCCTTTGTTTCAATTCTCTCCTATCTCTCCTTGTATCCTCTCAGAGTATATCTTTCCAGCAATCCCACCTCCTCCCTCGACCTTATTCCCACTAAACTGCTCCTCACCCAACTTCCCTATTTTCACTGATATCGTTCATGGTTCTCTCCCTTCAGGTATTCCTATGTCCTTCAGTTCTGCCATCATCACCAGCACCCTCCCCCAATGAAACCAACCCTTAACTCCCAATATCCTTGTAAACTCCCGCCCCAATCTCTAATCGTCTTTTCCCCTGTAACGTCCTTGTCACCTCCCAAATCCTGTAACTCCATGTTTCAGCCCTCCAATCGGATTTCTGTCTCTGCGCCAGTGCAGACACAGCTCTCTCTCACTGTCCTGCTCATTCTGTCTGCAATCAGCCCAATTCACCGATGCCTGTAAACAACTCCCTCAGTTATTTTACTTTAAACAAGACTTTTAACCACTGGATAAGACGTTCTCCCCATGTCTGCGTGGGTTTCCTCCGGGTGCTCTGGTTTCCTCACACTCCAAAGATGTGTGGGTTAGGTTGATTGGCTATTCTAAATTGACCTTTAGTGTCAGAGGGATTAGCAGGGTAAATGGGTTATGGGGTTAGGCTTGGGTGGGATTGTTGTTGGTGCAGGTTCCATAGGCCGAATGGCCTCCTTCAGCACTGTAGGGATTCTATGACAGGAATCTTGGATAATCAATTGAAGGAAGCTTATTTAAAAGAAAAATACTTGTCAATATAGAATGGAAAAATATACTTAACAGAACAGACTTTTATAATTTATGTTGGTTGATCAGGCTGAAGATGTGTAATTCCTCGTTTCCATTTTTAACAACAGTCCTGATGAGATTCTTGTTTTGTTGACTTCCAGAAACATAGAAAATAGGAGCAGGATAGGTCATTTGGCCCTTCGATCCTGTTCTGCAATTCAATATGATCATGACTGATCCCCTATCTCAACACCATTCTCCACTGATCCCCCCAAACTCCTTGAGGCTTTTAGAGTCTGAATATATCTCAGAAGGTAAACAGATATATTTCTAATGTTTTGGCCTCCACAGCCTTCTGTGCTGGCGAATTCCACAAGTTCACCACTCTCTGCATGAAGAAATTTCTCCTCCTCTCACTCCTAAACTTCCCCATATCATATTTCATATATTATAATCATATTTGATTTCGGGCATTATCAAGATCTTTGTTTTAGATGGTCTTTTATTTCCTAAAAATAACACAAATTTTCTCTGACTTTTCTCCGAAATTAACCCAAATTCAAGTAGAAATATTATTGTGAAAAAGAAATCGTTTTTGACACTGAGGAACCACCTGGCTGTTAGTTGTTAGTTTCTTTTTGTTCTGACAATGTGATTATTCCCTTAAACTTTCCCTTTGGATGTTCAAATCAGCCATTCATATCAATTTATTTTGTCAATTTCAATTTGAGGAATAATCTCTTAAGATAAAAGCAAATTACTGTGGCTGCTTGAATCTGAAACAAAAACAGAAAATGCTGGGATCTCAGCAGGTCTGACAGCATCTGTGGAGAGAATAGAGCCAACATTTTGAGTCTAGATGACCCTCCATCAGAGCTCAATAATTACACTCAGCCTTATTGACTTTAAATGGTGATTTACATCAGAGACATAAACGTTTGCAATCAGTTTTGAGGTAACTTCCAACAGCTGAACAATGCAGTCATGTGGGATCAGGATATTGAATTCGATGATCAGCCCATTGAATTCGATGATCAGCCATGATTATAATGAATGGTGGAGCAGGTTTGAAGGGCCAAATGGCCTACTCCTGCTTCTCGTTTCTATGACAGCGCATTCCACATCCGGAATTCGGCAGCATTCCGACTTCTGTGCCGCCATCACTTCGTGCCTGATAATACATTCATTGTCACCAATTAGCAGCAAGGGCGGGTTGTAGACCTTCATTTTGCTCAATGAGTGTTGGAGAGTGGGATGTCTAGTGTTGTAGACTGCAGGCAGTGACCCAGAACAAGGTCACGGCCAGCACTTTAAAAGGCTCCCTGCATGGGACAATGTCAGCTGACTCATCAGATGATCATTCGAGTGGATTAACTAGACAGAGAAAAGATGTGGGCATTTTCCAGTCTGTCCAGTTAAGTGCATTAAATTGTTAATCTCTGCAAACCATGCCAGTTTTCAGAGGCAGTAATTTTAAAAATCAGCAATATCTTTTGGCACTGAGGAGTTGGACATTGGTTACATATTTCCAAATGTCTGTGCCATTGGAGCAGGGGGAGAGGGGAACCAGAAGGGCCAAACCAGCCTTGAGGCTGCCCTTGGTGTCCTCCTGCATGAGGCTGCCTTGGTGTCCTCCTGCATGAGGTTCATCATTGACGTGACCAGCTCATGTCAACCGCTGGCAAGATGGGGAAGCCCAGCCACTCACACAGATACAGAGAGAATGTACAAACCCCCCACAGACAGTCACCCAAGGCCGGAATTGAACCTGGGTCCCTGGCGCTGTGAGGCAGCAGTGCTAACCACTGTGCCACTGTCCAAATCTTTACAGCTGTATTTAACAAACTCTTTTGCGAAAGGGGCGTCACAATCAAATCCAGTTATAACCCACAGGTACCAAACCCAAACCCAAACCCACGAATTTTCACCCCAGTCCCAGGAGTTTGGAGACCGGCTGAATAATGGCAGCCGCATACCCACAATCCATGGCGCTGGGGAATACGCTCTATTCGCCACGCAAGCAGGCGACCTCGAATGCGCATGTCCAGGGGAGAGGGAAGGTGCGCATGTACGGAGGAGGTCCCACCCACCATTATGTCGCGTGAGACGTTCACCAATGAGAATATTTGGAGGACCGGAAGCTCTCTGGTCCTCCAGCCAATCAGAATGCTGTCTTTGTGACAATGCAGATTGAGCTTCATGCAGACAGAAACGTTCTCCTGTCTCTGACATCTGTGAGTGAAACACTTTCTTTTCAACCCCCTTTCCATTTCTTTTCTCATTCTGGGGGATTTTGGGGACTTGCAGCAACTGAAGGGAAAGGAAGTGAATCCAGGGAGGCTGCAGATTCTGGAAAGGTTGCCCCAAGTCTTTCTCTTTTAAAGACATTAACATTCTTTAGCTCCCTCAGCTTAATACATTTATTTGTCTGGCTAAAAGGATGGTCTATATTCGTAATGGTCACAATTAAAGGGGTGGATCCCCAGGAGATAGCTGATATTAAGGAGACAGTAAATTAATATAGGACAGGGATATGACTGGTGTTGTTCTATGATGTGTATTAGATGCAGGGTAAGAATGGCGGGAGAAAGTAAAGAATTTTCTATAAAAACTAGAATTGTCTTTTCTGAATTTGAGTTGCACTGACAGTGATGAATTTTGGAACTCCTTTTACAGAATATCAGAATTGGACTTCTCAAAACAAATATTCGTGGTGATCTGCCAGATTAACTTGATAAATCGGGACCTGAACAACATCAGCCTTTGGAATCTATAAAGAGAAATATTTCTCTGTTCTGTCTGCTTCAAGAGATTTCAACCATAAGTGTGATTGGAAAACGTGGAGACACAGATATGAGTGGGTGTTCCTGTGCAGTGACTGAATAAAGCTTCAACCAGTTACACAGCTTGAAAAGACATCACTAGTCACTATTCAGGTTTTTTATGTATGGACAAGGCTTCAACTGACTGTTGAACTGGTAGAGACACATGGACACCTACACCATGGAGAAACCATGGAAATGTGGAGACTGTGGTAAAGGATTCAATTTCCCATATCAGCTGGAAACTCATCGACGCAGTCACACTGGGGAGAGGCCGTTCACTTGCTTGGAGTGTGGGAAGGGATTCGCTCATTCATCCTCCCTGCAGACACACAAACGAGTTCACACAGGGGAGAGGCCATTCACCTGTCCCGAGTGTGGGAAAGGATTCACAAGTTCATCCCACCTGCAGACACACAAGCGAGTTCACACTGGTGAGAGGCCATTCACCTGCTCCGATTGTGGAAAGGGATTCAGTGATTCATCCAACCTGTTGATGCACCAGCGAGTTCACACCAGGGAGAGGCGGTTCACCTGCTCGGAGTGCGGGAAGGAATTCACTCAGTTATCCCACCTACAGTCACACAAGCGCATTCACACCGGGGAGAGACCATTCAGCTGCTCCGAGTGTGGGAAGGCATTCAGTGATTCATCCAACCTGCTGAGGCACCAGCGAGTTCACACTGGGGAGAGGCCGTTCGCCTGCTCCGAGTGTGGGATGGGATTTACTGATTCATCCAACCTGCTGATGCACCAGAGGGTTCATACCAGAGAGAGACCATTCCCCTGCTCAATGTGTGGGATGAGATTCAGTGATTCATTCAGTCTGCTGATGCACCAACGAGTTCACACTGGGAAGAAACCGTTCACATGCTCTACCTGTGGGAAGGGATTTAGTCGCTCATCTCATCTGTTGATGCACCAGCGAATTCACACTGGGGAGAGACCATTCACCTGCTCCGAATGTGGGAGGGGATTCACTGATTCATCGCATCTGTTGATACACCAGCGAGTTCACACTGGGGAGAGACCGTTCACCTGCCCCGATTGTGGGAAGGGATTCCCAGATGCATCCAATCTGCAGAAACACCGACGAGTGCACACTGGGGAGAGACCATTCACTTGCTCTGATTGTGGGAAAGCATTTACTCAGTCATCCCACCTGCAGACACACCAGCGAGTTCACACCGGAGAGAGACCATTCACCTGCTCTCAGTGTGGGAAGGGATTCAGTAATTCATCCAACCTGTGGGCACACCAGCGTGTTCACACTGGGACGAAACAGTTTACCTGCTCTGTGTGCGGGAAGGGATTCACTCAGTCATCACAGCTGCTGAGACACCAGCAAGTTCACAAATGATGACAGGGGTTGGATTCTGCTGTTATTGCTGCTGTTCGTCATGTCCAGGACTGAACCATTTTGGTGAAGTTTCTTTCTGCTGGACTGGCTGGTCTCTCAATGTTGATTCCAGTTGATGCACTTTGAGCCTGGGAGAGCACATTTCTACTGAAATGATCCACAAAAGCTGATGAAGGACATTTATTTTATCTTGGATAGTAAATAGTGCTTTTAATAGCACTCCAGGTAGATCTAAAATACGTTTGTCTCTGTTCCATTGAGTCTACAGCACAGGGCCAGGCCAGTCGGCCCAATCAGTCTGCGTCACTATTTATACGCAACATAAGTTTCCACCCACCCCTCTTCATCTCCCCCCATCAGCATATCCTTCTATTCCTCTCTCCCTCATGTATGTATCTAGCTTCCCCTTCAATGTATTCATGCTGTTCACCTCAACCACTCGCTGTGGTAGTGAGTTCCACAGTCTCACCACTCACTGGTAAAGAGGTTTCTCACTGAAATACCTATTGGATTATTGAACCCCTTCATAATCTTAAAGACTTCCATCAGATCACTTCTTCGTCTTCTCTTTGGAGAAAACCACCCCAGAATTAAAAATGTGTCATATTTAGACTCAACCTTTAACAATGATTTTGATGCAGGGACTGAGTGTAATATATACAATATTGTGGAGAACAAGAAAAAATTGCATTTCTGTAGCACCTCTCACAACCACCGGGTGTCAGATGAACATGTGAATCAGGAGCCTGTTCTGCCATTCAACACAATCATGGCTGATCTAATTGAAACCTCAACTCCACATTCCCACCTCCCCCTGATAACCTTTCACCACCTTGTTTATCTATCTATCTTTGCCTTTGTCCTGAAACATTATACAGCGAATGAAGTTCTGTGAATTGTAGTGACTGTTGTAATGGAAGAAATTGCAGGCCTGGGTAACCAAATTTAGTTTTAAAAATCAATCGCTTTCATACCATATTCACTGCTATAAGTAACAAGGTCAAGGAAACCATTTTAAAATCGAACATGTGGCTTCTAACAGTCTATTCACCTTCTGTCACTGGCTTTATTAGCTACAAATTGATTTTATATGAAAAGCCAGTCATGTAACATATGATTATTCAGGAATGAACCTTGAATAAGCTATCGTCAGTGACTCAGTGTAATAGACAATTATATAAAGGCTAGATCTTTATTTTAAAATATTAACACTGAATAACCTGAAAAGTTTCCAGAAACTGCAGAGCCGGCAGAAGTTGTTTAAGGAAAGAAATTATTTTATAATTTTGATAAGCTACAGGATATTATATTCTTCCAAAGTCCAACTAAAGAATAAGGTTCATTGTTCAATCCAGTCAGAATTAGTAAGGAAGAAAGCTGTTGTCTTTCTACAAACTGTCTTTTTGAACCAGTCTATCTTGTAGTAACCAAGTTTATTAATTAAAGATTACTGTATTAATTAGCTCGCATTCAGTAACAAATAACTGGAGAAGTAGTGAGATTTAATTGAGTTACGGTTAATAAATCAATAAAGAATGTCATTTTTTTGTTTATCTATTAGTGTCACAAGTAGTCTTATAGTAAAAGACTGAGTTTTATTTGCTGTAAAAACATATCATTTGAATTGCTGTGTAAGTAAAGAATGTGCAATGATGATAAATGTACTGGTAAGAGAGACCTTCAAGCTCTGATTTGTCTCAGAATTTGAAATTGTCTGAACACCTGATTGTATAGAATCAGATAAAGGGTTAGTATGAAACTGTGCAATTGTATTCCTGTCTAAGATAATGAGAGAAGGTGGTGTCAGTAATTGGGGATCCGGTTAAATTAATCTGGTCACCAAATTGACCAAGTGTCATGTCACAATCAGCCCAACCCTGATGTCAGGTAATGGTCACTTTGGGGATAAAAGTAGATTCCCAACATCTTCCCTGCCAGCCAAGTACTGAATATTCACAGGGTCGAGTTCCAGGTAAATTATTGTCAAAGAAGGAACCAGACTTCTGAGGTTGAAATCCACAAGAATTCCTGTCAAAGAAGGAGCCAGAGAGGGTTAACCTTCGACAGACTGATCACCCACATCAAGCTGTAAAAGCCAATGTTTGAAGTAAACATTTCTTGTCGAATAAACTTATTTTTAAAATTTACCCACCGGAGATTCCTGCTGTTGCCTTAATTGGTTAAAATATTCTTCGATCCAAGGTGGATTTGTTAAATGGCAAGTTGGAGGTGGCTGAAGTCAATTCAGATTCAGATATCAAGATCAGGGAACACAAATCTGGAATTTAAAAACTTGCATTTAGCATCGTTCAGGACCACAGGATGTCCCAATGCATTTTCAAACCAATGAAGCAGCTTTGAAGTGTGGTCATTGTTGTAATGACGGAAATGTGGCAGCTAATGTGTACACAGCAAGATCCCAAAAGCAGCAACATGATAATGAGCAGATGATCTGTTTTTAGTAACGTTGATTGATAAATATTGGTCAGGACTCCAGGGCCAGCCCCCCCTACTCTTCTTCAAAATCATATCCATTGCAACTTCTATGTCCGCCTGAAGGGGCAGATGGGATGCTTGGGTTCACATCTCATACTGAAGGCAGCAGCTCCAATAGTGCAGCACTCCCTCAGTGCTGGCATTTTGAATGTTGGCTTCAGGTCAATGGACTGGGATTGGAAAGAACAATCGTCAGATTCAGAGTGAAGATTTGATTTATTATCACCACATGTATTAGTATACAGTGAAAAGTATTGTTTCTTGCGCGCTATACAGACAAAGCATACCGTTCACAGAGAAGGAAAGGACAGGGTGCAGAATGTAGTGTTACAGTCATAGCTAGGGTGTGGAGAAAGATCAACTTAATGCACGGTAAGTTCATTCAAAAGTCTGATGGCAGCAGGGAAGAAGCTGTTTTTGAGTCAGTTGGTACGTGTCCTCAGACTTTTGTATCTTTTTCCCAACAGAAGAAGATGGAAGAGCGAATGTCCAGGTTGTGTGGGGTCCTTAATTATGCTGGCTGCTTTTCCAAGGCAGCGGGAAGTGTAGACAGAGTCAATGGATGGGAGGCTGGTTTGTGAGATGGACTGGGCTTTGTTCATGACCCTTGGTAGTTTCTTGTGGAAGAGTGTGATCCACTGCGCCGTGGCTGATACAATAGACAGTACAAAGTTAGAAAGGGAAAGTTATTCTTCACCTCCAGTGCCTCAATGTAAAAACAGGTATTGAATGCACAAATGTTGAAGAGTTTGTTGAAAGCTACAAGTTTCAAGTTCCCACTTGAGCCTGGGGCACCTTTCTGTCTCTATTGCTTGTGTCAATGCCAGCCAGGCAACGGAGCTAAGAGCTGAATTTAGCTGAGAATAATGGGGCCTGTGCCCCAGTTGGGAAACTGCCCTGGACGTCGCACTGACAGAGAGACAGGAAGGTGCTGGAGGACTGACTGGGAAATGGGCCTCCAGCCAATCGGGGCAGGAGACGGGGCGATTGGGGCAGATGGTGACGGAACCCCTGGGTGTTCAGTCCATGTGCCCAAAGTGTGGAGTCACAGTAACAGGGTGCAGAGGAGCTGAAGAGAAACCATTTGGGCCCAGAGTATTGTGAACATCCTTTTATTCTATAGAATTGGGATTCGGGGTGTCCATTAACCCTTTATTCTCTTTTCCCAAACTCTGAAATGATTCCCAGTGATACCCCTTATTGGTGACGGTGGTTAGATTTTATTCAGTATCAATAAGAGCTGACACAGTCTGATGTCTGAGCAGTCGTATCAAAGTGCAGCAGCATTACCATTACACTCTGGGTAGAAGCACCATCTCCATGTAAATGCTCCCTGTTGCCTCCCACAGTGCAAAGATGTACAGGCTAGGCAGATTGGCCAATGCTAAATTGCCCCATAGATGTTCCAAGATGTTAAGGTTGGGGGGATGAGTGGGTAAATGCGTGGGGTTATGGGGCTAGGGCGGGGAGGGGTGTGTCTGGGGAAGATGCTCTGACAGAGAGTCGGTGCAGACTCAAAGAACAAAGAACAAAGAACAATACAGCACAGGAACAGGCCCTTCGGCCCTCCAAGCCCGCGCCGCTCCCCAGTCCAGGATTGAATCCTGAATCCAGGATCCCCGCCCAATTTTCCAGCCTATCTACATACCAATATCCTATCCACCGAGCTGTCCCTCACAGCTACGATGCTTTGTTCATTACAACCTATTAACTTATCCCCACCCCCCCATTCCAGACCATGTGATCTCCAGGGAGAGGCGAAAACCCAGAGTGAAAAACCCCAGGGCCAATATGGGGAAAAAAAATCTGGGAAATTCCTCTCCGACCCCCTGAGGCGATCGAAACGAGTCCAGGAGATCACAATGGCCCCGATCGGAAAATGCTTCCCAACCCTAGTCATTTCCACTTCCACGAACACCATATGAATTCCCTGCCCCCGAGACAGGTTCCCAACTATCCGCAGTCTCACTCTGTACTGGCACCAGCAAGATGATCATAGAATGAAGCCTTGAAACGAGAAACCAGGAACAATTAGCCCGCGCCGCTCCCTGGTCCAAACTAGACCACTCTTTTGTATCCTCCATTCCCACTCCGTTCATATAGCTGTCTAGATAAGTCTTAAACGTTCCCAGTGTGTCCGCCTCCACCACCTTGCCCGGCAACACATTCCAGGCCCCCACGACCCTCTGTGTGAAATATGTCCTTCTGATATCTGTGTTAAACCTCCCCCCCTTCACCTTGAACCTATGACCCCTCGTGAACGTCACCACCGACCCGGGGAAAAGCTTCCCACCGTTCACCCTATCTATGCCTTTCATAATTTTATACACCTCTATTAAGTCTCCCCTCATCCTCTGTCTTTCCAAGGAGAACAACCCCAGTTTCCCCAATCTCTCCTCATAACCAAGCCCCTCCATACCAGGCAACATCCTGGTAAACCTCCTCTGTACTCTCTCCAAAGCCTCCACGTCCTTCTGGTAGTGTGGCGACCAGAACTGGATGCAGTATTCCAAATGCGATGGGCCAAATGGCCTCCTTCCGCACTGTAGGGATTCTACGATTACCATAATTATCACAATCAGTTCCAGACAGGAAACTTAAACCTGCTGTTTCACTCACTCAGGAACAGTTTTACACCAATCTCTGATTTGACAGCATGTTTCCAGCATTCACTGTTGTTCTTCCTGACTCTAAACACAGTTGTAAAGGAGTCTCTGTTCCATGTCTAGGAGCTCTGAACCATGGAAGAGAGCAGCTGGGACACATTTCTTACCCACCTCAGGTTTAACCCATACATTTAGTCTTCAATGTGATCAACAGCAGCAATACAGAGAACTCCAACCTCTGCACTCACTTGTGAATTTGCTGGTGTGTCAGCAGGTTAGAAGATTGAGTGAATCCCTTCCCACACATGGAGCAGGTGAATGGTCTCTCCACAGTGTGAGTGCGCTGGTGTTTCAATAGATGAGATGAACAAGTAAATCTTTTCCCACACTCAGAGCAGGTGAATGGCCTCTCTCCGCTGTGAACTCGCCGGTGTGTCAGCGGTGCGACTGATCGAGTGAATCCCTTCCCACACTCGGAGCAGGTGAATGGTCTCTCCACAGTGTGAGTGCGTCGATGTCTCAGCAGATTATCACTGTTTTTAAAGCTCTCCTCACAGTCAGGACATTTAAAAGTACTTGCATCAGAGTGAGTGCGCTGGTGTCTCAGCAGGTTGGATGAATTAATGAACCCCTTCCCACACATGGAGCAGGTGAACGGCCTCTCCCCAGTGTGAGTTCGCTGATGTACAGTGAATTCAGATGATTTCCTGAACCCAGTCCCGCAGTGAGAGCACCTGAATGGCCTCTGGTCAGTGTGAACACGTTGATGGGACATCAGGTCCCCAGAACTTTTATAGTCCTTCCCGCAGTCTGGACATTTAAAAGGTCTCAGGTCAGTGTGAACTCACTGGTGTTGCTGCAGGTTGGATGACTCTCTGAATCCCTTCCCACACATGGAGCAGGTGAATGGCCTCTCCCCAGTGTGAGTGCGCTGATGAATTTCCAGCTGGGATGGCCATTTGAATCCCTTCCCACAATCCTCACATTTCCATGGTTTCTCCATGGTGCCAGTATCCTTGTGTCTCTCCAGGTTGATGATCAGTTGACTACACACACTGCACATGTACGGTTCCTCCCCGCTGTGAATGTTGTAATGTTTTTTCAGGCTGTGTAACTGGTTCAAGCTCTTTCCACAGTCAGTTCACTGGAACACCTTCACTCGGGTGTGTGTGTGTCTCGGTGCTTTTCCAGTCACACTGATGTTTGAAATCTTTTTCCACAGACAGAACAAACATTTCTCCGTCCACACTGCTATTCAGGTCCTGATGAATCGAATGACTGTCAGATCTCAATGTGATGTTTGATTTAAGTTTCCCACCTGTCAATCCTCCCATCCTAATCCCCTGTAAAAGGAGTTTTACAGAAGTTATCAGTGTAAATACAGGATAGAAATTCAGAACAGACAATTCGAGTTCGGATGGAACATTCTTTCCTTTCTTATTCCCTCCAATCATATGGTCCAAACGAACTGAAAGACAAAAATCAACAACCAAGCATCAACAAAACCAATGGAAACCTTCCTAACTGAACCAGAAAGTTCTGACCAGTGTCTCTGATCCTTTTATGTGGCCTCGGGCACTAGGACCCAGTTAAAAACAGAAATCCTGAATCCCGTCCACTCTATGTTGTGTCACAATGTGCGTCACCAAGACGCCAGCGCATGCGCTCTGCCCTCCGCTGAACTAAGATGGCGGCTGGTAACCGGGGTCTTCGCCCCGGGAGAACAAACCGGAGCTGCAAACGCGGAACCTGCAGGTCCGTATTCGCGGTTTGAGGCTTTCAGCAGGTATTTAGAAACCTCCCCGTTCACCCGCCGACTCCATCGGCCCTGCGCGTTTCCACATCTTTACCGACTGCGGATGAGACAAAAGGATCCTCTCTCCCCTTCGCCATCACGAACATCGCGCATGCTCCCGACCATGTCCGGTACTGCGCCTGCGCACTGTTCCCCTATGGTGTGGATAGGAGATCAAGAACAAAGAACAGTACAGCACAGGAACAGGCCCTTCGGCCCACAAGCCTGCACCCATCACGTTGTCCTATCTAAACCAACCACTTATATCCCTCTATACCCCGTCTGTTCATGTTTCTATCCAGATAAGTTTTAAATGTTGCTAATGTTGCTAATGTTGCCTTGACCACCTCACTTGGCAGTGCATTCCAGGCCCCCACCACCCACTGTGTAAAAAAAACTTCCCCCGCCCCCCCCTCCCCCCGTGTCTCCACTGAACTTTCCCCCCCTTTGAACTGTGCCTCCTTGTGATTGTCATTTCTGCCCAGGAAGAAAGCTTCCAATTGTTACCTTATCTATGCCCCTCATAATTTTATAAACTTCTATCAGGTCACCCCATGGCCTCCATCTTTCCAGTTTATTCAATCTTTCTTCATAGCTAATACCCTCCATACCATGCAACATCCTGGTAAACATTTTCTGTACTCCCTCCAAAGCCACCACGTCCTTCTGGTAGAATGCCGACCAGAATTGGACACAGTATTCCAAATGTGACCTAACCAATATTTTATATGACTGTAACATAATTTGCCAACTTTTATACTCAACATTCACCACCGTGGGGAATGTTGGTTAAAATCACCACCTTTGAAAGTCCCAAATAGTTAAGTCACTGTTTTTGCTTTGATGTGAACATTAAGGTGGCACGGTGGTTAGCACTGCTGCGTCACAGCGCCAGGGACCCGGATTCGATTCCCAGCCTTGTGGAGTCTGTGTCGAGTTTGCGCATTCTCTGTGTGGGTTTCCTCTGGGTGCTCTGGTTTCCTCCCACAGTCCGAAAGACGTGCTGGTTAGGTGCATTGGCCATGTTAAATGCTCCCTCAGTAAACCCGAACAGGTGCCGGAGTGTGGCAACTATGGGGTTTTCACAGTAACTTCATTGCAATGTGAATGTAAGCCTACTTATGATGCTAATAAATAAATAGACTGTGTCCTTTCACTAACAAGACCAGCAGCAAACATTCCCCATCCCCAGGTACCTGTGGGCAAGATGATGTTTGACCTTCTTGAACCGTTGCAGTCCATGTGGTGAAGGTGCTCCCACAATTCGTTCAGTAAGAGTTACAGGTTATTCACCCAGTGATGATGAAGGAACGATGATACATGTCAATAATAACAATCTGTATTTATATGTCTTCCATGTCATAGACTTTCCCACGGCATTTCAAAGAAGTGTTATACACTAAGTGCCTTTGCAGGTCAGTGAGCTCGGGGGTGATGAGTGAACAAGACTTGGTGTGAGGAAGCACATGGCCAGCAGAGATTTGGATGACTTTAAGACTTCAGGGCGATTGAATGTAGGAGGCCGGGAATGCATTCGGATAGTTAAGTCTGGAGTTCTCGAAGGGATGGATGAGAGTTCCAGCTGCAGATGAGCAGAATCAAGGACAGAGTCAGATGATGTTACTGAGATGGAAATTGGCAGTCTTAGTGATTATGTAGATATGAGGTCAGGAGCTCAGTTTAGAGTGAAAGCTGTTGTTGAGGCTGGGAACAGTCCGGTTCAGTCTCAGACAGTTGTCAGGGAGAAGGATGGAGTCAGTAGTTTGGGAGTGGAATTTGTACTAGGGACTGAAGAGAAACAATGGTTTTCTTCTTCCCAGTAGTTAAATGGAGCACATTGCTGTTCATTCAGTACTGGATATCCGACAGGGCAGGGAATGTTGCAGAGTGCGAGTTGGAGGGGAATTTGGAGATTATGGTGTTCGCATAGACCTGGTCCTCCTTGGTGTAGAAGTTGAAGGTTTGGAGAATTTTGTCAAAGTTTTAGAATTCAAAGTAGAAAATCACCTCCTTTGTCCATGCGTCTTTCACCTCTCTCCCCTCCCATAGAGGCCAGAGTCTTGTGTAGGCCCAGACTGGGTGGTAAGTCCCCTTCCCTAAAGGACATTAGTGAACCAGTTGGGTTTTTGTGACAATCCAGGAGCTTCCATGATCACTTTTTCCTAGTGTCGACCCCACAGATTACCAGATTCATTCAGCTCAATTTCATAACCTGCCTTTGAGTTTTTGTGGGCACTCTCTCACTCCCTTTTCTCTGTTTTAAATTAATTTCATGAGGTATTGAAAGAGGAGGATATGTAGTCGGGAAACTCAAACCAAACATTCACATCAGGATCTGATGGAGTGTCCAAATTATGGGATTTTGAACATTGAAGGAAAAAGCACTGTTCACAGTGGAGGGAAAACTGTACACATGTTCTATGTGTGGATGAGGCTTCAACCAATCGTCTAACCTGTCGAGACACTATCACACCGGGGAAAACTGTGGAAACATGAGGACTGTGAGAAGGGCTTCAGTTACCGTCTAAACTGGAGACTCAGTGACGCAGTCACACAAGGGAGAGGCCGTGAGCCGGCTCTGAGTGTGGGTTGGGATTCAATACATCAAACAACCAGTTGAAACACCAGCAGGTTCACTCGGGGGAGAGGCCATTCACCTGCTCTGTATGTGGGGAAACGATTCACTCAGTCGGCATTACCCATGACACAACAGCGAGTTCACACTGACAAGAGACCTTTTAATTGCCCAGACTGTGGGAAGTGCTATAAAAGTTCCCAGGAACTGACATCCCATCAATATGTTCACACTGAAGAGAGGCTGGAATTAGGGGCGAGCATCGATGATGGAACGCTGGTTAGGCCGCATTTGGAGTACTGCGTCCAGTTCTGGTCGCCGCACTACCAGAAGGACGTGGAGGCATTGGAGAGAGTGCAGAGAAGGTTTACCAGGATGTTGCCTGGTATGGAGGGTCTTAGCTATGAGGAGAGATTGGGTAGACTGGGGTTGTTCTCCTTGGAAAGATGGAGAATGAGGGGAGATCTAATAGAGGTATACAAGATTATGAAGGGTATAGATAGGGTGAACAGTGGGAAGCTTTTTCCCAGGTCGGAGGTGACGATCACGAGGGGTCACGGGCTCAAGCTGAGAGGGGCGAAGTATAACTCAGACATCAGAGGGACATTTTTTACACAGAGGGTGGTGGGGGCCTGGAATGCGCTGCCAAGTAGGGTGGTGGAGGCAGGCACGCTGACATCGTTTAAGACTTACCTGGATAGTCACATGAGCAGCCTGGGAATGGAGGGATACAAACGATTGGTCTAGTTGGACCAAGGAGCGGCACAGGCTTGGAGGGCCGAAGGCCTGTTTCCTGTGCTGTACTGTTCTTTGTTCTTTGTTCTTTGAAGGGGGGGAGGTTTAACACAGATATCAGAAGGACATATTTCACACAGAAGGTCGTGGGGGCCTGGAATGTGTTGCCGGGCAAGGTGGTGGAGGCGGACACACTGGGAACGTTTAAGACTTATCTAGACAGCTATATGACCGGAGTGGGAATGGAGGGATACAAAAGAGTGGTCTAGTTTGGACCAGGGAGCGGCGCGGGCTAATTGTTCCTTGTTTCTCGTTTCAAGGCTTCATTCTATGATCATCTTGCTGGTGCCAGTACAGAGCGAGACTGCGGATAGTTGGGAACCTGTCTCGGGGGCAGGGAATTCATATGGTGTTCATGGAAGTGGAAATGACTAGGGTTGGGAAGCATTTTCCGATCAGGGCCATTGTGATCTCCTGGACTCGTTTCGATCGCCTCAGGGGGTCGGAGAGGAATTTCCCAGATTTTTTTTTCCCCCATATTGGCCCTGGGGTTTTTCACTCTGGGTTTTCGCCTCTCCCTGGGGATCACATGGTCTGGAATGGGGGGGTGGGGGTGAGTTAATAGGTTGTAATGAACAAAGCATCGTAGCTGTGAGGGACAGCTCGGTGGATAGGATATTGGTATGTAGATAGGCTGGAAAATTGGGCGGGGATCCTGGATTCAGGATTCAATCCTGGACCGGGGAGCGGCGCGGGCTTGGAGGGCCGAAGGGCCTGTTCCTGTGCTGTATTGTTCTTTGTTCTTCTTTGTTCTTTATGGAGAATTGTGTGACTGAAGGATATTACAGAGAGAGGAGTGGTCGCAGTCATGGAGAAATTTGGAAACAAGACGGGAGTTTTAAAATGTTAGTGGTTCTTAAACAGGAACCTTTATAGGTCAGTGAGCACAGGGGTGATGGGTGAACAAGTCTTGAATAATTACACAGACAGCAGAGTTTTGGATGACCTGAGGATTGCAGGGAGGCTGAATGTGGGAGGCCAGCAAAGAGTGCTCTGGGAGAGTTAAGTCCAGAGGTAACAAAGGAATGGATGAGAGTTTCTGAACAAGATGATTTGAGACTTGGGCGATGTTACTGAGGTGGAAATAGACATTCTGGGTGATGATGAGGATATGTGGCTGGAAGCTCAGTTTGGGGTGAGACAGGACACTGAGGTTGTGAGAAGTCTGGTTCAGCCTCAGACAGTTGCCAGGGAGAGAGAGTGGAGTCTGTTGTGAGGACTGAAGACAACGGCTTGGTTCTTAATATTCAATTGGAAGAAGTTTCTGTTCATCCAGTACTGGATGTCAGACACGTCAGGATGGTGTGTGAGTTGAAAAGGAACTTGGAGATGATGGTGTTCCCATACACCTGCTTCGTTGCTCCATCGAGGTGGTCGAGGTTGTGGGAGTTTGAAATATTTGAAATTCCTTTTTTCCTGTGCTGCCCAATTCTGTCTCACCCTCTCCGACTTCTGTCTCTCTGCCTCTTCCCCCTCGATCTCTTCTCCCAGATTGTCCAGAGTCTTGTGTCACCCCTGACCAGGGAGCAGGTTTCCTTCCCTGAAGGACATTAGTGAATCAGTTGGGTTTTTTTAAAGTTAAAAATTTATTAGTCACAAGTAGGCTTACATTAACACATCAATGAAGTTGCTGTGAAATTCCCCTAGTTGCCACAATCCAGCACCTGTTCGGGTCAATGCACCTAACCAGCATGTCTTTCGGACTGTGGGAGGAAACCGGAGCACCCGGAGGAAACCCACGCAGACACAGGAAGAGCGTACAAACTCCACACAGACAGTGACCCAAGCTGGGAATCAAACACGGGTCCCTGGCGCTGTGAGGCAGCAGAGCTGATCACTGTGCCCCCGTGCCGCCCAATGACAATCCGGCAGTTTCCATGGTAACTTTTTCCCAGTGCCGGCCCCACAAATGACCAGATTCATTCAGCTCAATTTCACAACCTGCCTTTGTGTTTCTGTGGGTTCGCGCTCACTGCCTTTTTTCCATTTAAATCAGTTTCACAGGGTTTTAGAAGAGGAGGATTTTCAGTCGGGAAACACAAAGTGAACATCACATCAGGATCTGATGGAGTCGCCCAAATTATTGTAACCATTGTATCATTATTGGATTTTGAACATGGAAGAAAAAAGCATCGATTGCAGTGGGGAGAATCTGTACGCGTGTTCTGTGTATGAATCATCTGACCCCACGAACCACAAGTGCCGTCACACTGAAGAGAAGCCGTTGAAATGTGGGGACTGCGAGGAAGGATTCTATTCCCCATCTGAACTGGAAATTCACCAGCGAGTTCATGCTGGGGAGAGGCCGTTCACCTGCTCTGTGTGTGGGAAAGGATTCACTCAGTCGTTCAACCTGCTGAGACACCGGCAAGTTCACACTGGAGAGAGACCATTCACCTGCTCCAAATGTGGGAAGGGATTCACTCAGTCCTCCAATCTGCTGGTACACCAGAGAGTTCACACCGGGGAGAGGCCATTCACCTGCTCCCAGTGTGGGAAGGGATTCATTCACACAAGCAACCTGCTATCACACCAGCGAGTTCACACTGACAAGAGACCTTTTAAATGTCCAGCATGTGGGAAGTGCTTTAAAAGTTCCCGGGAACTGACACGCCATCAGCAAGTTCACACGGAGGAAAGACCTTTTTACTGTGCAGAATGTGGAAAGGGCTATAAAAGTTCCTGGGAACTGACGTACCACCAACGTGTTCACACTGAGGAGAGACCGTTCAGGTGCTCTCACTGCGGGACTGGGTTCAGGCAATCATCTCAACTCACTGTACACCAGCGAATTCACACTGGGAAAAGGCCATTCACCTGCACGGAGTGTGGGAAGGGATTTAGTCGGTCATCCCAACTCATGGTGCACCAGCGGGTTCACTCTGGAGAGAGACCTTTCAAGTGCCTCGACTGTGGGAATTACTATAAAAGTTCTGGAGAACTGAAGTCCCATCAGCATGTTCACACTGACAAGAGACCGTTCAGATGCTCTCACTGTGCAATTGGATTCAGGCAATCATCCCGTCTCACTGAACACCAGCGAATTCACACTGGGGAGAGACCGTTCACCTGCTCCAATTGTGGGAAGGGATTCACTCAGTCCTCCCAACTCATGGCTCACCAGCGGGTTCACACTGAGGAGAGACCTTTCAAATGCCCAGACTGTGGGAAGTGCTACAAACGATCTGGAGATCTGAGGTCCCACCAACGTGTTCACACTGACGAGAGGCCATTCATGTGCTCTCAATGTGGGACTGGGTTCAGTCGATCGTCGATACTAATTGAACACCAGCGAGTTCACACTGGGGAGAAACCATTCACCTGCTCCAAGTGTGGGAAGGGATTCACTCGGAAATCCAACCTGCTGACGCATCAGCGAATTCATAAGTGAAGGCAGGAGTTAGAGTTTGCTGTTAATCACACCCAGGACTGAACAACATTCATTAGGGTCCTATTCTGCTGGTGTTCATAAACTGCAGCTCGGTAATAGGTGTTAATGTTCTGGATAAAATTAAACTGAATCAGTTTTGTGTCAAACAATATGTGGCAAATGTTTTTAATATTAACACAAGTTAGTTGCTTTTGAAGTGAGCTTTCTCTGGACCAAGATTTACTCTGGCTACTTGTTTCCTGTTGTTTCCTTTTTTTTACACTGCTTGGATAGGTATGATCCCATTCAATAAGAACAATATGCAACGAGAGAGTTCGGGGAGTCCATTCAGCCCTCATCATTTGACTGTCAAGTTGACTTGGACGAAATGCATCATCTGTAAGGCTGTATTTATATCACATTCATAGCCCATCCACCAAGTCACAGCTCATACTGAGCCAGAGGATCTACCATTTTACAGCCATAGGGCTGTCACACCATGCCAAATATATGAACATTTCCATTAGTGGATGGAAATGATGGCAGTCTGGGGGCCCAATTGGAGACACAAGCACAGAAATATGGGGGAATTGACCATGTTAATGTGGGGATTTGTCACAAACCTTCGTCTTCATCAATGACATGTTGAAGGCTCCAGAGGAGATGCCGTAGCTTCTCCGCTCCGGGGAAGTACTGGACGACAAAGGGTATTCTGTCCACCATGTCCCGTGTTTGTCTTCTGAGGAGGTCGGTGCGGTTTATCGCTGTGGCACGTCGGAACTGTCGATCGATGAGTTGAGCGCCATATCCTGTTCTTTATGAGGGCATTTTTCAGCGCCTGGAGGTGTCTGTTGCGATCCTCCTCATCCGAGCAGATCCTGTGTATACGGAGGGCTTGTCCATAGGGGGTGACTTCTTTAACGTGTTTAGGGTGGAAGCTGGAGAAGTGGAGCATCGTGAGGTTATCCATGGGCTTGCGGTATAGTGAGGTGCTGAGGTGACCGTCCTTAATGGAGATGTGTGTGTCCAAGAATGCAACCGATTCCGGAGAGTAGTCCATGGTGAGTCTGATGGTGGGGTGGAACTTGTTGATGTCATCATATAGTTGTCTCAGTGATTGTTCACCATGAGTCCAAAGGAAGAAAATGTCACCAATGTATCTAGTGTATAGCATCGGTTGAAGGTCCTGTGCGGTGAAGATGTCTTGTTTGAACCTGTGCATGAAGATGTTGGCATATTGAGGTGCAAATTTGGTCCCCATGGCTGTTCCGTGTGTCTGGATGAAGAACTGGTTGTTGAAGGTGAAGACATTGTGGTCCAGGATTAAGCGGATGAGTTGTAAAATTGCATCTGGAAACTGGCAGTTGTCGGTGCTGAGCACTGAAACGGCCTGAGTGGCCTGCTCATAGTTCATTTGTTCATATATTCTTATGTCTCTTTTCCTGGAAATCTCTCTCTCTCTCTTGGGAATGTGCATCACACAACTTTTCCATTCGCACTGATGATTGAAATCTTTTTGAACAGGGCATCAGTGTTCCTCTGACATTTGATCACTGATGATAGTCGTGTCCAAATGAATCAAGATGTTTCTGACTGAAAATCCTTCCATTCTAATCCTTTGTAAATAAAAACATCTATCAAAGCAATGAATGTAAGCACAGGATAGAAATTTGAAACTGATATTCTGGTTGTCACGTAACATTCTCCTCCCTTTCTGGAAAGCATTCTTTCTGGTTGTATCACAACTTGATATTGCTCCTGCTCTGTCCAAGACCACAAGAAACTACAAAGGGTCATGAATGACCTAATCCATCATGTAAACCAGCCTCGTATCCATTGACTCTGTCTACATTTCCCACTGTCTTAGAAAAGCAGCCAGCATAATCAAAGACCTGGACATTCTTTCTTCCACCTTCTTCCATCGGGAAAAAGATATAAAGGTCTGAGGACATGTACAACCAAATCAAGAATAGCTTCTGCCCTGTGGCCATCAAACTTTTGAGTGGAACTATCTCACATTAATTTGATCTTTCTCTATATCCTAGCTATGACTGTCATACTCCATTCTGCACCCTCCTCTTTCCTTCTCTTTGTCAGTAAAACGTACAAGAAACAATACTTCGCACTGTCTACTAATACATGTGACAATAATAAATCAAATCTAATCAAATTTCAAACTTTAAACATCTGCCTCCTCCCTATCAATTGTAAGCCTAATTCTTTTGACCATCCTCCTTATTTTTCCCCAGTTCTCCCCCAAGGACGCTGCTGACTCTGGGGTTCAGTTTCACATTGAGCTATTCCACTCCCCAATATGTCACCCAGGTGTCTAAATTTTTACACCTGAATTTTGCGAAGGCGGCTTCGCTATCAATTCCAGTGACTACCCAGATGTACATTATATCCGGATGGGGTCACTTCGCCTCCTCCCCATCCCATCCATCGC
This sequence comes from Mustelus asterias, assembly GCF_964213995.1. Lineage (NCBI taxonomy): Eukaryota > Metazoa > Chordata > Chondrichthyes > Carcharhiniformes > Triakidae > Mustelus > Mustelus asterias. Next base: position 321,018 of record NW_027590143.1, read on the forward strand.
AGTCCCAGGTGTTTGGAGACTCGGCTCCGGCCGAGTAATGGCGGCCGCGGCTCCCACAATCCCCCGCGCTGAGGAAATCGCTCTATTCGCCGGGTGGGACTGCGCATGATGAACCCAGAGAAGTTCTGCGCATGTGCGGAGGATAGCGTTTCCCATTGGCCAACAACTTCGAGCGATCCAGGGTCAAAGTGTCTCCCACTCACTTCCGCTGCACCACTGTCTTCATGAGGGGCATTGACCAATGGGAGGAATTGGAGGACCGGAAGGACACTGGTCCTCCAGCCAATCAGAGTGCGGACTTTGTGACAATGCAGATTGGATTTCAGACAGACGGAAACCTCTTCCTGTCGTCAACATCTGTCAGTAAAACACTTTGTTTTCTTCTCTCCTTTTTCTTCTCATTCTGGGGTTAAATTGGGGACTTGCAGCAACTGAAGGGAAAGGAAGTGAATTCAGGGAGCTGCAGACTCTGGAAAGGTTGGCCCAGGTATCTCTCTCCCTCTTAAAGACATTGCCATCCTTTGCTTCCTCAACTTGTCACATTTATTTGTCTGGTTAAGAGGATGGTCTCTTTCCTAATGTTCACAATTTAAAGGGGTGATTTCCCGAGGAAATAGCTGAAATTTAAGGGGCAGTAAATTAATATAGGACAGAGATGTGTGCAGTCTTGTAAGATGATACAAATTAGATATATTATGCATGGTCCAGTAATAAAGTTCATTTTTTATTATTTTTAGTTTTGTTAATACTGTAACTAAATAGTTTATTTTCAGTAATCGGGTTATTGTATCACACAAGGAGTCCATTCAGCAACTCAAGTCCATGCTAACTCTCTGTAGAGCAATCCAGTCAGTCCCATTCCCCCTTAAGTTCATAAGATAGAGGAGCATAATTAGGCTATTTGGCCCATTGAGTCCGCTCCGCCATTCAATCATAGCTGATATGCTCCTCATCCCGTCTGTATCCCTGTTCCCCTGCCAGTCTATTTTGACTGCCCATCTAATTTCATTTTGAAATATTGAATGTATCAAAATGCACCACCCTCATAGCCAAACAATTGATATTCAAGAACGTTCACTGTTGAAATAATGTTCTATCTCATAGCCTTGCTGTACTTCTATTTATTAAACTGGTCCCCTATGTTACATACATTTTACTTCACTAAGCATATTTAGGTATTTAGACTGGCAGCCTGCATGAAGATATCTCAGTGCTGGAGAAGAAGCAGTGAGTATGGATTTGTTGATCAGCATGAATCAACACCTTCAGGAGAATTGGAAGGGTGTATTATACAGACAGCAGAGTGAGGATACAGGGATAGGGTGTGGGATGGAGATGTACAGATCCAGAGGAACGAGAAAGGAAGAAATGTTCCACAGAAACTAGAATTGTCTATTCTGAATTTCTGTTTGATACTGACTTTTGTAAACTCATTTTACAGGAAGTTATAAGGGGAAGATTTGCTGCCAGCAATCTCAAAACATGTTAATGCTTAATAGAGTCACTCAAATTATCAGAACCTGAATATCGTCAGACTTTGAATCCAGAAGAAGAAATATTTATCTGTTTTTTCTGTCACATCAGTGTGACTGGAAAGGCACCAAGAAACACAGAGCTGAGTGAGAGTGTCCAGTACACTGACTGTTAAAAGACCAGTGACACAGACTGCAAAAATATCACATCATTTACAGCGGGGACAGACAGTGCACATGCTCTATGTGTGGATGAGGATTTAACTGATTGTTAAACCTGGAAAGACACAAGGACATCCACACCATGGAGAAACCGGGGAAAGATGAGGATTGTGGTAAGGAATTCCGTATCCCGTCTGCACTGCAAACCCATCAACATATTCACACTGGGGAGAGACTGTTCCCCTGCTCCAAGTGTGGGGAAGGAGACTGCTCCCCATCTGCCCTGAAGATTCATCAATGCAGCCACACTGGGGAGAGGCCCATCATCTGCTCTGAGTGTGGGAAGGGTTTTCTCCAGGCAGCCGACCTGTGGAATCACCAAGCAGTTCACAGTAGGGAGAGGCTGTACACCTGCTCTGATTGTGGGAAGGGATTCACTCAGTTATCCCACCTGCTGACACACCAGCAAGTTCACACTGGGGAAAAACCGTTCAACTGCTCTGAGTGTGGGAAGCAATTCAATCATTCATCTGAACTTTTGAATCACCAACAAATCCACACCGGAGAGCGACCATTCACCTGCTCCGACTGTGGAAAGGGTTTCACTCAGTCATCTCACCTGCAGATACACCAGCGAGCCCACACTAAGGAGAGGCCTTTCAACTGCTCTGAGTGCGGGAAGTGTTTTATTCAATTATCACACCTAGTGACTCACCAGGAAGTCCACAGGAGGGAGAGGCTGTTCCCCTGCTCCGAGTGTGGGAAGCGCTTTATTCAGTTATCACATCTAGTGACACACAAAGGAACACACACAAGGGAGAGGCCATTCAGCTGCCCCGAATGTGGGAAACGTTTTATCCAATCGTCACACCTAATGTCACATCAGGGAGTTCACAGCAGGGAGAGGCCATTCGTCTGCTCCGAGTGTGGGAGGCGTTTTATTCAATCATCCCACCTAGTGTCACACCAGGAGGTTCACACCAGGGAGAGGCCATTTACCTGTTCCGAGTGTGGCAGGGGATTCATTCAGTTATCCGACCTGCAGAATCACCAGCAAGTTCACACCGGGGAGAGGCCGTTCACCTGCTCTGAGTGTGGGAAGGGATTTACTCGTTCAGCTAACCTGCAGGCACACCGACGTGTTCACACCAGGGAGAGACCATTCACCTGCTCTGAGTGTGGGAAAGGATTCGCTCTTTCATCTTATCTGCAGAGTCACCAGCAAGTTCACACTGGAGAGAGGCCGTTTATCTGCTCTGAGTGTGGAAAGGGATTCATTCAGTCATCCCACCTGCAGACACACCAACGAGTTCACAAGGATTCACAAAGGGATTCACTCAGTCATCCCACCTGCTGAGACACCAGTAAGTTCACAAGTGATGACAGGGGTTGGATTCTGCTGTTATTGCTGCTGTTAATCACATCCAGGACTGAACCATGTTCATTTTGACAATTGGTGAAGTGGGAGGGTCGGAGAGTTTCTTTCTGCTGGACTGGTCAGTCTCACAACTTTGTTTCCAGTGGGCTGATGCTCTTTGAGTCTGGGAGAGCACATTTCCACTGAAATGATCCACAAAAAAAAAGCTGATGAATGTGCCAACTCGACACAGCCACCCAAGGTCGGAATCGAACCCGGTCCCTGGGGCTGTGAGCCAACTGGTCTAACCACTGTGCCACCCAGATCATGGACCCCTGGCAAAACTGGAATCAATGGATATCAAGGGGCAAACTCTCTGCTGGTTGGACGTATACTGGCAATTAGGAAGATGGTTGTGGTTGTGGAGGGTCAGTCATCTCAGCTCCAGGACATCAATGCAGGGATCTCTCAGGGTCGTGTCCGAGGCCCAACCATCTTCAGCTGCTTCATCAATGACCTTCCCTCCTTCATAAGATCAGAAGTGGGGATATCCGCCAATGAATACACAATGTTCAGCACCATTTGTGACTCCTCAGATACTGAAACAGTCCATGTCCAAATACAACAATATCCAGGCTTGGGCTGACAAGTGGCAAGTAACATTCATGCCACATAAGTCCGAGGCAATGACCATCTCCAACAGGAGAAGATCTAACCATCACCCCTTGACATTCAAGGGTATTACCATCACTGAATCCCCCTTCCATTATCAACATCCTGCGGGGGTTACATTGACCAGAAACTCATAGACACTGTGGCTACCAGAGCAGGTCAGAGACTGGCAGCCCTGAGGAGAGTAACTCACTTTCTGACTCCCCCAGCCAAAGCCCGTCCACCATCTACAAGACACAAGTCAGGAATGAGATGGAATACTCTCCACTTGCCTGAATGAGTGCAGCTCCCAACAACACTCAAGCTCAAAACCATCCAGGACAAAGCAGCCCCACTTGATCAACACACTAACCACAAACATTCACTCCCTCTACCACCGACGGACAGGAGCAACAGTGTGTACCATCTACAAAATGCACTGCAGGGACTCACCAAGACTCCTTAGGCAGCATCTTACAGACTCAGGAACATTACCATCTAGAAGGCCAAGAGCAGCAGATACATGAGAATATCACCACCTGGAGTTTCCTCTCTAAGTCACTCATGTCAGGAAAACAGAGATAGTTTTAAGTGATCTATGTTTCTATTGTTAAATATTAGAAATAAAGTATAGATTTAAGTAAGTTTGATTTAGTGTTTCTGTGTAGGAAGAGGAGAACTTTGGTTGGATTCATGTTGAACAAAGGTGTTTGCATGTGTGGGGGATAGGTTTCAATTGAAATTGTATTCCTGTTGTGCTGAGAGAGTTTATGGCGTGAAAAATAAACGTGAAGTTGGAGAAATAATGCATTGTTGCATAGCAACCAGGGGCACCTTGAGGGTGAGAAGGTTTTTTGAGTGTAGTATTAGTTGAATTTATAGTCTTTGGTCGTGACTTTTAAGGGGCGTCTTGACAAATACATGAATAGGATGGGAATAGAGGGATATGGTCCCCGGAAGGGGAGGGGGTTTTAGTTCAGTCGGGCAGCATGACCGGTGCAGGCTTGGAGGGCTGAAGGGCCTGTTCCTGTGCTGTAATTTTCTTTGTTCGTTGTTCTATAGCAGTTGGGGTGAGGAAACGAGAGAGTGAGCAGCTCTCAGCTCTACTAGAAGCAGGAAAGCCATACAATGGAGTAATGTGTGCGAAAGCAAGCTCCAGAGGAATTAAAGGACAGTTCGTTTGAGAAACCCGGGAATGGAAAAGAAGTTTCAGGAATATTTAAGTAAAAAAGGAACAGCATTGTCTTTGGAACAGGATACTATTCATGGAAGTTAAACTCAGACCTGGGAAGAAAAGAACTGATGAGGTTGGCGAAAGAGAAGCCGCATATCTGAAATAGTGGGAAGGTTTGATGTCCTTAAATCCAGATTTTGAAGCAATTGTATTCTGTTACGGACTGATGATCTGAGTTTATGCAGAATTTTGGAAGCATGTTGCAATTCAAGGCAAAGGAATTCTGAGAGTTAAAAACCTAGAGGCAGCTTCTTGCTAAAAGAGTGGAGAGAAAGCCTTGTTTGAAAGAACAATTGGAAGACCTGGAAGTGAGAAAGTTGCTTTGGAAGGAGATATTAACACGTGTCTTTTTGAGAGCCAAGTTTGGAAACACTCGTGACAATCATCTGGGGGGAAATTTGAGGAGAAATCCACAGAGGATCGATTGAGTTGCATCTGCCACTTGGTTTCAGAGTGGGGCTTGTCTGATCACAGCCAACCTGTGGGTTTAAAGGAACCATGTGTTTACTGAGAACATTATAGCATAAGGAATTTTAAATCTATGTTATTCTTGAAATCTGGATACATTTGTGAAGGTAAGTGTGAGTCAAGGAGTATTTTGTTATCGTCAAACTCTTCGTGTTTAATAAATATTTTGTTAAAAGCTAATTGGCAGTCCTGTGATTCTGTTCCTTTATGTTTTCTACAAAAAGTAAAAGTTGCAGTCTTTTGAGCCAGTGTTCCATCCTGGAATCATCCTGTCCAATTATAACATCAACTGGGATCGTAACACTCACCATCTTGACTTCAAAATATATCGCTGTTCCTTCGCTGTCACTCGGTCAAAATCCTGGAGCTTCCTCCCAAACAAGTGTGGGTGTCCCTATGCCACAGGGATTGGCCAGGATTGACAAAGACTGCTGGAGGCAAGGCTATTGGTTAATATAACTTTTTATTGCACCTTCTTCTAAATATGTACAGCACAAGGCTCAGCATAGAACCATCTCTCAGCAAACTCTTATCATCTGATCTTACATCACTGGGTAGAATATTTACAAATTTAACATTAACCCTTTACACTGCACCAAGTCTTCAGTCAGCCTCCTAACATCCCCTCAGTGCCAGTTGTCTGATTTATCAATTGATGTTTCTGAGATTCACCTTGGGACACTCTCCTACATTGAAGGTCTGATGTAAACAAAAGTTATTTTTTAAATCTCATTGTAACAGACTGAGGAAGTCAGGATTAAAACAAAATCTGGGTAAATGGAGTTAGGTCACAGATCAGCCATGACCTCAGTGAATGAGAGAACAGGCTTGAGGGATAAATGACCTCCTCCTGTTCCTGGTAAACTTGGACTCAGACACCAGCTGATGAATGGAAAGTGATGGGAGACCTGGGGAGAAGAGACTTCATCAGAAACCAGCACTGGAGCAGAGTTAGAGAGTGGGAGAAGCCTGGGAGAAACTACACAGGAACTGGAGTTGGTTGTTCAGCTCTTCCAGTCCGCTCTGTCATTCATAGAAATCATAGAAACCCTACAGTGCAGAAGGAGGCCATTCGGCCCATCGAGTCTGCACCGACCACAATCCCACCCAGGCCCTACCCACACATATTTACCTGCTAATCCCTCTAACCCACGCATCTCAGGACTCTAAGGGGCAATTTTTAACCTGGCCAATCAACCTAACCTGCACATCTTTGGACTGTGGGAGGAAACCGGGGCACCCGGAGGAAACCCACGCAGACACGAGGAGAATGTGCAAACTCCACACAGACAGTGAACCGAGCCGGGAATCGAACCCGGGACCCTGGAGCTGTGAAGCAGCAGTGCTAACCACTGTGCTACCGTGCCGCCCAGTTAGACCCTGGCTGAACAATCAGATTGGCAAGATTTATTTGATTCTATTCTGTAGATTAAGCTGCAGCTCAGTTTTTTGGGAAATTAACATCAGCAGAAACAAACTCCAACTATCACAATGGGAACATGTGAATTAGGAGCAGGAGAAGGCCACTCGGCCCCTCGAGCCTGCTCCACCATTCAATAGGGTCCCGGCTGATGTGATTGTAGCTTCAACTCCACTTTCCTTCTTACCCCTCACACCCTTTGACTCTCGTCAATCAAGAATCTATTAAATTCAGACTTCAGAATATTCAGTGAGCCAGCCTCCACCACTCTCTGTGGAAGAGAATTCCACACTGTAACAACCCTCTGAGAGAAAAGGTTTCTCCTCATCCCAGTCTTAAATGGGAGACCCCGTATTTTTAAACTGTGCCTCTAGTTCTCCTCTCTCTACAATCAACATCCACTCTGTCAAGTCCCCTCTGAATTTTATGTTTCAATCAGATCCTCTCTCATTCTTCTAAACCCCTTTCGATACAGGCCGAACATGTCCAACATTTCCTTGTATGATAACACCCTCATCCCGTGAATCAGTCAACTAAACCTTCTCTGAACTACTTCTCACACAAGTCCTCTCTTAAGTAAGGAGACCAAAACTGTACACCGTGCTCTAGATGTGGTCTCACCAATACCCTGAACAAATGCAGCAAAACATCTCTGCAATAAACAACAATTCATTTACCTTTCTAATCATTTGCTGGATCCACACACTAACTTTTCCTGATTACGGTACCAGGACACCCAGATCCCTCTGTACCTCAAAGTTCTGCAATCTCTCTCTGTTTAAATAATCAGCTGCTTTTCCATCCTTCCTGCCAAATGGACAAGTTCACATTATCCAAAAATCTTGTTCCAGTTGCCAACTTTTTGCCCACTCACTGACCCTATCTATATCGCTTTGCAGGCTTGTTATGGTCATTCACATCTCACTTTCCTACCTACCTTTGTGTTATCAACAAATTTTGATCCTGTCATCCACATCATGAAAATAGTTTGTCAATAGTTGAGGGCCCAGCACTGGTCCCTGTGGCACTCCACAGGCTACACTTTGCCATCCCAAAAATGACTTGTTTCTCCCTCCTCTCTGTTTCCGATTAGCTCATCAATCCTCTATCCATGCTAATATAAAGAATCAACATGGATAAAATGCTAATATGCCTTATGCTACGAATTCTTATTAAGTGTGGTAAACATTGATGTGGCACCTTGTCAAATGCCTTCTGGAAAACTAAATACACCACATCCACAGGTTCCACTTTATCCACATTGCTTGTTACTTCCTCAAAGAATCCAACACATCAATTAACAGGATGTCCCTTGCACAAAACCATGTTGACTCTGCCTGATTGCACGGAGATTATCTGTGTCCCATCCCAGTCTCCTTAATAACAGAATGAACATGATTCAGTCCTGCATGGGATTAGCAGCAACAGCAGAATCCAACCCCTGCAGTGACTTGTGAACTTGCTGGTGTCTCAGCAGATTGGCTGACCGAGCAAATCTCTTCCCACATACGGAGCAGGTGAACGATCTCTCTCCCGTGTGAACCTGCTGGTGTCTCAGCAGGTGGGATGACTGAGTGAACCTTTTCCCACACATGGAGCAGGTGAATGATCTCTCCCCAGTGTGAATTTGCTGGTGTCTCAGCAGGTCCTTAGTGCTTTTAAAGCTCTTCTCACAGTCAGAACATTTAAAAGGTCTCTGATCAGTGTGGACCAGTTGATGTGCAATGAGCTGGGGTGGCTGAGTGAATCGTTTCCCACATGTGGAGCAAGTGAAGGGTTTCTCCCCAGTGTGAATCCGCTCGTGTATCAGAAGCTGGGCTGAATCAGTGAATCCCTTCCCACACACACAGCAAATGAATGGTTTCTCCCCGGTGTGAACTCGCTGGTGTCTCAGACAGTGGGATGAATGGGTGAATCCCATCCCACACACCGAGCAGGTGAACGGTTTCTCCCCAGTGTGAACTCGCTGGTGTGTCACCAAATCCTGTTTACTTTTAAAGCTCTTCTCACAGTCAGAACACTGAAATGGTCTCTTATCAGAGTGAACTCGCTGGTGTGTTTGCAGCTGGGATAAACGTCCGAATCTCCTCTCACACACGGAGCAGGTGAATGGCTTCTCCCCAGTGTGAGTGCGCTGATGGACTTGTAAATCATTTTTACTTTTAAATCTCTTCTCACAGTCAGAACATTGAAATGGTCTCTGATCAGTGTGAACAAGTTGGTGTGTCAGAAGGTGGGATGACTGAGTGAATCCCTTCCCACACACTGAGCAGGAGGACGGTCTCACCACCATGTGAGTGCGCTGGTGTCTCAGGAGGTCCTTTGTGCTTTTAAAGCTTTTCTCACAATCAGAACACTGAAACAGTCTCTGATCGGAGTGAACCTCCCGGTGAATCAGGAGGCTTGATAAAGCATGACATCTCCTCCCACATTCGAGGCAGGTGAACGGCCTCTCACCAGTGTGAACACGCCGGTGTGTATAGAGGCTGGATGAGTAAGCAAATCCTTTCCCACACTCAGAGCAGGTGAACGGCCTCTCTCCAGTGTGAATGCGACGATGAATATCCAATTCGGACGGGTAATTGAATCCCCTCCCACAGTCCACACATTTCAGTGGTTTCTCTGTGGTGCGGGTGTCCTCATGTGACTCCAGGTTGGATGATGAGTTGAAGCCTCGTTTACACAGAATGTGTGTCGGGTCACTACTCAGTTAGAATGATGTGATTATTTTTCAGACTTGTTAAACCACTTTCCACATTCAGCACATTGGAAACTCTCAGGTGTGTTTGTGTGTCTAGGTGCTTTTTCAGTCACACTGATGTTTGAAATCTTTGCCCGCAGACAGAATGAACATTTCTCCTTCTGTAGACAAAGGCTGATGATATTCAGTTTCTGATGAATCAAATCACTGAAACAGATCTTGATGTGAAGTTTGGTTTGAGTTTCACATCTGTAAATCCTGCTTCATAATACCCTGCAAAAACAGTTTACAAATACCATCACTGTCAGTGCAGGATAGAAATTCTGAACAGACAATTCATAGTTTCTCTGGAACATATTTTCCTCTCTTGTTCCCCCAAATCTATAAATCCCCGTCCCACACACTCTACCTCCTCCCCTGGACTGAAATCCAAACCCATCTCAACATCTCCACCATTTCTTCCCTCCACTCCCAGTTTTCCCCCTCCCTCTCCTCTGTCTGGGTTCAGTTCTTGATGTGGAAATCTCACTAACTGTCCTGGCTGGAGACAGTACACATCTCTTTAACCTGTGCTTAACCCTCTCTCCACTCACATTGTCTGTACCTTTAAGACTTGATTGCCTGTAAAGACTCACATTCCAACCATTATCTTGTAAATTGAGTTTGTGTCAATATATATGCCCCGTTTATGAACACAAGTCCGACTCACCTGATGAAGGAGCAGTGATCCGAAAGCGAGTGGCTTTTGCTACCAAATAAACCTGTTGGTCTTTAACCTGGTGTTGTGAGACTTCTTACTGGGTTCAGTTCTCCAGCTGCTGTCTGCAGACTGACAATAAAACCAATGGGTCTTATTGGGGGTGTTGGGGCCTCCAGCGGGTGTTTGTGAATCCTCCCCGCCCACCTCCCAGGGTTTCCTTCCTTCCCAGAGATCAGAGTCCTCATTGATTTGATTATTGTCCCCCTCCCCCATCCTCTGATGTGAACCATCCTCCAGTGGCTGAGCCAGGATGGGGCCGTTAACCTGGGCCTGTTCCCGGGAGGGAGGGAGGGAGAAGCCCCGCAGCTGCAAACCAGGGAGCTGACAATGATTCTGAAGGGTTTGCGGATCCACAAAGTGTTTCCAAATCCTCCCAGCCACCGCCTAACGCTGACTCCGCTTCTCCGGGACAAACAAGCGCCAAGGACAGCAATGACACTGCGCATGCTCCACATCACAATGCCCCGGGGGACTGATTGACGCCAGCTCCGGACCAATAGGAAGAGGGGGCGGGACTGGGGGACCGAGCGGGAGCGGCTGGTCCTCCAACCAATCGGAGTGAATGAGGGGCGGGACCTGAAGCATGCGCAGTGCGGGTAATGGCGACGGACGGACGGTTTTAACTCGGAACCGAGATCAATACGAGGTAGAGGGCGGCGTGCGGGGAATGATAAATATGGCGGGTGGGTGGAGAGACTTTGTAAACATGTTGTTCAAACCCAAACCCCGGAAATGAACTTCCCGGTCCCCCGCTTTGTACCAAATGGAGCGGCAGCTTGTAGTGTTAGACCCGGGCTGACTGCCGCCATTGAGGCTGCATGTGGGAGGCCGGCAGGGATTGTGATCGGAGAGTGAAGCCCTGATATCACAATGGAATGGGTGAGAGTGTGAGGTCACAATGGAATGGGTGAGGTTGTGACGTCACAATGGAATGGGTGAGAGTTCCAGATGAGCTGAGACTGGGCTGGAGTCGGGCGATGGCACTGACATGTGGCCCGGTGGCGCAGTGGTTAGTGCAGCTGCCTAACAGCGCCAGGGACCCGGGTTCAATTCCAGCCTCGGGACGCTGTCTGTGCAGAGTTTCTACATTCCCCCCGTGTCTGTGTGGGTTTCCTCCGGGTGTTCCGGTTTCCTTCCACAGTCTAAAGCTGTGCCGGTTAGACGGATTGGTCATGATAAATTGTCACTTGGTATCAGGGGGATTAACAGGTAAATGTGTGGATAGTGCCTGGATGGGATTGTTGTCGGTGCAGGCTCGATGGGCTGAATGGCCTCCTCCTACACTGTATTTTATTATTCATTATTATTAATTAATGACTATTCTGATTTCCAGCTGTTTCTGAGTTTTAACTGTATCCTCTATTGTGAACACCGAAGCAAAATACTTGTTCAATTCATCTCCCAGCTCCTTATTTTTCTTTATCAATTCCTGGACTCACTTTCTATTAGACAGTTAAGAAATGAGGTCGAGCAAGTGACTGAAGTGTCAGTCAGGGAGCACTATTGGGAGCACCAATAGTTTCAAAATAGTTCTGGAAAAAGATAGGACAGGTCCACAGGTCAAGGCCCTAAACTGGAGCAGGGCCACTTTTGTGGGCATTAGGCAGGATCTGGTAGATGTCGATTAGGTGAGTTTGTTTGAAGGGAAAGGAATGACTGGCAAATGGGAGGTTTTAAAAGTGTGATATCAAGAGTCCAGAGGCAGTATATTCCTGTTAAGATGAAGGGAAAGAATGGTAAATTTAGGGATCTCTGGCAGACAAGGGACATTGAGGCTCTGGTCAGGTAAAAGAAGGAAGCAGACATTGGGTTTAGGCAATCGGGGACAAGTGAATCACTCTGACTATAAAAAGTGTAAGAAAATACTGAAGAGGGAAATCAGGAGGACAAAAAGAGGGTATGATATGGATCTGGCAGGTAAGATTAAAGAAAATTCCAAGAGGTTCTATAGCTATATTAAGAGTAAAAGTGTGGCGAGAGAGAGAATAGATCCCCTTAATAATCAGTGTGGCCATCTGTGTGTGGAGCCACAGGAGATGGGTGAGATTTTTAATGAATACTTCTCCTCTGTGTTTACTGCGGAGAGCACCATGGGTGCGAAAGAAATAAGGGAAACAAGTGGTGATGTCTTGGGCGCACGCATGTTATTTGGGAGGAGGTATCTGCAGCCTTATAAAAGCAAATTACTGCAGATGCTGGAATCTGAAACCAAGAGAGAAAATGCTGGAAAATCTCAGCAGGTCTGGCAGCATCTGTAAGGAGAGAAAAGAGCTGATGTTTCTTGTCTAAATGACCCTTTGTCAAAGCTCTGAAACATCAGTTCTTTTCTCTCCATACAGATGCTGCCAGACCTGCTGAGAATGGGGAGAGAGTGTGTGGGATGGAGATTTACAGCTTTTGGGGAATGAGAGAGGAAAGAATGTTCCATAAAAATTGTCTGTTCTGAATTTCTATCCTGCACTGACACTGATGACTTTTGGAAACTCATTTTACAGGATCTTGAAAGAGGAATCACAGGCCGAAATCTCAAACGTCATGTCTAGATCTGACAGAGTCATATTCCTTGGGACCTCAATATCATCGGACTTTGAATCCAGAAGGAGAAATGATTGTCCAGTCTGTCGATTTGAAAAGATTTGAAATGTCAGTGTGAGTGAAAAAGCATCGACACACTGCCACACTTGAGTGAGAGTGTTCCAATGCACTGACTAAAGAGCTTTAACCAGTTACACAGTCTGAATAAATATCACACCATTCACAGCGGGTAGAGACTGTAATCTTGTTCTGTGTGTGGACGAAGTTTCAACTAATTGTCCACCCAAGAGAGAGGCAAGGACACCTGCACCATGGAGAAACCATGGAAATGTGCGGACTGTGGGAAGGGATACAGAGCCCCATCAGAGCTGGAAGCTCATCGGCGCATCCACACCGGGGAGAGACCATTCACCTGCTCTCAATGTGGGAAGGGATTCATTCAGTTATCCGACCTGCAGTCACACCAGCGAGTTCACACTGGGGAGAGACCATTCACCTGCTCTCAATGTGGGAAGGGATTCATTCAGTTATCCGACCTGCAGAGACACCAGCGAGTTCACACTGGGGAGAGGTCATTCACCTGCTCTCAGTGTGGGAAGGGATTCACTCGGTTATCCCTTCTGCAGACACACCAGCAAGTTCACACTGGGGAGAGACCATTCACCTGCTCTCAGTGTGGGAAGGGATTCCCTCGGTTATCCCACCTACAGACACACCAGCAAGTTCACACTGGGGAGAGACCATTCACCTGCTCTCAGTGTGGGAAGGGATTCACTCGGGTATCCAACCTGCGGGCACACCAGCGAGTTCACACTGGGGAGAGGCCATTCACCTGCTCCCAGTGTGGGAAGGGATTCACTCAGTTATCCAGCCTGCTGACACACCAGCGAGTTCACACTGGGGAGTGGCCGTTCACCTGCTCTGTGTGTGGGAAGGGTTTCAGCGTTTCATCCCGGCTGCTGAGACATCAACAAGTTCACGAGTGATGACAGTGGTTGGATTCTGCTGTTATTGTTTCTGCTGTCAGTTGCATCCAGGACTGCATTTTGTTCATTCTCACAGTTGGTCAATGGGAAGGGTCAGAGGGTTTCTTTGTGCTGGACAGGCCGGTCTCAGCCTCCAGTGGGCTGATGCTATTTGTGTCTTTTTGCGAATACCTGGTTTCAAATGTCACAAGGATCACAGAGTGACAGGGTGTTAGGAAGTTTAGAGATATTTAGTCAGAAGAAAACAGAGGTTGGCAGTGCAAAGGTACATTTCTGAATGGAGGGCTGTGACAAGTGACATTCCTCAGCGATCAGTGCTGGGACTTTTACTGTTTGTAATATATATAAATGATTTGGAGGAAAATGTAACTGGTTTGATTGGTAAGTTTGTGGATGACACAAAGGTTGGTGGAATTGCGGATAGCGATGGGGACTGGCAAAGGATACAGCAGGATATAGATTAGTTGGAGACTTGGGCGGAGAGATGGCAGATGAAGTTTAATCTGGACAAATGTGAGGTAATGCATTTTGGAAGGTCTAATACAGATGGGAAATATACAGTAAATGGCAGAACCCTTAAGAATATTCATAGGCAGAGGGATCTGGGTGTACAGGTACACAGGTCATTGAAAGTGGCAATGCAGGTGGAGAAGATAATCAAGAAGGCATACGGCATGCTTGCCTTCATTGGCCGGGGCATTGAGTTTAAAAATTGGTAAGTCATGTTGCAGCTTTATAGAACCTTAGTTAGACCGCACTTGGAATCTAGTGTTCAATTCTGGTCATCACACTACCAGAAGGATATGGAGGCTTTGGAGAGGGTACGGAAAATATTTATCAGGATGTTGTCTGGTGTGGAGGGCATTAGCTATGAGGAGAGGTTGGAGAAACTTGGTTTGTTCTCACTGGAACGACGGAGGTTGAGGGGGGTGACCTGATAGAAGTCTACAAGATTATGAGAGGAATGGACAGAGTGGATAATCAGAAGCTTTTTCGCAGGGTGGAAGAGTCAATGACTAGGGGGCATTGTTTTAGGGTGCGAGGGGCAAGGTTTAAAGGAGATGTACAAGGCAGGTTTTTTTACACAGAGGGTGGTGGGTGCCTGGAACCCGTTGCCGGGGGAGGTAGTGGAAGCAGATATGATCGTGACTTTTAAGATGTGTCTTGACAAATATAAGAATAGCATAGGAATAGAGGGATGTGGTCCCCGGAAAGGTATTTGCGGAAGGATATATTGGCCTTGGAGGCAGTGCAGAGAAGGTTCACCAGGTTGATACCAGAGATGAGGGGTGTTGATGATGAGGAGAGACTGAGCAGATTGGGTTTGTACTCGTTGGAATTTAGAAGGCTGAGGGGGGATCTTATAGAGACCTATAAGATAATGAAGGGGCGGGATAGGGTAGAGGTGGAGAGATTCTTTCCACTTAGAAAGGAAGCTAGAACTAGAGGGCACAGCCTCAAAATAAAGGGGGGTCAGTTTAGGACAGAGTTGAGGAGGAACCTCTTCTTCTCAGAGGGTGGTGAATCTCTGGAATTCTCTGCCCACTGAAGTGGTGGAGGCTACCTCGTTGAATATGTTTAAATCACGGATAGATGGATTCCTGATCGGTAAGGGAATTAGGGGTTATGGGGATTAGGCGGGTAAGTGGAACTGATCCACTTCAGGTCAGCCATGATCTTATTGAATGGTGGGGCAGGCTCGAGGGGCTAGATGGCCTACTCCTGCTCCTATTTCTTATGTTCTTAAAGGTAGGGGGTTTTAGTTCAGACGGGCAGCATGGTTGCTGCAGGCTTGGAGGGCCAAAGGCCTTGTTTCTGTGCTGTAATTTTCTTTGTTCTTCGTTCTGTTTGGAACACCCCAAATGCCCATCCAATTTCCTTTTTAATTGTTTATTGTCTCCACTTCCTCCTCGTAGGCAGCGGGTTTCAGGTCATTACCATTCGCTGCATCACAATATTCTTCCTCACATCTCTCCCCCCCCTCCCCCCCCCACCATTCTCCCCCCCCCTCCCCCCCCCACCATTCTCCCCCTTGCATCTCTGACTCAAAACAAGAAATCTGTGTCCCCTTGTCGTCCTTGTCCCTTCAGCTCATGGGAACAGCTTTTCTTTGTCCACCTTATCTAAACCTGTCAGAATCTTGTCCACCTCTATCAAATCTCCCCTCAACCTCCTTTGCTCCAAGGGGAACAACCCCAGCCTGACATTGACAATAAAGAACAAACTAACAGAATATGTTAATACCTGAAATCAAATGGGAATGTTTAATTTCTGTTTTAAAGATATTGTGAATATATTGTCCTGGACAAAAAAGGAATTGGAATAACTCACCTTGGGTGTGGTTGAATGGAATATTTCAATCTGATATCCACCTACAGTCGAGTGAAAGTCTGGAATGTGTACAAAGAACAATACAGCACAGGAACAGGCCCTTCGGCCCTCCAAGCCTGCACCGATCATGTGTTCCTCGCTCGACCATCCGTTTGTATCCCTCTATTCCTAGTCCGTTCATGTGGCTATTTAGATAAGTTTTAAATGATCCTCGCGTGTCTGCCTCAACCACCTTGCTTGGTAGTGCATTCCACCACCCTCTGTGTAAAATACGTCCCCCGCATATCTGTATTGAACCTTGCCCCCCTTACCTTGAACTTGTGACCCCTTGTGTTTGTCATTTCTGACATGGGAAAAAGCTTCCAACTGTTCACCCTATCTCTCCCCTTCATAATTTTATAAATTTCTATTAGGTCGCCCCTCAACCTCCGTCTTTCCAGGGAGAACAACCCTAGTTTACTCAATCTCTCCTCATAGCTAATACCAGGTAACATCCTGGTAAACCTCCTCTGCACTCTCTCCAAAGCCTCCACGTCCTTCTGGTAGTGTGGCGACCAGAACTGGATGCAGTATTCCAAATGTGGCCGAACCAACGTTCTATATAACTGCAACATCATGTGCCAACTTTTATACTCTGCCCGTCCAATATAGGCAAGCATGCCATATGCCTTCTTCACCACTTTTTCCACCTGTGTGTTTCATTTGTTTTTTGTGGATGTTTGTCGATGTGTTTTATCATTGTTTTGGGCTACATTTGTTAAGGTTTATCTTTCTGGAGAATTAACCTTACCTTGAGTCTTTAATTAAAGGCATTTTTGGAAGTTTAAAAACAGGATCACAAGAACGCTTAAGTAATTAATTTTGGTTATTGTTGTTGTAAAGCACATGCTAAGTTTCTCTGTTTGTGTATGGATGATATTTGTGTGTTGAATGCTTCAAGCTTTGAGGTTTTCTGTCTGTGATTTAAATCAAACAGATTTTTAACAAAGGAAGTGTGATCAATAAAACTTTTTTTGTTCTGAAGTTGTGAACCTGGAGCCATATTTACTGGCCGGAGACAGGATTCCAGGATATTTTACTAAACATGTGCGAATTTTAATCCGGATAAAACTCACTCATGAGAGAATGAGAGTTTTAATTTGTAATGGTTATTTAAAATTTGACACATGTGAAATGATTCTGACCAATCCTGTGTTGGATTGATCTTGGGTTAAACTTCCTGTCAGGTCCAAAGATTTATTCCTGACGCAAGTAACACAAAGAAAGGGAAAATTCTGGAATTGGATACTGAAAAGAGTTTAAAAAGAGAGAGTGTTAAATAGAAATGTTGCCAGACCATGTGGTCATTAGATTAAAACAAAGGAAGAGTGCTAACGTCCATTTGAGAACTTTTAATCCACCCCATTTCTAACTAAGGGAGTCTATGTACAAAGAAAGCCCAAGAAAGACCCCCCCAAGGGGGGTCTGGAAAGCATCATGATGGGGGCACCTGTCCATGAGATGATCACAAAGCTCCATAATGCCCAGATACTAATTTTATTGAACCTATAATGTATGTAATCTATCACCATTCTGATTGGATTGTGTCCAGCCGGGATGGGCTGAGTAACTGGATAAGAATTGATGATATTCTGTGTTGGGTGGAGTTACACATGGTCAGCCCCTGTGGCTTCTCCCCGCTGGCGTAACTCAATAAGCTGTTTGTCGATTGAATCAGGCACAACACACTGGGTACATTACCACTTCATCCTTGGGAGTGGCCTGATAGGCCGTGGTCCAGACTCAATGTGGCCTTTGAGGGGTCGTTGTAAATGTGCATTGAAAATGGTTGGAAGCACAGATCACCAGGAAATGGTTCCAG
This sequence comes from Mustelus asterias, assembly GCF_964213995.1. Taxonomy (NCBI): domain Eukaryota; kingdom Metazoa; phylum Chordata; class Chondrichthyes; order Carcharhiniformes; family Triakidae; genus Mustelus; species Mustelus asterias. The sequence continues at coordinate 338,956 of NW_027590143.1, forward strand.
CTTTGCCAGTTGACTCTGCTGTGGGAGTGGAAGAGGAATGTTCATGTACAGATTCTCAAACTACCTCTTCACCTCCCATTCCAGAAACACCATTACAAGATTTACCAGTGGTATTGTACAGGTCGCAATGCAACCACAAAGCTCCTGACAGACTTCCGTATTGTTAAAGACATTACTTTGTTGTATTTCTGTCCTGATGGGGGATTGAAATTTAAGGGGAGGAGAAGTATTACAGAGTGTTCTTCTCAACCTCTCTCCCTTCTGAGCACGTGCGGGCTTTGGGCAGGGTTTCAGTCTGCAAGTCCAGGCTGGTTCCAATGCTCCTGTTTCCTTTTGTTTGCCAATGATTTTTAAACGTTGTTATTTATTTATATAAAGAACATCCTGCTTTTAACAATGCATTTGACTACCTTATTTGTGGAATGAAGTTCCCACAATTGTAAAGCAGGAGATTAGTTAAATGGACAGCCTGAATTGTGTGATAATTGAAGAATAAATGATTCATTAATACAGTTGTTAGGCTGGAAATGTAAATTTGAACACAAAAGTTTATAACGTTTAGAATTATAAAGATATAAAGAATGTTTAAAATTCTGTGGGAATTATAAAATGTTACCTTCTGGCAGCAACAGAATAGAAAAAAACAGATAACAAGACTTGTTAGCGTGGCACGGTGCCACAATGGTTAGCACTGCTGCGTCACAGTGCCAGTGACCTGGGTTCGATTCCCGGCTTGGGTGACTATGAGGAGTCTGCACGTTCTCCCCCGTGTCTGCGTGGGTTTCCTCCGGGTGCTCCAGTTTCCTCCCACAGTCCGAAAAACGTGCTGGTTAGGTGCATTAGCCATGTTAAATTCTCAATCAGTGTAACCGATCAGTCGCCAGAGTGTGGCAACTAAGGGATTTTCATAGTAACCTCATTGCAGTGTTAACGTAAGCCGATTGGTGACGCTAATAAATAAACTTTAATACTTTGTTAACCTTGACTGGAGGGAATGAATCAGTTCCTGTTCAAGATGTCTCAACATTGAATGATTGATGTTAACCAATATTGGTCAACACCCCAAACGCGATGGGCCGAAGGGCCTCTTTCCATGCTGTAAAACTCTATGATCACCCACGTTGGCAGCACGTTCAAGATCATCATCAGTCACAACCCCCCTGTATCTTCACTAACTGAAACAGTCCATTTAAAACATTCTTAGTTGAGGAATGTAGCCATATTTCTGTTAGACTGGCAGCCTGCATGGAGATTTCCAGCTCTCTGTGTCCAGGACAGGAAGCAGTGAGCGTGGATCTGTCAATCAGCCTCAATCAGCACCTTCAGGAGAATTGGGAGGGTGAATATTAGATACAGCAGAGTGAGAATGGAGGGAGAGTGTGTGGGATGGAGAATCACAGCTTTTGGGGAATGAGAGAGGAAAGAATGTTCCATAGAAACTAGAATAGTCTGTTCTGAATTTCTATCCTGTGCTGACAGTGATGAATTTTGTAAATTGTTTTTACAGGATATTAGAAGAGGAATCACACCGATAAATCTTAACTATCACATCTCGATCTGACAGAGTCACTCGATTCCTTGGATACTAAATATCCTCAGCCTCTGAATGGGAAGGAGAAATGTTTGACCGGTCTGTCCACTGCAAGATTTTAAGCAGCAGTGTGACTGGAAAAACACCGGGACACAAACACACACCCGAGTGAGAGTGTTCCAGTGCACTGACAGTGGAAAGAGCTTTAACCAGTTACACAGCCTGAAAAAAACATTGCTGCATTCACAGTGGGGAGAGACTGTACCTGTGTTCTCTGTGTGGACAAGGCTTCAAATGATACAAGGAGACTGAAAATATGGAAAAACCGTGGAAATGTGAGGACTGTGGGAAGAGATACAAAGCGCCCTCTTTACTGGGAGCTCATCGGCGCAGCCACACTGGGGAGAGGCCGTTCACCTGCTGGGTGTGTGGGAAGGGATTCACTGATTCATCCACTCTGCAGAGACACCAGCAAGTTCACACTGGTGAGAGTGCATTCACCTGCTGTCAGTGTGGGAAGGGATTTACTCAGAAATCAAGCCTGCAGACACACCAGCGAGTTCACACTGGGGAGAGGCCATTCACCTGCTCTCAGTGTGGGAAGGGATTCAGTAAGTCATCCAACCTACAGAAACACCAGCGTGTTCACACAGGAGAGAGGCCATTCGGCTGCTCTGCATGTGGGAAAAGATTCACTCAGTTATCTCATCTGCGGGCACACCAGCGGGTTCACACTGGGGAGAGACCGTTCACCTGCTCTCAGTGGGTGAATCCCTTCCCACAGTTATCCCACCTGCAGACACACCAGCGAGATCACACTGGGGAGAGGCCGTACAGCTGCTTTCAGTGTGGGAAGGGATTCATTCATTTTTCAAACCTGCAGACACACCAGCGAGTTCACACTGGGGAGAGGCCATTCACCTGCCCTGTGTGTGGGAAGGGATTCACTCGGTTATCCACCCTGCAGTCACACCAGCGAGTTCACACCGGGGAGAGGCCATTCACCTGCTCTCCGTGTGGAAAGGGATTCACTCAGTTATCTAATCTGCGGAGACACCAGCGAGTTCACTCTCAAGAGAGGCCGTTCACCTGCCCTGTGTGTGGGAAGGGATTCACTTGGTTATCCACCCTGCAATCACACCAGCGAGTTCACACCGAGGAGAGACCATTCACCTGCTCT